>NW_006921829.1:440014-454365 GCF_000298275.1 Orycteropus afer afer | reverse complement strand
TTACCAAGCATGACATCCTTCTCCAGGGAATGGTCCCTTCTGACAACATGACCAAAGTAGGTGAGACGAAGTCTGGCCATTCTCGCTTCTAAGGAACTGCCAATCCTATACATACAAGGACTGCAATTACTTATATATATGCCATTTTGCAACATGACTTTGCTGCTCTTCCCAACAAGAAGTGGAGAGTGTTTCTCTATCATTTGCATATAGGTTGGTGATGTAGTATATAGTTTGGCCAATGGGGCATCAGCAAATGTGATGAAAGTGGCAGCTAGAAAAGTGTTTGCACATTGGGGCTTGCCATGTCTTACTGCTCTCTAGGTCTCTTCCATCACTGTGAACAAACCCAGGCTAGCCTTCGGGAGGATGAGAGACTTCATGGAGACAGGTCAACAATTCCTAAATCATCCAGAGATATGAGTGATGTCATCCTAAATCATTCATCCTCAGCTAAAGTGGCCTAAATAAGCCCATCAAATCCATGGATTAGTGAGGAATAATACATGTTTATTATATTAAACAATGGGAATTCCAGAACACTTGATTGTACTCATGAGGAACCCATACATAGATCAGGAGGTTGTCATTTGAATAAAACAAGGGGATATTGCATGGTTCAAAATCAAGAAGGGAGTGTATTAAGGTTGCATCCTTTCACCATACTTATTCAACTTGTATGCTGAGCAAATAATCCGAGAAGGTGGATTATATGAAGAAGAATGTGGTATCAGGATTGGAGGAAGACTCATTAACAACCTGCAATATACAGATGACACAACTTTGATTGCTGAAAGTGAGAATAACTTGAAACACTTACTGATGAAGATTAAAGACTACAGTCTGCAGTATGGATTACACCTCAATATAAAGAAAACAAAAATCCTCACAACTGGTCCAATAAATAGCTTCATGATAAATGGAGAAAAGTTTGAAGTTGTCGAGGATTTCATATTACCTAGTTCTACACTCAACACCAATGGAAGCAGCAGTTAAGACATCAGACGATGTATTGCATTGGGCAAATCTGCTGCAAAAGACCCCTGTAAGTGCTGAAGAGCAAAGATGTCTCCTTGAAGACTAAGGTGCACCTAACCCAAGCTATGGTATTTTCAATCACCTCTTATGCATGTAAGAGCTAGACAATGAATAAGGAAGACCAAGGAAGAGTTGATGCTTTTGAGTTGTGGTGTTGGAGAAGAATGCTGAGTACCATGGTCAGCTAAAAGGACTAACAAATCTGTCCTGGAAGAAGTGAAGCTGGAATGCTCCTTGGAAGTGAGAATAGCCAGACTTCACCTCACCTACTTTGGTCATGTTGTCAGAAGGAACCATTCCCTGGAGAAGAATGTCATGCTTGGTAAAGTGGAGCATCAGTGAAGAAGGGGTAGGCCCTCAACCAGATGGATTATTGACACAGTGGCTGCAAGGATGGGCTCAGTTATAGCAGTGATTGTGAGGCAGCCACAAGACCAGGCAGTGTTTTGTTCTGCTCTGCATAGAGTTGCTGAGTCGGAAACCACTTGATGGCACCTCTGGTAGTGTAGTGCCTAAGGCACTTGACAGCTAACCAGAAGGCTGGCAGTTCAAACCCACCAGCCACTTTTCAGAAGGACAGTTGGGCAATCTACTTCCATAGTGATACCACCTCGGAAACCCAAGGAGGGGTCACTATAAGTTGGATCCGTCTTGACAGCACATAACAACAACAACAACAACAATTATATTAAGCCACTAAATTGTGGTGTTGTTTGTTATACAGAAAAAGCCAATTGATACCCTACCCTATTTACTTTCATCATTATTATAATGAGGATCATGAATGTGAAAAAGCAATTATTCAATTGGATTCTTTCTTTAGACTCTGGGAGGGTAAACCAGTGTGTCCTCACAGTTCTAAGATAATACGTCTCAAACCTGGATCCCAAACTTTTTGCTACTTGATTCTAGGAACCCAATTTCCTTATAATTTGTGAGTAGGCACAAGGACTTTGCTGGACTGACTATCTGCTTTCTTGCCTAACTACACTTTTTCTGAGGATGCTGACTTGGGTTTAGGTCAAATGTGTAGTAACAGCAAAGGGGCCCCATGTTCTAACTATGGGGAGGATTCAGTCTTGTTCCTCTCTTCAATCTTTACTGAGAAATTGTAGAAAGATAATGAAGGGCTTGTTTTTTTTCACTGAAAGGGGAAAGACTTCAGATTATTATAAGTCTATATTACAGTAAACCAAAAAAACCACCACTGCCGGGTTGATTCTAACTCATAGCAACTCTCTATAGGACTGAATAGAACTGCTTCATAGGGTTTCCAAGGCTGCTAACCAAAAGTTCAAACCCACCAACAGCTCTGTTGAAGAATGATGAGGCAGTCTGCTTCTATAAGGACTTACAGCCTTGGAAACCCAATGGGGTCTCTATGAGTAGTAATCTACTTGATGGCAATGACTTTGGTTTGGTGGAATCTTTACTGAAGCAGACTGCCACATCTTTCTCCCACAGAGCGGCTGGTGGATTCAAATCTTCAATCTTTTGGTTAGCATTGGAAATATTCTTTTACCTATAATCTCAACAGAGTAATAGCTTAAAATTTTCTTTGTTTCTGAGACTGGTGAAACTCTGAGACTGTGGTCTCTAGTTACCCTTCAGGCCTGGAACTGAACTCACTCCCATGACTTCCAGCCAAACAATAGAGGCATATAAGATGAACATGAACTCCAGTTACACTCCTTAGAACAATCAATCATGGGAGACCAGAAGGGCAGTACTTTCACAGGGAGATAGCAAAGAGGGCAGGAATTCAAAGGAAAGAAGGACACAGGGAATAGGTAACAACAGGGAGGAAGTGGAAAGAGAGCTGTTACATTATGGGCATTGCAATCAATGTCATGAAACAAAATGTATGTTGAACTGCTGTATGGAAAATGAATTTACTCTGCAAACTTTCACCCGAATCACAATAAAAAAAAAGTTACACATAAAAAATAAATTGTTTTCTACATAGTTAAATTCATCTGTTATTTTCATTAGTTTATCTGAAATAGTTTGGGAGGTTGTTGAAAAAGCTCTCATATTATTGAGGAAACCAGGGACTTTGCTATGTATGAAAAAATGTATGAAAAAATGTGAAATGTGCCATTGTCTATCTACTCTCTTCCCCCTCTGAGAAATGAATAGGGTTAAAAATGAAAGATGGCAATTTTTGACAGTTAAAGTTTTTCTGTAATAAAACTAACGAGGTTATTTTTAAAAAGATATTCCTTAAATTTGTTTGCTTTAAACACAGAGGATGAAGATTACATATAATAAGGACCTAAACTGCATATTTATCTCAGGATTGTCAGACTTTAGGGCAGACCACCAGGAATCTAATTTGCATGAGAGCAAACAGTGACTTGGCCTGAGGCCTGAAAGTCTGGGCCTAAAATGCCAAGTTAAGGCTCTTAGCAGTGATAGGAAGCAGAGGTATATGAAACATTCTCTTGAAGGCTGCTCTCCTATTACACATATCTCTAAACTTAAGTATCACCTCTTCTAGAAGCCTTTCTGACTGTAGCTCCCTTCAAACTCATGAATAGAACTCATGATTAATCTGTTCTATTTTTCACTTATCACCCTGTGTTATAATGTACTTGCTCACATCTGCTTCTTCCACTAGACTGACAATGGCCTCAGGTTGCAGGGGTTGTTGTTGTTGTTGTTGTTGTTATGTGCGTCAAGTTGGACAGGGAAGAGGTGCCTATCTCTCCATCTGGCAAAGTAGATATAGAAGAAATACTATGTTCATGCCCTGGAATGCTCAATTTTGTTGTCAAAATTAAATTGTTTTATAAATGCAATGTAATCCCAATCAATATCTCAGTAGTCAAAAAGATACTGGTAGAAATTTGCAAGCTCTTTGTAAAATTTATAAGGAAATGCAAATGACCTGTAATAGCCAAACATTTTATAAAAGAAGAACAAAGTTAGAGGACTTAAACTATATAATTTAAAGACTTACTCTAAAGCTGCAACAATCAAGAAAGTATGATACTTATGTAAGAATAGGCACTTAAATCAATAGAATAGAACAGAGTCCATAAGTAAACTCATTTATGGTTAATGGGCTTTCAAAAAATTCCCAAGGTAATTCAGTGAAGAAACATTTTTTTCAACAAATGGTGCTAAAACAATTGGATACCCATAAGCAAAGAAATGAACTTTGATCCCTACCCCATATATATATACATAAAAATACATAATACTCAGAATAGATTGTAAGTCTTAATATAAGAGCTTAAATTATAAAACTTATAGAAGAAAGCATACCAAAAAAACAAACCCACTGCCGTAGAGTTGGTTCTGACTCATAGTAATCCTATAGGACAGAGTAGAACTGCCCCATAGGGTTTCCAAGGCTGTAAATATTCACAGATACAGACTGTATACCTTTCTTCTGTGGAGTGGCTGGTGGCCAACCTTTTGGTAGCAGCTGAGGACTTTAACCATTGTGCTCCCAGTGCTCCCAGAAGAAAGTATAAGAAAAATATTTGTAATTTTAGGGTAGGCTAAGATTTCTTAGGACACAAAAGCACAAACCATAACAGAAATAAATGATAAATTAAACTTCATTAATATTAAAAACTGTTCTTTGAAAGATACTGTTAAGTAAACAAAAAGGCAAGTCACAGACTTTGAGAGTGTATGTATGCAAAACAGACCTGTTAAAGGACTTGTATCCAAAATATATAAACAACTATTATAACTCAGTAAGACATACAATGCAATTTTTGAGAATAGGAAAAAGATTTGAATATATATTTCACCAAAGCTGATGTATAAATGACAAAAAAAAAAAAAAAAAATTCCACAGGAAAAGATACTTAACATCATTAGTCATTAGGGAAATGCAAGTTAATACCACAAGGACATATCTTTGCAAACCCATTAGAATGGCTAAAATGTAAAAAGCCTGACAAGTGTTGACAAGATGAGGAGCAACTGTAGTTCACATCTTGCTGGTCTGCATGCAAAATGGTATAGCCATTCGGGAAACAGTAATTCAACGGGAAGCCAAACATACACTTAACATATCACCCTATAATCCCACCCTTACTTATTTATCCAAGAGAAATGCAAACATATGTTTACACAAAGACTTGTATGCAAATGTTCATAGTAGTGTAATTCATAATAGCCAAAAAACCAAAACCAAACCAAACTAACTGTCATTGAGTAGATTTCAACTCAAAGTTACCCCACTGGGTTTCCGAGATGATAAATCTTTATGCAAGTAGATTGCCCTACCTTCCTTTCAGGGAGTGTCTGGTGGGTTTGAACTGCCAACCTCTGGATTAGCAGTCAAGTGCCTGAAGCACTATGCACGAGGACTCCTTTCACAATAGACAAAATCTATAAATAATCCAAATGTCCATCAACAGGTTTATAAATAAATAAAATGAGGTATAGTCATGCAATAAAATAGTATAAAGTAACAAAAAGGAACAAACTAGTGATACATGAAAAAAAAATAGAAGAATTTCTAAAGTAATATGTTAGGTAAAACATGCACACACACATAAGATTGTATACTGATTCATTCCCCTTACTTGAAATTCTAGAAAAGGCAAAACTATAATAGTTACCGGAGACTGGAGTGGGAGAAGGGAATTGACTGCTAAAAGGTACCAGGGTAATTTTTAGTTTGATGAAAATAATCTGTCATGATTGTGGGCATAATTAAACTGCGGTGTGCTTTTTTCATTGTATGTAAATTATACCTCATTAAGTGATGAAATTAATTTCAATGGTCTTGTGTGCAGTCTGGGCATTCGGATTTTTGAAAGCTCTCCAGCTGAGTCCAATGTGTAACTGTGGTAAACAGACTTCTAAGAGGTTCTCCCAAGAATCCTGCTCTGTGTATTCATACTCTTGTAGTCCCCCTCCTTGAGTGTGGACTGAAACTATTGAAATTTTTCTAACCAGTTGAAAATGGCAAAAATAACGGGTCATCAGTTCAATGATTAAGTCATAAAGGGTTGTAGCTTCTGTCCATCTGCTACTCTTGTATTTTATTCTTTCTCTTGGTTGCTAAGGAAGCAAGCTGCCGTGTTGTGAGATGTTTTATGCAGAGGACCATCTGGTGAGGAACTAAGGATGGCCTCCAGCTAAAAGGTTGAGAGAAACTGAGACCTCAGACCAACAATTCATCGTTGTTGTTGTTATGTGACGTCGAGTCAGCCCCGACTCATAGCGACCCCTCCTTGGGTTTCTGAGGAGGTATCACTACAAAATAGATTGCCCAACCTTCCCTCTAAGGAATGGCTGGTGGTTTTGAACTGCCAGCCTTCTGGTTAACAGTCAAGTTCCTTGGGCACTGTGCTACCAGAGAACTGAATTCTGCCAACCATCACATGAGTGAGCTGGAAAGTGGATTCTTCCCAGTTGCAGCCTAGGAAGAGACTCAGAGCAGAGGACCCAGCTAAGCGGTGCCCAGATGCTTGGCCCACAGAAACTCTGACACAATAAATGTTTCCTAAAGTGACTAAGTTTTGGAGTACTTTGTTATGCAGTGATCGATAACCAATATAACAGCAAAGGTTGATAACCGCTGACTTAAGGGTAATTAATAGCTGCAAGGATGGACTTGAACGTGTTGGTGATGATGAGGATGATACAGGACATGGCAGTGTTTTGTTCTGTTGTACATAATGTCATCATGAGTCAGAATTGACTTGATGCTAATAACAACAAGTATAATTAGTGCAAAGAAACCTCTCCTTCATCTTGTTCTAAATGGACTAGAAGAACGACGAGAAAAAGGTAACTGGCATAAAGGAATTTGAATCACACAGAACATACTGGAAGAAGGGAGATAGGAGGGGCCACCAACAAACTCACTGACATTTGAGTTGCTTTCAACTTATAGTGACCCTATAGGACAGAGTATGTTTAGTGCCTAAGGCACTTGACTGCTAACCAGAAGACTGGTGGTGCAAACCCACCAGCCACTCCTCGGAAGGAAGATGGGGCAATCTGCTTCCATAGTGATACTGCCTTGGAAACCCAAGGAGGGGTCGCTATGGGTCGGGTCTGACTCGCCAGCACATAACAACAACAACAACAACATAGGACAGAGTAGAACTGCCCCCATAGGGTTTTCAAGGTTCTAAGTCTTTGTGGAAGCAGACTGCCTCAACCTTTTCTCACAAAGTGGCTGGTGGGTTGGATTAAAGCTGAATGCTTTAACAATGGCACAACCAGAGCACCTTAAAAATAAAAAAATTAAAGTGGCCCCTTAATCAAGATCAACCAAACAGGTTCATGTTCATTAAAGGAACTAAAAAATTAATATTGCTTAACCGGAGCCAGGGTGATGCGGTGGTTAAGCAGTCAGCTGCTAACCCAAAAGTTTCACAATTTGAACCCTCCAGCTGCTCTGCAGGAGAAAAATATGGCAAGACTTACTACAGCCTTGGAAACCATACGCATATATATAAAACGAAATCCACTGTCATCCAGTCAATTCCAAGTAATATGGCCCCTACTGGGTTTCCAAGGTTGCAAATCTTCATGGAAGTAGATTGCCTCATCTTCCTCCAATGGAGCTGCAGGTGGGTTCCAGCTGTCAACCTTTTGATTAGCCTTAATGCCTTAATTAACCACAGTGCAGGCAGGCTTCCTTTGGAAGTTCTATAGGTGTAGTTCTCTTGGTCATATACGATCCCTATGAGTAGGAAATGACTCCAGGGCAGTGGCTTTGGCTTGTTTTTTGGTTAACTGTGAACTGAATCAATTTGTATAAAGCTAATGCTTTCATTAAGAAGCTCTGGTGGTGCAGTGGTTAAGACATTTGGCTGCTAACCAAAAGGTTGGCTGTTCAAACCTGCCAGCCTTCTCTGTTGCAGAAAGATGAGACAGTCTGCTTCCGTAAAGATTTATAGCCTTGGAAACTCTATGGGGGCAGTTTTACTCTGTCCTTTAGGATCGCTGTAAGCTAGAATCTACTGGAGGGCAGTGGGTTTGGTTATTTTGATTTGGAATGGCTTCTTTAAATTTGTATATTTTAAACAATTACTTATTAAAAACAAAGCCTTGCAACATCAACAGATTCCTCATAGCTGATGAGAGATGGATGGGGACTTAGTAGAATAAACCAGGGGTCCAGGAGTCACAGGAGTTCCTCAAGGAGCCTGGATTAGGAGCCATCATTGCTCAGAGCCCAGTACCTGGATGGCATGTGCCCCTGCTATGCACATTAATCAGAAGCCAGGGATTCAGTTATGGGTTAGGCTTTTAAAGAAGTGCCTGGAAAAATTAGGTCTAAGAACAGTTATAAACAAATTAAAGGAACTGAAGTTAGGATCTATGAGGGAAACTAAAAGGGATTGGAGGTAATTTTGTATGAAAAAAGAAAAAGATAAAGAGTTACTAGCTATCTTCAAATAAATTAAGAGTAATTACAAATAGTTAATTAACAGTAGTACTCATTCCCTCTATATAAGATTTAAAAAAAAGGGGTGGGGGAATAGAGTTTAAATTGGAAGAGTGGGTTTAGTTACACTGAAAGTAGTATTTATTGACCAGAAGGGTGATTAAGCACAGAGAAAAATCCAGGTTCCTAAAACATGCCATGTGAAGCTGTGAAGCTGCACTTTCCTGACAGCAAAACATCTGGTGAGAGAGTGAACATTTCATCCAGCTGACTGTTCAAAGTCATGTGGATAAAACATCTGTATGATAACTGAGTTTTTTAATGAATTAATTGAACTGAGTAAACGTGTGATGACTTTTGGGAAATTCCACCTAAGTAATAAAAAACAAAGGTGTCATGTTGTCTTACCGTATTTTGGGGTAATTTATACTATGTAATTAGAATAACTATCTCCATTCAACAGTGGATACATTCCTATGGGCTCTTACACCAAACAGCTCCACCTAATGAGCCAAGCCTTTATGGTGAGTTTATAGTGATTTTTACTTCAATTACTCAATGACTTGACTCCCCAGTCAATCACTGCTTTCTACCACCTATAACCCAAGTTACCCAAGAGTTTATAAAAACCCTAAAGAAATGAATAATTTTTCCAGCTACTCCTGGGAAGGAAGGTTGGGCAATTTACTCCGTAGTGATACCACCTCGGAAACACAAGGAGGGATCGCTATGAGTCGGGTTCAACTAGATGGCACATAACAACAACAACAACAATGAAAGTTCTGAGAATTTTCATCCTATTTCAGGATCTTCTTTAAAAAAACAAAGCCATGTTGCCTTCTTGGATTCAGTCAGAAAGCATTCATAGACTAACGTTTTAGGGCATGTGAAAAAAAAAAAGATGAAAGTGAAGTTGGAAAATTCTCTCGCATCCATAAGCTGTTTTCCCAGTAAGCTAGTCACCAAATGACCTAAGGGAGTGGTTCTCTGGTGTGTTTTCCACACTTGTGGCAAATTATTGGGCCCCACCAAGACCTACTGCATCAGACACTCTGTGAGCTCAGCAATCAGTGTCTTAACAGATCCTCCAGGTGACTCTGATACACACTAATTTTTGACGACCTCTAGGAGCTCTGGTGGTGTGGTGTAGTGCCTAAGGCACTTTACTGCTAACCAGAAGGCTAGCAGTTCAAACCCACCAGCCACTCCTGGGAAGGAAGACTGGGCAATCTACTTCCTAGTGATACTGCCTCGGAAACCTAAGGAGGGGTTGCTATGAGTCGGATCCAACTCCACGAAAGTGTGTGTGTTTTTTGTGCGGGTTAAAGAAGCCCCGGTGGTGCAGTGGTTAAGCACTCTGTTGCTACCTGAAAGGTTGGTTGTTTGGTTGTTGAAACTATTGGCCACTCTGAGGGAGAAAGGTGTGACAATCTTCCACAAAGATTTATAGGCTTGGAAACCCTAAGGGGCAGTTCTACTCTGTCTCACAGGGTCGCTGTGAGTCAGAGTCAACTGAAGGGGCAGTGAGTTTGTTTTTTGATTTGGGTTAAAGAAATGATTTGTTATTATTCCCAGCTGAGGCCAACCGGGGTTTCAGTATCTGGCTACTTGATAGGTCTCTATTTGCATAAAGTCAAATGCACAGGAGTTTCAGATTTTCTAAACAAAGAAAGGTACCATGAAGATGGGAATGTGATAAGATATCTAGATATTAAGCATTATGCTGTATATTCAATATATATTGATGGAAAAAAAATGTCAGCTTTATACATAATAGGATGCACGAGTGTTTGTTGATTATTTGATTCAGCATACTCCTTCTGCCTGATCAAGTAGCTTTCATCCTTAAAGGAAGAAAACTTACTGACTTTGAATCAATTCTGACTCATAGCAACCCCATAGGGTTTCCAAGGCTGTAAATCTTTACAGAAGCAGACTGTCCCATCCTTCTCCTGCAGAGTGGGCTGATTGGTTCAAATCATCTACCTTTGGGTCAGCAGCCAAGCACTTAACCACTGTGCCACCAGGGCTCCTTTATACAAAACATTAGCACCTCTGGTGGCACTGTGGTTAAAGCATTGGGCTGTTAACCAAAAGGTTGGTGGTTCAACCCCACCAGCCACTCCATGGGAGAAAGACAAGGCATCTATAAAGATTTACAGCCTTGGAAACCCTATAGGACAGTTCTACTCTGTCCTATACTGTCACTATGAGTTGGAATCGATGGCAGTGTTTTTTTTTTTTTTTTTTTTTTTTAATACCTGAGAAACTTAGAGAGGAGCTGAAGTACTGTAGCTATTGTGATTTGAATATCATTATCACTATTACTTTATCTCTTTATCCACCATTTAGTAAGGCCTGGGACAATCAGGTTATAAGAACAGTATAAAATAACACTAAAGGAAACCTAAGAGCCCTGGTGGCACAGTGGTTAAGAACTTGGCTGCTAACTGGTTGGCAGATCCATCTCACCAGCCACTCTGTGGGAGAAAGATGTCACAGTCTGTTATTGTAAAGATTTAAGCCTCTGTCTTATAGGGTCTCTATGAATTATAATGGACTTGACAGCAGTAGTTTGGTTCTTAAAACTAAACCAGGACAATTAAAAAGCATATTATTCGAGTTCCCTTCACAGTGTTATAGGAAGAGAAGTGTAAAGATTTAGCAAGCCTGATCTAAGCGTTCAGATTCAAAGCAGGACAGTAATTGTCAGACTCAATAGCTAGCTGTTGATGCTGATGGCTTGGGAATTATGCACCTTTAGAAAAATCAATTCCTATAAAGTTTTTCAATGGAGAAAGCTGCAGTATCTTCCATATGATCAGTAATAGAACAGAGAACATTGAAATTGAGAGCTTTAAGGTCTATCTTGAATCATTGGTCAATATATATTTATTCCTTTTATATATGTAAGCCATTAATTCATTCCATAAATATTTATTAAACACCTACTATATGTCAGAATTTTGCTAGCCACTCGATTCAATCGAATCAGTGGCTGTAGTCAGGCATACTTCAGCTGTTCTGTCCAATACAGTAGCCATTAGCCATGTGTGGCTATTTGAATTCTATCTCTTGGTCCTACTGGTAATGTTTCAAGTGTTTAAGAGTCACATGTAATTACTGGTACCATATTGGACAATACAGATGCAAGGCTCAAATAAGAGAGGGGAATTTCCCATCATTTGTCCTGCCCAAGTGCTAACTTTGGAGCTTTTTCTTTCCACCCCCATGTCTCTCAGGGTATCAAAACTTCCACACTCTTTGGGAGTTGGTATTGTTATGAGTGTCCAGGACAATGGTATTAGCATGAGTTATCTACAGGGAGTGAACTCTCTGGCTGGTGCAAACAGTTTGTGTTAGACAACTAATCGAAAAGTTGGTGGTTCAGACCTACCCAGCAGGGCTGTGGAAGAAAGGCTTAGTGACCTGCTTCTATGATTACAAAGGAAACCCTACGCAGCTCAGTTGTACTCTGTAACACATGGGATCACCATGAATCAGAACCGACTTTTTGGCAACTTTCTTTTATCTAATGTTTGATCTCCAGGGGCCAATTTGAATGGGTCTTAGGAAAATTTTGAGGCAGATATAGGCATCTTTTGGCTGGGTGGGCCACATTGCCTTTCCAGATCCATTGTTGTAGTATAAACTCTGAGGTCTGCTGCCCTCATACCTCCTCTTTTTGATTCTCAAAAATCTGGTTTAGATGTTAGAAAACAAAACAATACAAACTGGAACACTGACAATTTGTTGCTTTTCTCATGCTCCCATTTTTCTCGCTGAGGCAATAAGGATGCCTCTGCCTGACAAGGGGGAAAGTCACTTATAAGGACAAGGGGAAAACAAAAGCACAAAGATTAATATTTCAAGACATTATCTTGCTATATCAAAATAGCAGAAAACATGGCTCTTGCCTCCAAGCTGCCTATATAGCCAGGGAAATATGAAAAATGGGGAAATTCATGAAAAGTTAATAACCATAAAGAGTGAGGTAACAATATTAAACAGAAATGAAAGGGATGTCAGCAGGCTATACATGATTAATAAACCAGGCCAGGTACAGACCCTAAGTGTGGCTTCTCACAGAGAGGTGTGATCTGAGCTGTGTACTGTTAGATGGAGAAAAGGAAGGAGAGGTAGAATTTCAAGTGGGGAAAAAATAAGCAGAAATGCAGATGTGAATTTCAAGTGTCTTGCTCAAGGTACAAAGAATGTAAGAGTTTGACTGTTGTGCGAGAAGAGGGGAACTAAGCCTGAAAAAGGAAGCTGAGGAAATATCGTGGAAGATCTTAAATGGCAGGGTGAGTTTGGTCATTATCTTGTAGAGCAGAGGGTGTTTCTGAACGTGGTTAATGCAGTTTTATAACAATGAATCTGATATTTGAGCCCTAGAAGCAATATGGGAATATTTGGATACACTAAAATTGAGGCCAGCTGGAAACAAGAGGGTAGTTAAGAGGCTATTGCAAAGATATAGGTATGAAATAGAGGGAGTGATAGTGGTTCACTGGTAGAATTTGCACCTCCCAAGCAGGAGACATGAGTTTGATTACTGGTCAATTCACCTATGCACAAACACCACCTGTCTATCAATGTACACTTGTGTGTTGCTGTGATGCTGAATACATTTCTGTGGAGCTTCCAGACTAAGATGGAGTAGGAAGAAAGACCTCGTGATCCAGCTGTAAAAAATCATCCAGTGAAAATTCTGTGGCTCACAATGGTCTGATCTGCAACTGATCATGGGGATGGTGCACGACCAGGAAGCATTTTGTTTTTGCTTGAAGAGTTCCCATGCATTGGGGGCCTACTCCATGGCAGCTAGCAATAGACATAAAGTGATATGGCCTGGAAAAGGGTCAGTAGCAGTAGGAATGAAAAGGGAACAATGAGAGTGAGAGCATGTTGAAGCTCATTGGAGATTCATTGGAGCTGAGGGAGAGAGAGAGAAGTTAAAAATACTATTAACTTGGGCAAATTACTTAGTATCTATAAAACGTTGACAACAGCTCTCAATTTTGCAGGTTTGCTATGTGAATTAATAAAAAAGGCCTTTGAAAAACACAACAAGTCTCTGGCATATTAATGCAATTTAAGCCAGTTGTTTGTAACTCATATATCTTAGAGCCACATTCCCCTTTCCAGGAGTTAGGGCCTCAGAGACGCTGATCCTATTAGAAGGACTAAGCAGATGTTTTCTTTCTCCTTTGGTCAATGAGATGTTGTACTTGCACATAGATCCACAGTTCTGCTCTCTTCTTGCTTACACTCTCAGGCCAGAACCCACCACAATATAGTAGAACTTGCTGGGACATACTGCTCCATTGTCAATCACATGCTATGTTTCAGGTTTCTTTAAAGATTTCTGACGTCTCTCCCATAACAAATAAATGTCTGCAACTCAGCAGCCTGGCGTGCTTTGCTTTGTTTGCCCCAAACCTCTAGTCTCATTCTGCAAACCACTCCACCACCTGCTTTCCCTCCAATTGTTCCCCATGAAGTGGTGCTTACATTTTCACATGGTCCACAAAAACCTTACTTGACACATAATGTTGCTGTATATGCCTTAGATTTACAAAGGAAAAAGAAAAGGATGCTGTTACAATGCCAGCCATTGTTAAAAAAAAAAAAAAAGAAAACAAGAAGAAATAGGTAAGAAATTATTTTGTTCTACTTGTGTTGGAGCTAGGGCTTGAGGAAAGCTGGTTGAGTTAGTGGAGGATAAAGAGGTAGATGGAGATTTTTGTAAAGATTGTGAAAGAAACCTGGCACTTTCAAGGACTCTAGAAATTTAAGGTTCTAAGTCTTTGTTATAAATAACTTCATATTCACACACACACATACATTTGCATACACACCCACATATGAAAGTATATACTTCAAAATGGAGCACAGGAAGGGAAAGAGAATAATATGATACACACACACACACACA
>NW_006921829.1:429338-439695 GCF_000298275.1 Orycteropus afer afer | reverse complement strand
ATTACAAAGAACTTGTATGTATAGAGAGGGAAAAATACAATGGAAAAAAGATATTACTCTGCACCAGGAAATAATTGCAACCCAGCACAGCTTTGCAGTGATCTATTAAAAGGCACTCAAATGCTGAGCAGTGTAGCTTTGCAGTGGCAAAAGGAAAAACAGTGTCCACTAACCATTGAGTATTCAAAGTCTCAGATGGAGAGGGTCTATTCTAGAATCTAAAGAAGAGTCAACACAAACCATAAATTGTATGATAAATAATTGGTTCCATTTTGATCAGAAATTCTTTACTGGAATCTCTGATCAAAAAGGGGAAATGCAGAACAGAATTTCAACTTCTCATGGACTTTCTGGAGCCACTGAGGCTGGATGAACCCCAAAACTATTTCCCTGAGATAATCTTTAAACTTTAAACTAAAAATATTCCCTGAAGTCTTTAAACAAACAATGGTTTAGCTTAATTAATAAAGAATACCTGCTTTGTGCTATTTTAAAAAAAATTTTACATTGTGATTTGGGTGAAAGTTTACAGAGTAAATTCATTTTCCATATAGCAGTTCACACACATTTTATCTCATGACATTGACTACAATTTCCCACAATGTAACAGCTCTCTTCCCACTTCCTCCCCATAGTTACCTCTTCCCTATGTCCTTCCCTCCCATTTACTCCTGTCTCCCAAGCTGTCTCCTGGTACATATACTGCCCTTCTATTTTCCCATGATTGATCTCTCTAAGGAGTGGGTCTACTTAATGTAAATGTTCAGCTCATATACCTATCTTTTGTTTGACTGGAAGCCACAGGAGTGGGTTCAATTCCAGACCAGAAGGGTAGCTAGAGGCCATACATAGTCTCAGGAGTTTCACCAGGCTCTATCAGACCAACAAATCTGGTCCTTTATTTTATGATTTTGAATTTTGTTCCACATTGTTCTCCTACTCTATCCAGGATCTCCTACATCGATCCCCCTCTGAGTAGTTGACAATGGTAGCTGGGCACTACCTAGTTCCTCTTGTCTCACAGTTGTAAGGTGGGGTGGGGGACAGCTCCCAGGTGACAGGGAGTGGTGGCAGACAGGTCTGGCAGGAACAGGTAGGGGGTAGCTCAGGGAGTGAGTGGAGTTGTTGGAACAGCTAAGGGAGATGAACTTGTCTGATGGTTTGTTGTACTGTGGTGGTTTATGTGTTGCTGTGAGGCTGGAGGCTGTGCCAGCAGGGATGCCCATGGTGGACTAGTTTCAGTGGAGCTTCCAGACTGAGACAGATTCAAAAAAAGGAATAGGCCATCCACTTCTCAAATTATTGGCCAGTGAAAACTATATGAATAGTAGTGAAACACTGTCTGATATATTACTGGAAAATTTTATGAATAGCCCCGAAACACTGTCTGATACAGTGCCAGAAGATGAGCCCCTCAGGTCAGAAGGGACTTAAAATATTACTGAGAAAGAGCTGCCTCATCAAAGTAGAGCCTATCTTAATGATATGGATAAAGTAGAGCTTTTGGGAACTCCGTTTGCTGAAGTGGCACAACTCAGTATGAGAAGAAACAGCTGTAAACACCCATTGATAACTGGAACCTGGAATGCATGAACTGTGAATCTAGAAAAATTGGAAGTTGTCAAAAATGAAGTGGAATGCGTAAAGATTGATATCCTAGGCATTAGTGAGCTGAAGTGGACTTGTTTTGGTCATTTTGAATCAGATAACCATATGATCTACTATGCTGTGGATGACAAATTGAAGAGGAATGGCATGGCATTCATCATCACAAAGAATGTTTCAAGATCTATTCTGAAGTACAATGCTGTCAGTGATAGGATAATATCCATAAACCTGCAAGGAATATCAGTTAATGCTACTATAATTCAAATTTATGCACCAACCACCAAAGCCAAAGATGAGGAAATTGAAGATTTTTACCAACTTCTGCAGTCTGAAATGGACCAAACATGCAATCAAGATGTGCTAATTATCACTGGTGACTGGAATGCAAAAGTTGGACACAAAGAAGAATCACTGGTAGTTGGAAAATATGTCCTTGGAGATAGAAATAATGCTGGAGATCACCTGATAGAATTTTGCAAGACCAATGACTTATTCATTGCAGATACCTTTTTGCAACAACACAAATGGTGGCTATACACATGGACTTCACCAGATACACAAGAATCAGACTATATCTGTGGCAAGAGGTGGTGCAGAAGCTCAATACCTTCAGCCAAAACAAGGCCAGGATCTGATTGTAGAACTGACCATCAAATGCTTATATGCAAGTTCAAGTTCAAGTTAAAGACAATTAAAACAAGTACATGAGAGCTAAAATATGACCTTGATTATATCCCTCCTGAATTGAGAGACAATTTAAAGAATAGATTTGATACATTGAATGCCAACGACTGAAAACCAGAGAAATTGTGGGATGACATCAAGAACATCATCCACGAAAAAAGCAAGAAGTCATTAAAAAGACAAGAAAGGAAAAAAAGACAAAAATGGATGTCACAAGAGACTCTGATACTTGCCCTTGAACAGAGAGTAGCTAAGCAAATGGAAGAAATGACAAGATAAAACAGCTGAACAGAAGATTTCAAAGAGAAGCTTGAGAAGACAAAGTCAATTATTATAATGAAATGTGCGAAGACATGGAGTTAGAAAACCAAAAGGTAAGAACACACTTGACATTTCTCAAGCTGAAAGAACTGAAGAGGAAATTTATGCTTCGAGTCGCAATATTGAAAGATTCTGTGGGCAATATATCGAATGATGCAGGAAACATCAAAAAGATGGAAGGAATACACCGAGTCACTGTATCAAAAAGAATTGGTTAATGTTCATCCATTTCAGGAGGTGGCATATGATCAAGAACCAATGGTATTGAAGGAAGAAGTTGAAGCTGCACTGAAGGAAGTGACAAACAACAAGGCTCCAGGAATTGACGATATACCTATTGAGATGTTTCAACAAATGGTTACCATGCTGGAGGCTCACTTGGCTATGCTAGGAGATTTGGAAGACAACTACCTGGTCAACTGACTGGAAAATATCTGTGTTTGTACTTATTCCAAAGAAAGGTGTCCCACAGAGTGTGGAAATTATCAAACAATATCATTAGTATCACGTGCAAGTAAAATCTTACTGAAGATAATTCAAAAATGATTACAGCAATATATTGACAGAGAACTTCCAGAGGTGCAAGCTGGACTCAGAAGAGGATGTGGAATCAGGGATATCATTGCTGATGTCAGATGGATCTTGGCTCAAAGCAAAGAATACCAGAAAGAGGTTTACTTGTGTTTTATTGACTATGCAAAAGCATTTGATTGTGTGGATCATAACAAATTATGGATAACATTGAGAAGAATGGGAATTCCAGAACACTTCATTGTGCCCATGAGTAACTTGTACATAGATGAGAAGGCTGTTGTTCAAACAGAACAAGGGGACACTGCATGGTTAAAGTCAAGAAGAGAGTGCATCAGGGTTATATCCTTTCACCATAGTTATTCAAACTCTATGCTGAACAAATAATCCAAGAAAGTGGACTATATGAAGAAGAACATGGCATCAAGATTGGAGGAAGACTCATTAACAACTTGTGTTACGCACACAACACAATTTGCTTGGTGAAAGTGAGGATGACTTGAAACACTTACTGATGAAGATTGAAGACTACAACCTGCAATATGGATTACACCTCAGTATAAAGAAAACAAAAATCCTCACAATGGGACCAATAAGCAGCATCATGATAAATGGAGAAAAGAAGTTGCCAAAGACCTCATATTATTTGGTTCTACAATCAACACTTGACTGCTGACCAGAAGGCTGGTGGTTCAAACTCCTCGGAAGGAAGGTTGGGCGATCCTACTTCTGTAGTGATACTGCCTTGGAAACCCAAGGAGGGGTCGCTATGAGTAGGGGCCGACTTGACGGCACATAACAACAACAACAACAACAACAATCAACACAATAGAAGCAGCAGTCAAGATGTCAGATGTCATATAACATTGGGCAAATCTGCTGCAAAGGACCTCTTTCAAATGTTGAAGAGTAAAGATGTTTCCTTGAAGACTAAGGTGCCCTTGACACAGACCATGGTATTTTCAATTGCCTCATATGCATGTGAGAGCTGGAAAAGGAAAGACTGAAGAAGAGTCTATGCTTTTGAGTTGTGGTGTTGATAAATAATGCTGAAAATACCATGAATTGCTAAAAGAACTAACAAATCTGTCCTGGAGGAAGTGCAGCCGGAATGCTCCTTGGAAGTGAGAATGGCCAGATTTCATCTCACTCACTTTGGTCATATTGTCAGAAGGGACCATTCCTTGGAGAAGGATATCATGTTTGACAAAGTGAAGGAACAATGCAGAAGGGGAAGGCCCTCAATGAGATGGACTGACACAGTGGCTGCAATGATGGGCTCAGGTATAGCAAAGATTGTGGGGCTGGCACAGGACTGGGCAGTGTTTCATTCTGCTGTACATGAGGTCGCTATGAGTTGGAGATGGCAGGATGGCACCTAACAACAACATAGTCATATAGGCTGAGGATCGCATGGTGTACTAGTCTTTTGGACTAACTGTTTCCATGTGTCTTTGGTTTTCTTCATTCTTCTTTGCTGTGGATGAGGAGAGACCCATCATTGCATGTAGATGTCTGCTTGCAAGCTTTTAAGATCCCAGTCACTACGCACTAGAGTAGGATGCGGAGCAATGTTTTTGTGTAGTATTATGCCAACTGAGCTTAAATGTTCCCTGCGACTATGATCCCAAGCCCACACGTCCAACTTTTGGCTCCTTCTGGGTAGCTGGCTGTGGCCAAGAATTCACCATTACCTTGTCCCTTGTCAGCTCTACTACATACCTGGACATTCTTACAGAACATACAAATATACTTGTAGAAACATTGTCTGCCAACCCTATACATAGTCATGGGCATGCCCCTCCCCCACCCCCTAGACATACCTGATCATTCAGCCTGTCCACCTATCTATCCACCCTACATCAATGTTTGCTGTCACTGACAACACAGTGTATTTTGCACTGTATGTGCAAAAGGGTTCATTTTTGTTGTCTGTACCTCTCATGCACCTCTCCATGTCTTCCTCTTCCTCAATGCCACCGAGTTGATCACTCACATTTGGTGCATTGCCCTTCCCTTCACTCAAATCAATACTTGTCTCTACCCACCTAACAGTATTCCCTCCCCTGCTCTCCCACCCCTGGTAACCAACAAAGAAAGTTTTGTTCCATATATAAACCTTTCCTTGATTTTTCATAAGCATTGTGCTCTTTTAAAGGACTATCTATATGGGATCAAGTTGACAACAGCAACTTGGAAGGTTAGATAGGAAGCTTAAGGAGCAATGAATTTATGTTAATGGTGGTGGAACAATTCAGAAAAGGAGAGTGAGGATAGTTACACAATTTGAAAAAAGTAATCAATGTCAATCAATCTCACACAACAACAACAGCAAACAACAGTCAATGTCAATGAATTATACATGTAGAAATTATTGCACTGGTGTGTATTTTGCAGTATATATTTTCAAAAAATTTTTTTTTAATTAAAAATAAACTTCCTTTCCTTTCTCTTCCATGGGATCCAGGCCTTTTATAGCCCTAGCTGACCAGAATGTGCCATGATGTATCCATTAGGGCACCACTCCCACGTATTTATTGTGGCCCTGGTCCCATGAAGATATTCCTATCTGATGTCTTTTAACTTCAGAACCCTGTTCTAAGGGATGGTTTGGTAAATTCATCCATTCAAAATTAATAGAAATGCCAGCGAGTTAATTTGCAGTAGCATTTGCACTTAGAGGTGATTTGTAGAAATAATCATTTAGGCCCCAAAGGTGTTTTGACCACACTGACAGATGTATTTATTTGCTAATGTTGCTGTAACACAAATATCACAAGTGGGTGGTTTTAAAAAACAGAAATTTATTTTCTCACAGTTCTGGAGGCTTGAAGTCCAAAGCAGGATCTCAGCTGTGTTAATTCCTTTGTTGTCAGCAGAGACGGATTACTCAGTAAGCAAGGTAAGTATGGCCTTACTTGTGCTTACTTACTAATCTGCAGTGAAATTTCACACTTTTTTCACTACATCCTAGATTCTGCGTCTAGGTATAGCTTGTATCTGTCTCACTCCCAACCCCACAGCACCTTCCTACAGATTCAAAGCGTCTTCAAATTCACAATCCCTGACAGCAATGGATTACCCAATAAGCAAGATTAGCAAGGGCTTACTTGTGCTTACTTATGATCACCCAATAAGCAAAGGAAGCATGGACTCACCTTGCTTATTGGGTAATCTACCCCTATTTGTCAGGAGCCCCAGGCATTCCTTGGTTCTTGGTGTTCCTTGACTTGTAGACAAGTCTCACATGACATCTGTCTTCCCCTCACGTGAGTCTTTGTGGGTAGTTTGGCGTTTTTATAAGTCAGGCGTGATTAGGTTCAGGATCCATCCTGTACTAGTATGGCCTCAGGAATGTAATCAAAGAAAACCCTGTCCAAACAAGCTCACATCCACAGGTACAAGGACCACAGAAATTCATAGCAGGTCAGTAAGGAAGAGAAGTGAGGCAAAGGGAGTTCTTGTGGCACAACTTCTCGTGTCTCACTATGTAGGACTTTGACTCAGTCTACAGAGGGCCAGCTGGAATCAGGGAGGCAAGGAAAAAAACTTCCTTTTCCCCTCCACAGACCATTGCCAATGGTCATGGCCAGAAGGAGGAGAGAGGTGCAGGGAGCTGGGGCTGTTTTGCCCCTTTTCAATTTAATTCTCAGAAAATCTACTCAAGGTAACTCTTAGACTAGGGTGATCAAAAATTCTGGTTGCCCAGGACTGAGGGGTACTTGGAACAAGGGACTTTCAGTGCTAAAACTTGCACAGTCTTGGGCAAACTGGAATGGTTAGTCACCCTAATTTTCTTTCCTACATAGGTTAGACACTGACTTGAGTGGAGGATACCAGGAGGAGATATATTGATCTACTATCTCAGAAAAAAAAAAAAAGAAAGAAAGAAAAAAAAAAAATCACTGCCATCAAGTTGATTCTGACTCATAGCAACCTCCATTGGGATTCTGAGGTGGTAAATATTTATGGAAGAAGATTGCCCCCATCTTCTTTCCAAGGAGAGGCTGGTGGGTTTGAACCACCAACCTTCTGGTTAGCAGTCAAATGCCTTAGGCACTGTGCCAGCAGAGCTCCTTGATCTACTATCTATACCCTGCTTACTCTTTAGCAAAAAAAAAGAGAGGAGATTAATATATATATGCAATGATTAATTGAGAGCTCTGCAGTTCTAGCCCACCAGTGGCTCTGTGAGAGAAATGAGCTGACAATCTGCTCCTGTAAAGATTTATAGCCTAGGAAACCGCATAGGGCAGTTCTACTCCATTATATAGGATTGCTATGAACTGGAATCAACTTGATGGCAGACAGTGACAGTGACATCAAGTCTTTAAGGAGCCCTGGTGGCTCGATGGTTAAGCACTTGGCTGCTAACCAAAAGACTGGCAGTTTAAATCCACTCAGCGGCTCCGTGGAGAAAGACCTAGCAACCTGCTCCCATAAAGGTCACAGCCTAGAAACCCGTATGAGGTAGTTCTACTCTGTCCCATGGGGTTGCTGTGAATCGAAATTTACTTGACATCGTACCTAACAGAGTAACATTACCAAATCTTTAAGGTGCCTGGGTGTCACAAATAGTGTGTGCTCAGCTACTAACCCGAAGTTCGGAGGTTCAAATCTACCCAGCCGCACTGTGTGTGTGTGTGTGTGTGTGTTTGTATGGAGAAAGCCTAGTGATCTACTTCAGTAAGATAATAAAAAAAAAAAAAAAAAAAACCTAAAACACTGCTGTTAAGTCCATTCTGACTCATGGTGAAACCATGTGCTGCAGAGCAGAACTGCTCTATGTTGTTGTTGTTGTTATGTGCCATGGAGTTGGACCCGACTCATAGCAACCCCTCCCTGGGTTTCCGAGGTGGTATCACTATGAAAGTAGACTGCCCAACCTTCCTTTCAAGGAGTGGCTGGTGAGTTTGAACTGCCAACCTTCTGGTTAGCTGTCAAGTGCCTTAGGCACTATGCTAATTGCTCCATAGTTTTTTTTTTTTTTTTATTTTTACAGAAGCAAATCGCCATGCCTTTCACCACTGGGTGGGTTTGAACCACCAACCTTTAGGTTAGTAGTTGAGTGCAAATGATTTGCACAACTCAAGGGGCCTTTTTAGACATTGAAAACTCTGTGAAATTCAATTTTACTCTGACATATGGGCCTCCGTAAGTCAGAATTGACTCGACAGGTTAGCCCTCCTCGTCTTCTTCCCTCCATCAAGCCTTTATCGTTTATCATTGCTTTTCCCCAACAGACATTTCTGTAGTAACATAAGAGGTAAGTTCTGTTATTCTGTTATTTAGTAGCACAAACCCAAGTTAAAGAGGCCAATCAGAAACTATAAGACTATAAGAAGCAGCCCATGCATTTTAGTACAGAATCCGGGAGTCCTACAAGTTCCTAGTTTCTGCTTAGCTATATTACTAATAGTCTGGTTTTATAAAGCACGTGGCTGGCCCTGAGCAAAATTATAATGTACATGGTACTTATTTTAGGCATTCCCGAACCCATCACTATCTCCTTTCAACAGGACTGGTATGTTTCACCCCCTTTTTCTCATAGTAAAACCTGTCTGGCATTGATAGAAATTATTGTAGAAGTTATTCCCAGGAAAATATCTAATACTAGCTAGCAATTTACTTACACTTTGTGAATGGAGTGATATCTCCCCCAGGCTGATTTAAACTGTTAAATCCTATCTTTAATTATCTTCCTTCATTTTCATCTACTAATGAATAATCACTGAGAGCCTTCTATCTACTTAGCTGGGAATGTAGTGAGTAAAAGTGACACAGAGTCTTCCCCCAAGAAACTTAGAAATCTTGGCCTCTATGAGTTGCAGACATCAACTGTTGTTGTTCATTGCCTCGAGTGGACTCTGACTGATAGTGACACCAAGGGTATCTGAGTAGAACTGTACTCCATAGGTTTTCAAGGCTGTGACCTTTCAGAGGTAGATAATCAGGCCTGTTTTCAGAGACACCTCTCAGTGAGTTTGAACACTTCACCGCTTCTGCCACCCAGGGACTCCCGTGGCATCAACTGTTGTTGTTGGGTGCTGTTGAGTTGATTCTGACATATGGTGAACCCATGTGACAGAACCGAATTGTCCCATACAGGTTTCTAGACTGTAATCTTTACGGAAGCAGCTTGTCAGGTCTTTCTACCATGGAACCACTGAGAGGGTTCAAACCACCAATCTTTTGGTTAACAGGTGAGTGCTCAAACCTTGTGCCACTAGGGTTCCTTTGGGGCATCAAATAGACAGCAGGAAAGAAGCATTTAGGACAATTATGTAGGCCACCTCCACAACAAATGCTCCTTTCCTACTGGCTGGCATTGACAGAAGTTATTGTAGTAGGGTGAGGCAGTTAGGAGCTCTCTGTAGGGATTAATATGGATAGAAAAGCTTAAACTCTCAAAGTTTTGCTCACTACTATCTTTATTATATTTGTTCCTAGTTGAGAAATGATGTTAAGAGTAAAGGTAGCACCAATTAAACTTAAAAAGGCAAGTCAGAAAGGGGCTGAGCCATTGGAAAAGTGGTCCCATAAAAGTATGATGCACAAGTAAAACTAAGAAAGAAGAAATTTAAAACAGGAAAATGTGAAATCCAGACTTTGATTAAACACTTATTTGAATTCAAGAACCATAAAAATCCCCTAAAAGGAAAAAAAGAATAAAAACAAAAAACATTTTGTACACAACAATGGAAGAACTTCAATGTCTGAGAATGGGAATGGAGAGATGGAATTTAATGTAGCTATTTTAAAGTATAATTATCAAAAATATTGTAGTATCTTGGGAAAATTTTAATCTGTTAGTTTTTAAAGTCAGGATATGAAATGTTATCTAGGTTGTGATGAAAACTATACATTTCATATAAGCATATAAGCAAAAACTGGAAAGAAACATGGATAATTAATAAATTGCTGATGTTCTGGTAGTAAGATTCTGGGTCACTTACCAAGTATTTTGTTTTTATCTATCTCTCACAATATTGTTTTGGGAATATATGTTATAATAAGTCAATTGGACAGGTACAGATGGAGAATACAAATGTTTGTTTATGAAGAAACTGGGGATTTGCTATTGAAGGAAATTTTCTTTGTAGTTTACCAGGGGTGAGAGGGGAGGGTGGGAACGCTGTTAGATAGATAGAGATAACTATTGATTTGGGTGAAGAGAAGGGCAATGTACCAAATGTGAGTGACCAATATGGCA
>NW_006921829.1:426268-428054 GCF_000298275.1 Orycteropus afer afer | reverse complement strand
AATAAAAATAAGGCCAAATCTAGTATTATTGTTGTTAGGTGCTGTCCAGTTGGGTCCAGCTCACAGTGACCCTATGTACAACAGAAAGGAACACTGCCTGGATTTGCACAATCCTCACAATCGTTGGGATGATTGAGCCCATTGTCACAGCCACTGTGTCAATCCAACTTGTTGAAGGTTCTATTTCATATAGTCTAGCTTCTCAGATTATTTTCTCAGCATATAGATTGAATAAATATGGTGATAGGATACAACCCTGTTGTTGTTGTTGTTGTTAGGTGCTGTTGAGTCATCTCCGACACATAGTGACCTTATGCACAGCAGAACGAAACTGCCTGATCTTGTAGCAGCCTCATGATGCTATCCCTGAGCCCATCGTTGCAGCCCCTATGTCTATCCATCTCATTGATGGCCTTCCCCTTCTTCATTGACCCTCCACTTTACCAAGCATGATATCCTTCTCCAGGGAATGGTTCCTTCTAACAAATTACCAAAGTAGGTGAGGTGAAGCCTGGCCATTCTCATTTCCAAGGAGCATTCTGGCTGCACTTCTTCCAGAACAAATTTGTTAGTCCTTTTGGCAGTGAACTCTTAGCATTCTTCTCCAACACCACAATTCAAAAGCTTAAACTCTTCATTGGTCTTTCTTATTCATTGTCCAGCTCTCATATGCATGAGGCAATTGAAAATATCATGGCTTGGGTTAGCTACACCTTAGTCTTCAAGGAGATATCTTTGCTCTTCAGCACTTGAAAGAGGTCTTTTGCAGCAGATTTACCCAATGCAATACGTCATCTGATGTCTTGACTGCTGCTTCCATTGCTATTGATTGTAGAACCAAGTAATATGAAATCCTTGACAAGTTCAATCTTTTCTCCATCCACCTGAGGCTGCTTATTTGATCAATTGTGAGGATTTTTGTTTTCTTTATATCGAGGTGTAATCCAGACCACAAACTGTAGTCTTTAATTTTCATCAGTAAGTGCTTCAAATCATCCTCACTTTCAGCAAGCAAAGTTGTGTCATTTGCGTATTGTAGGTTGCTAATGAGTCTTCCTCCAATCCTGATGTCATGTCTTTCTTCATATAATACAGCTTCTTGGATATTTGCTCAGCATACTAGTTGAATAAGTATGGTAAAAGGATACAACCTTGATGCACTCCCTTCTTGATTTTGAACCATGCAGTTCTCTTTGAACTTGTTCTCTTTGAATGACAGCCTCCTGATCTATGCATGGGTTCCCCATGAATACAATCAAGTGTTCTGGAATTCCCGTTCTTCTCAATGTTATCTGTAATTTGTTATTACCCCACAATGAAATGCTTTTGCATAGTCAATAAAACAGAAGTAAACATCTTTCTGGTATTCTTTGATTTCAGCTAAGATCCATCTGATAACAGCAATATCTCTAGTTCCATATCATCTTTGAATCCAGCTTGCATTTCCGGAAGCTTTCTGTCAATATACTGCTGCAACCATTGTTGAATTATCTTTAGTAAGATTTTACTTGCATGTGATTTTACTGATATTGTTTAATAATTTCCACATTCTGTGGGATCACTTTTCTTTGGAATAGGTGCAAATATGGATCTCTTCCAATCAGTTGGCCAGGTAGCTATCTCCCAAATCTCTTGGCATAACTGAGTGAGCGCCTCCAGCAGGGCATCCGTTGGTTGAAACATCTCAATGGCTATTTCGTCAATGCCTGGAGCCTTGTTTTTTGCTACTTCCTTCAGTGCAGCTTTGACTTCTTCCTTCAATACCATTGGTTCTTGATCATATGCC
>NW_006921829.1:423036-426091 GCF_000298275.1 Orycteropus afer afer | reverse complement strand
CTTTGTCTTGTTAAGCTGCTCTTTGAAATCTTCTGTGCAGCTCTTTCATCTTGTCATTTCTTCCATTTGCTTTAGCTACTCTCCATTCAAGGGCAAGTTTCAGAGTCTCTTCTGACATCCATTTTGGTCTTTCCTTCCTTTCTCATCTTTTTAATGACCTCTTGCTTTCATCATGGATGTGGATTGTCATTTCACAATTCCTCTGGCTTTCGGTCATTGGTGTTAAATGCATCAAATCTATTCTTTAAATGGTCTCTAAATTCAGGAGGGATATTTCAAGGTCATATTTTGGCTCTTGTGGACTTGTTTTAATTTTCTTCAACTTCAACTTGAATGTACATATGAGCAGTTGATGGTCTGTTCCACCATCAGCTCCTGGCCTTGTTTTGGCCAAAGATATTGAACTTCTCCATTGTCTCTTGACACCGATGTAGACAATCTGATTCCTGTGTGTTCCATCTGGTGAAGTCCATGTGTATAATCATCACTTACATTGCTGAGAAAAGGTATTTGCAATGAATGAGTCATTAGTCTTGCAAAATTCTATTATGCAATCTGCAGCATTATTTCTATCACAAAGGCCATATTTTCCAACTACTGGTAACTCCTCTTTGTTCTCAACTTTTGCATTTCAGTCACCAGTGATAATCAACATATCTTGATTGCATGTTCAGTCAATTTCAGACTGCAGAAATTGGTGGAAATCTTCAATTTCCTCATCTTTGGCTCTGGTAGTTGGTGTGTAAATTTGAATAATAGTTGTATTAACTGGTCTTTGTAGGCATATGGATATTATCCTATCATTGACAGTATTGTACCTCAGGACAGATCTTGAAACACTCTTTGTAATGATGAATGCCACACCATTCCTCTTCAATTTGTCATTCCCTGTATATTAGATCATATGGCTATCTGATTCAATATGGCCAAAACCAGTCCATTTCAGCTTAGGATATCGATCTTTATGTGTTCCACTTCATTTAGACAACTTCCAATTTTCCTAGATTCATACTTCATACATTCCATGTTCCTATTATTAATAGATGTTTGCATCTGTTTCTACTTATTTTGAGTCATGCCACACCAGCCAATGGAAGTCCCAAAAGCTTTATTCTATCCATATTGTTAGGGTTGTCTCTGTTCTGAGGAGTCAACTCTTCCCCAGTCATATTTTGAGTGCCTGTTGACCCGATGGGCTCATCTTCCAGCACTATATTGGACAGTGTTTCAGGGCTATTCGTAAAGTTTTTCAGTAATATATCAGACAGTGTTTCACTGCTATTCATAAGGTTTTCACTGGCCAATTGTTTGAGAAGTGGATGGCCTCTTCATTCTTCCAAGTCTGTCTTAGCCTGGTAGCTCCACTGAAACCTGTCCATCATGGGTAACCTTGCTGGCATTTTGCAGCACGGTGGCATAGCCTCCAACCTCGATAGCAACACGTAAGCCACCACAGGATGACGAACCTACAGACAAATTCATCTCCCTTACTTGTTTCTAAGTTCTCTGCACCTGCCTACCTCAGACAATGCCTTAAAAAAGAGCCTGCCACAAGTGAAAAGCAGCCCCCAACCCTGAGCCCACCTACCTCAGCCCTGGCCTTAATATAGAGCCATACCCAAGTGAAAAGTAGCCTCCAAGCCCCAGGCCTGGCCACCTCAGGTCTCCGCCTTAATATGGAGCCACGTCCAAGTGAAAAGCAGCCTTCAAGCCCTGGGCCCACCAAATTCAGGTCCTGGCCTTACTAAAGGGCTTCCTCCAAGCATAAAACAGCCCCCAGCTCTAGGTCTGCCTACCTCAGAGCCTGGCCTTAAAACAGAGCTGGCCCTAAGCAAAAAACAGCCTTCAAGCCCTGGCCCACCTACCTCAGGCCCCAGTCTTAATATAGAACTACATCCAAGTGAAGAGCAGATCCAAGCCCCAGGTGGGACTACCTCAGATCCCGCCCTTAATAAAAAGCAACCCCCAAGTGAAAAGGAGCTTGCAAGCCCCAGGCTCAAAAGGACAACAATCCTGATGCACACCTTTTCTGATTTTAAGCCATGCAGTATCCCCTTGCTCTGTTCAAGTGAATGCCTTTTGGTATATGTACAGGATCCTCATGAACACAATGAAGTGATCTGGAATTCCCATTCTTATCAAAGTTATCCATAATTTTTTATGATCCACACAGTCGAATACCTTTGCATAGTCAATAAAACACAGGTAAATATCTCTCTGGTGTTCTTTGCTTTCAGCAAAGATCCATCAGACACCAGCAATAATATCCCTCATTGTACATCCTCTTCTGAATCAGGCTTGATTTTCTGGCAGTTGCCAGTCAGTAGACTGTTACAACCATTTTTTTAATTGTCTTCAGCAAAATTTTACTTGTATGTGGTATTAATGATACTATTTAACAATTTCCATATTTTGTTGGATGACCTTTCTTTGGAATGGGCACAAATAAAAATCTCTTCCAGTTAGTTGGCCAAGTAGCGCTCTTCCAAATTTCTTTGCATAAACAAGTAAGTGCCCCCAGTGCTATATCTGTTTGTTGAAACATCTCAATGGGGATTCTGTCAATTCCTGGAACCTTATTTTTAGCCAGTTCGTTCAGTGAAACTTGGACTTCTCCCTTTAATACCACTAGTTCTTGATCATATGCTACCTCTTGAAATAGTTGAACATTGACCAGTTCCTTGGTACAGTGACTGTATATTCCTTACATCTTCTTTTGATGCTTCCTGAATCATTCAATATTTTGCCAATGTTGTTGTTGTTAGGTGCCGTCAAATCATTTCCTACCCATAAAGACCCCATGCACAGCAGAACGAAACACTGCCCGATGCCGCGCCAGCTCCACGACCCCTGCTATACTTGAGCCCATCATTGCAGCCACCATGGCAATCCATCTTGTTGAAGGCCTCCCCTTCTTTCGTCGGCCCTCCACCCTACCAAGCATGACATCCTTCTCCAAGGAATGGTCCCTTCTGACAACATGACCAAAATAGGTGAGACGAAGTCTGGCCATTCTTGATCCCAAGGAGCATCTTGGCTGCACTTCCTCCAGGAC
>NW_006921829.1:411516-420901 GCF_000298275.1 Orycteropus afer afer | reverse complement strand
CACCAGTGATAATTAACACATCCTGATTTCATGTTCAGTCAATTTAAGACTGCAAAAGTTGATAAAATTCTTCAATTTCCTCATCTTTGGCTTTGGTGGTTTGGGCATAAATTTGATTAATAGTCATAGTAATGGGTCTTCCTTGTAGGCATATGGATATTATCCTATTACTGACAGCATTGTACTTCAGGACAGACCTTGAAACATCCTTTGTGATGATGAACGCCACGCCAGTCCTCTTCAAACTGTCATTCCAGCATAGTAGATCACAGGGTTGTCTGATTCAAAATGGCCAAAACCAGTCCATTTCAGCTCACTAATGCTGAGGATTTCAATCTTTATATGTTCCATTTTGTTTTTGACAACTTCCAATTTTCCTAGATTCATACTTCGTACATTCCATGTTTCGATGACTAATGGATGTCTGCAGCTGTTCCTCTTCAATTTGAGTGGTGCCACGTCAGCAAATGGAGGCCTCAAAAGCTTTACCTTATCCATAGGAGTAAGGCTGGGTTTACTCAGGTGATGCAGCTCTTTCCCAGTCCTATTTTGAGAGCCTTCTAACCTAACCGGCCTATTCATAAAGTTGTGTGGTAGTGTATCAAACAGTGTTTCTTTGCTATTCATAAGGTTTTCCCTGGCCAATTCTTTGAAAAGTGGATGGTCTTCTCCTTCTTCCTAGTCTGTCTCAGTCTGTAAGCTCGGCTGATATCTGTGCATCATGTGCATCCCACTGGGTTTGAAACACCAGTGGCTCAGCCTCAAAACTCACATCAACACGTCACCACTGTAGGACAAACCAACAGACAAGTTTCTCTCCCTGTTGGAAACCTCTCTTACCATCCTTACTTGGGTCCCTGCAGCTGACTCCTCCTCTGTCCAGATTCCTAGGCCTTTAATCCCCTTTCTCCCGCTCTCCCACCCTGCTGCTTTGGGTGTGCTTGATTTCCCTCTCTGCACCTGGATCCCTATGGCTGACTGCTCCTCTGTCCGGCTTCTTGGTTTTTCATCCCCTTTCTCTCACTCTCCTGCACTGCGGCTTTGGGCATGCCTGCGTTCCTCTCCTCACTTGGATCCCTGCAGCTGCCCATAGAATCCTTTAATATTGCCACTCGAGGCTTGAATTTTTCTTCAGTTCTTTCAGCTTAAGAAATGCCAAGTGTGTTCTTCCATTTTGGTTTTCTAATTCCAGGTCTTAGCACATTTCATCATACTACTTTACTTTTTTTTCTCAAGTGCCCTTTGAAATCTACTGTTCAAGTTTTTATTTCAATTTGCTTTAGCTACTCTCCATTCAAGAGCAAGTTTCAGAATCTCTTCTGACATCCATTTTGGTCTTTTCTTCCTTTCCTGTTTTTTAATGACATTTTGCTTTCTTCATATATGATATTCTTGATGTCATCCCACAATTCTGGTCTTTGGTCATTGCTGTTTAGTGCATCAAATCTATTCTTGAGATTGTCTTTAAGTTTGGGTAGGATATAATCAAGGTCATGTTTTGGCTCTTGTGGATTTGTTTTAATTTTCTTCAACTTCAACTTGAACTGCATATGAGCAATTGATGGTTCATTCCATAGTCAGCTCCCGGCCTTGAGTGAAGACATTGAGCTTCTCCATTGCCTCTTTCCACAGATGGTGTTTATCTAGTTCCTGTGTATTCCATCTGTTGAGGTCCACATGTATAGTTTCAGTTTATGTTGCTGAAAAAAAGGTATTTGCAATGAATAAATCATTGGTGTTGCAAAATTCTAAATGTTATCTATAGTGTCATTTCTATCACCAAGGCCATATTTTCCAACTACTACCAATCCTTTTTCTTCTTTCCAGCCTTCACATTCCAATCAGCAGTGATTATTAATACATCTTGTTTTCATGTTTGGTCAATTCAGACTGCAGAAGTTGGTAAAAATCTTCAATGCTTTCACCTTTGGCTGCAGTGGTTGGTAAGTAAATTTGAATAGTAGTAGTATTAGCTCCTCTTCTTTGTATTGTTGTTGTTGTTAGGTGCTATGGAGGTGACTCTGAGTCACAGTGACTCTATGTACAACAGCAGGAAATACTGCCCTATCCTGCACCTTCCTCACAATCCTTACTATGCTTGACCCCATCATTGCATCCACTGTGTAAATCTACTTGGTTGAGGGTCTTCCCCTTTCTCACTCACCCTGCACTTTACCAAGCTCAATATTTTTTTCCCAGGGAATAGTTCCTTCTGACAACATAACCAAAGTAGGTAAGATGAAGTCTGTCCATTTTTGCTTCCAACGAGCATTCTGGCTGCACTTCTTCCAAAACAGATTTGTCTATTCTTCTGGCAGTCCATGGTATTTTCAGTATTCTTCGTCAATACCACAATTCAAAAGCATCAACTCATTTTCAGTCTTTCTTGTTCACTGTCCAGCTTTCACATGCATATTAGGTGATTAATAATACCATGACTTGGTTAGGCACACCTTCATCTTGAAAGTGACGTCTTTGCTCTTCATCACTTTAGAGAGGTCTTTTCCAGCAGATTTTCGCAGTGCAATACAACATATGATTTCTTGACTACTGCTTCTGTGGGTGTTGATTGTGCATCCAAGTAGAATGAAATCTTTGCCAACTTCAATCTTTTCTCCATTTATCATGGTGCTGCTTATTGGTCTAGTTGTGAGGATTTTCATTTTATGTTGAGGTGTAATCCATACTGCAGACTGTAGTCTTTAATCTTCATTAATGCTTCAAGTCATCTTCACTTTCAGCAAGCAAGGTTGTGTTGTCTGCATAGCACCGGTTGTTAATGTGTCTTTCTTCAATCCTGATGCTGCATTCTTATTCTTATAGTCCAGCTTCTCTGATTATTTGCTCAGCATACAGATTGAATAAGTATGGCAAAAGGATACAACTCATATGCACACCCTTCCTGAGTTTAAACTAGGCAGTATCTCCTTGTTCTGATCAAATGACAGTCTCCTGGTCTATGTACAGATTCCTCATGAGCACAGTTAAGTGTTCTGGAATTCCCATTCTTCTCAATGTTATCCATAATTTGCTATGATCCACATAGTTGAATCCTTTTGCAAAGTCAATAAAACATGCAAACATCTTCCTGGTAGTCTTTGCTTTTAGCCAAGACCCATCTGACATAAGCAATGATACCCCTCATTCCACATCCTGTTCTGTATCCAGCTTGATGTTCCTTTTTGATATACTGCTGCAACTGTTTTTGAATTATCTTCACTAAGATTTCACTTGTGTGTGATATTAATGATATTGTTTGATAATTTCCATATTCTGTTAGATCACCTTTCTTTGGAATGGGTACAATTATGGATCTCTTCCAGTCAGTTGGTCAGGTAGCCATCGTCCCAATTACTTGTCATAGATGAATAAGCACCTCCAGTGTTGAATCATTTGTTGAAACATCTCAATGGGTATTCCATCCATTACTGAAGCCTTGCTTTTTGCCAATTCCTTCAGTGCAGGTTTAACATCTTCCTTCAATACCATTGGTTCTTGATTATATGCTGCCTGCTGAAATAGATGAACATCAACCAATTATTTTTTCGTACAGTGATTCTGTGCATTCCTTCCATCTTCTTTTGATGTTTCATGAACCACTCAATATTTTGCATATATACCAAAAACGAAACTCACTGCTATTGAGTCAATTCTGACTCATGACAACCCCTTTGTGTTTCTGAGGCAATAAATCTTTATGGAAGTAGATTGCCCAATCTTCCTTCCATGGAGTGGCTAGTGGGTTTGAACCACCAACCTTCAGGTTAGCATCAAATGCCTTAGGCACTACACCACCAGAGCTCCTTATTTTGCTTATACTCACAACCATTGAGTTGATTCAACTCATAGCAACCCCTCCTTGAGGCAGTACCTCTACAGAAGTAGATTGCACAATTGTCCTTCTGAGGAGTGGCTGGTGGGTTTGTATCACCTGCCTTCTGGTTAGCAGTCAAATGCCTTAGGCACTATGCCACCAGAGTTTCTTCAATATTCTTGATATTTTTTCTTCAGTTGCTTCAGCTTGAGAAATGCTGAGCATGTTCTTAACTTTTGGTTTTCTAACTGTAGGTCTCTGCACATTTCCTTATAATAATTACTTTGTCTTCTCTAGCTGCTCTTGAAATCTGTTTGGCTCTTTTATCTTGCCCTTTCTTCCATTTGCTTTAGCTACTCTCCGTTCAAGAGCAAGTTTCAGAGTCACTTCTAACATCCATTTTGGTCTTTTCTTCCTTTCCTGCCTTTTTAATGACCTTTTGCTTTCCACATGTATGGTGTTCTAGATGTCATCCCACAGCTCATCTGGTGTTCAATCATTGTTGCTTAATGAATCATATATATTCTTCAGATGGTCTCTAAATTCAAGAGGGATATAGTCAGGTTCATATTTTGGCTCATGTGGACTTATTTTAATTTTCTCCAGCTTCAGCTTGAACCTGTATACGAGCAATTGATAGTTTGTTCCATAGTCAGCTCCTGGCCTTCTTTTGGCTGAGGATATTGAGCTTCTCCATCACCTCTTTCCACAGATGTAGTTGATCTGATTCCTGTGTATTCCATCTGGTGAGGTCCACATATATAGTCACTGTTTATGTTGCCTTAAAAAGGTATTTACAATGAGAAGTCATTGGTCTTGCAAAATTTACAATACAAACTCTGGTGCCATTTCTATCACCAAGGCCATATTTTCCAACTACTGGTGATTCTTCTTTGTTTCCAACCTCTGGATTACAATCACTAATAATCATCAGTACATCTTAATTGAATGTTTGGTCAATTTCAGACTGCTAAACTTGGTAAAAATCTTCAATATCTTCATCTTTGGCTTTAGTGGTTAGTGAGTAAATTTGAATAATAGTAGTATTAACTGGCCTTCCCTGAAAAGAAACACAAAACTCACTGCCATTGAGTCATTTCCAACTCACGTTGTTGTTATGTGCCGTTGAGTCAAACCTGACTCATAGCGACCCCTCCTTGGGTTTCCGAAACAGTATCACTACGAAAGTAGGATTGCCCAACCTTCCTTCTGAGGAGTGGCTGGTGGGTTTGAAACACCAGCTGTCTGGTTAGCAGGCAAGTGTCTTAGCCACTATGCTACCAGACCTCTATTTGGTTTCCAAGGCTGTAAATCTTTATGGAAGTAGATTGCCCCACCTTACTCCCATGGAGCAGCCAGTGGGTTTGAACCACTGACCTTCCAGTGTTTCATTCTGTTGTAAATGTAGTCTCTATGTGAGTTGGAGTCAACTCAATGGCACTTAACAACAACAACAATCTTCATGGAAAGGAGATTGTTACAATGGTTAACCACTCAGTATAAAACCAAAAGGTTGGTGGGTTGAACCTTCCGGTGGCTCTGTGGGAGAACAGTCTTGGAAATCGGTGCCCTTAAAGATTGTAATTTAGGATACCCTATGGGACAGTTCTATTGTATCCTACAGGGTTATTGTAGGGTCCCTATGAGTTGGAATTGACTCATCATAACAAAAATCTTTATGGAAGAAGGTAGCCAGGTCTTTCTCCTGTGGAGTAGCTGGATGGGTTCAAACCACAAACCTTTCAGTTAGCAGTAAAGTACTTAACCATTGTGGTACCATGACTTATTAATTTTAGCATTCTGCAAATTTTTTTTTCAATTTGACACAATTAAATTGACCAATGGAAATAAAGTGCTCCAATCCAATGGAGGTAATGGTCCCAGCACACTATGCACTAATTCAAACTCATCAGGGATATTCCATTAAACTCTGTTGTTGTTAGGTGCCATCAAGTTGTCTCCAGCTCATAGCGACCCCATGCACAGCAGAATGAAACACTGCTGGGTCCTGCGCCAGCTCCGTGATCTTTGCTATACTTGACTCCATTGCTGCAGCCACTGGTCAATCCATCTTCTTAAGGGCCTCCCCCTCTTTTATCAACCCTCCACCTTACCAAGCATGACATCCTTCTCCAGGGAATGGTCCCTTCTGATAACATGAACAAAGTAGGTGAGATGAAGTCTGGCCATTCTTGCTTCCAAGGAGCATTCCAGCTGCACTTCCTCCAGGACAGATTTGTTAGCTCTTTTAGAAGTCCATGGCACTTTCAGCATTCTTCTCTAGCACCACAACTCAAAAGCATCAATTCTTCTTTGGTCTTCCTTATTCATTGTTCAGCTCTCACATGCATATGAGGCGATTGAAAATATCATGGCTTGTGTCAGGTGCACCTTAGTCCTCAAGGAGACATCTTTGCTACTCAGCACTTGAAAGAGGTCCTTTGCAGGCAACATTCTCAGTGCCATACATCGTCTGAGGTCCTGACTGCTGCTTCCTTTGGCATCGATTGTAGAACCAAGTAATGTGAACTCTTTAAACTCTGGATGACTCAATTTTATATGGACATTAATAAAGTAGAGTGCAGTAAAAAGAGGACAACTAGTAGAATTGGAAAGATCCTGAAAGAATAGGAAATGATACGTGGTTGAAGAAACTTGGATTCTAAAGTAGAGAAGAAAAGACTAGGATGGGTGGGCCTATAGGATTGTTGTATGAAAATAGTATTAGTTTTTTGTAAATTTAGAGGACAGAATTAGGATCAAAAGTAGAAGTGTTTGTAAAGCAGTTTATATATATATATATATATATATATATATATATAAGAATTGACCAACAATGCAATGAACTACTTCACAGGTAGTGAACTTCTTATTGTGGAACGTGTGCAAGCAAGACAAAGTTAAAAAGAGTGCTGACTTTTTTGGGGGAGGTGTTCTGAATGGTACCTAGTGGCCCAATGAATCATAAGATCCTATATTTATATAAATTTTGGGGAATGGAATAAATTCTATTGGTTTCTACATTCCTCAGTCATGAGACAGGTCAAATCTTCCCTTACACATTCTTGTTCAATTCAGAGGATAAAATGTAATTAGACTAAAGACAGATGAGAAGAAATCTCATTTTTTCATTTCCCATTGGATTTTGTGGGTGTATCCTCTGAGTTTAAGATTCTACTGCTCAATATTCATTTGATTACTCTCAATTTGATTTCTTTTGGTCACACTGTAATTACATTCTTGACCTTTAGGCTAATCACTAAGGAAGGAAGTGAAAGAGAAAACTTCTGTGGAACATATTCTACATGCCAAGTATCATCCTAGGCATATTATCTACATAATTTTATTTAATCCTACAACCTTAGGAGGGAAGAAATAGTATCCGCATTTTATAGTTAAGCAAACAGGTTTGTCTATAATTAAGTACTCAAAGTCCCATAGCAAGTACCAGAGCTGGGCTTCAAACCTTGAATTTTATTTCTTTTGCAGTTCTGCTTGATTATGTTGTTGCTTTAGCTTTCCACAAGCCAAACCACTGTTGGACTTAAAGCTATATAATCCCATTTTAATGCAAGATGCTGCCAATGTGTTTATTAGTTTTGCTTTTGGAAACAGAGCTCATTCCCACAAGAGGACCTAAGATTGTTTCTTTTATGGATGAACATGTTCAAGCCGGTAACTTGCTTCTAGGATAGGAAGACAGAATAAAACCAAAACCAAATCCTCTGTCATTGAGTCGATTCTGATTCACAGTGACCCTTTAGGACAGAGAAGTACTGCCCCCATAGCATTTCCAAAATTGTAAATCTTTATGGAAGCCATATCTTTCTCCTGCAGGTGGCTAGTGTGTTAGAATCTCTGACCTTTTGGTTAACAGCTGGATGCTTTGTCCACTGTACTACTAGAGCACCAAAAAAGAATAATAGTTCTCAAAAGATATATATATGGTATGGCAAAAGGACTTTTCAGGTGTGAATAAGTTAAGGATCTTGAAATGGAAAGATTATCCTGGATCATCCAGATGAGTCCAAAGTAATCACAAGTGTTCTTATACGAGGGAAGCAGGAAGTTCAGAGTTAGAGAAGATGTGCACATGGAAACAAAGTTCATAGAGAAAGAGATATTTAAAGATGGTATTCTGCTGGCACTGAAGTTGGAGAAAGTGACCACAAGCCAAATAATGCAGGCAGCCTCTAGAATCTGGAAAAAGGCAAGGAAACAGATCTGCTACAAGGAACGTAGTCCTGCCAATATCTTGATTTTAAGAATTTTAATCTCCAGAACTATAAAATAATAAATGCCTGTGGGGTGGTTCAAACCCACCAGCTGCTCCATGGGAGGAAGATGAGGCAATCTACTTCCATAAAGATTTATAGCCTTGGACACCCTAGAGGGTTGCATGAGTAGGAATAAACTCAATGCCAGTGGGTTTTTGGTTTTAACTTTGTGATAACTTGTTACAGCAGCAATAGGAATCTAATCCAACAGCCTTGAGTATTTTTCCTATTGAAGTAAAGAAAAATTATCGTATTGAAGAATATGAGAACTATGCTAGTGGAGAGACCAATCCTTTTCAGTCCTCCCAGCTCATAAGATAACTAAACAATGACTGTAAATGCTACTGGTAGGCCTAAGACCCAGGCAGGAGAAAAGAAACAGAGGACGGGAGAGACGGAGGGAAGGAAAGAGGACAGGAAGAAGGGAGGGAGGGAGAAAGAAGGGAGAAGGGAAAGGAAGGATCACTGAGGAAAGCCAGGAGGGAGCTTTCAAGAGAAAAGATAAAATAATGAATAATGAATGTACTAAAAGGAGAGACAAATAATAAAATAAAAGAATAAAATATTGGTATGAAGTATATGAGCAATGCATTGCTGCTAACTGCTATTTCATTGAGAGACATATTTCTAGGTAGTCTATTCTTGAATTCATCTCTTTTGCTATTGTGAATTCTCTGTTGTGATCAGGATTCTTCTATGGAATCCTTTTTTTAAAAAAAATTTTATTGTTGTTTGGTGAAAGTTTACAGAGCAAATTAGTTTCCCATTCAACAGTTTATACACATTTTGTTTTGTGATATTAATTGCAGTCCTCTCAATTTAATAGCACTCTTCCCACTTCCTCCCTGGGTTCCCCATTTCCATTCACCCATCTTTCCTGCCCTATCTAGTTTTCTGAACTTTGTTTTTGGGCAAATGCTGCCTGAGGTCTATATGGTTGAGGGTTCTGAGGAGCACATTCTTCACCAGTGTTATTGTTCACTTTACAGGACTGTCTATTGTTTGGCTGAAAGGTGATCTCTGGGAGTGGTTCAGTTCCTAGTTTGAAGGGTGAGTAAGGGTCATACTCTTGAAGTTTCCACCAGTCTCTATTAGGCCAGTAAGTCTGATCTTCTATGAAATATTTGAATTCCCGAGCACTTGATTGTACTCATGAGGAATCTGTACCTTGACCAGGGGGCTGTCATTCAGACAGAACAAGGGAACACTACATGGTTTAAAATCAAGAAGGGAGTGCGTCAGGGTTTTATTCTTTCTCCACACTTATTCAATCTATATGCTGAGCAAATAATCC
>NW_006921829.1:409591-410715 GCF_000298275.1 Orycteropus afer afer | reverse complement strand
GTTTCATTCTGCTGTGCATGGGGTCGCTATGAGTTGGAAATGACTCGACGGCACTTAACAACAACAACAACAACAACAACATTCCTCACTCTCCTTCTTCCTCTGTTGTTCCAGGTGAATAGAGAACAGTTGTACTTTGCATGGCCACTTGCAAGCTTTTAAGACCCAGGAGTTGTGCAATGAACAAGGAGGTAGAACAGAAGCACTAAACATGTTATTAGGTCAACTAACTGGGATGTCATATAAAACCATGACCCTCCCTAAACCTCCAATCCAAGGAACCAAATCCCATGAGGTGTTTGATTGTATATAACCAGTCTCAGCAGCTACTTTTTGTTGTTGTTGTTGTTGGAAATACACCTATCACACTTTTGCCAATTCAACTTTTTACTGGTGTACAATTTTTTGACAGCAATTACAATAATTGCTGTGTAATCCTACCCTTAATCAATGTGGTTTTTCCATAACTATAAACCTCTCTTTTCCCCCTCCCTCCTGTGCCTGCATATAGAAACTTTGGTTTCTATACATTTGCCTTTTCTTTCCTTTTAACATAAGCAAGGCCATGCAATATTTATTGCTTAACATGTCTTCAAGGTCCATCTGTACTGTAGCATGTATCAGGACTTCATTTTTCCTGCTGGCTGAGTAGTATTCCATTATACAGATGTATCACATTTTGTGTATCCATTTATCTGTTGATGGGTACTTAGTGAACATTGGTATATAAATCTCTTTTTGACTCTCTGCTTTAAGTGTTTTGGTCGTATATCTAAGAGTGGAATTGCTGGGTCATATGATAGTTTTATTTTTAGTTTTCCAAGGAATCACCATATGGTTTTCCACAATGACTATATCATTTTGCATTTCCACCAGCAGTGGATAAATGTTCTGATTTCCCCCACATTCACTCTAGTACTTGTTATTTTCTGTCTCCCCCCCCCCCAAATCTTAGCTGTCCTACAATGCAATGTAATGCACTGCCGTGGAGTTGGATCTGACTCAGAGCAACCCCATCCTTGGATTTTCTGAGTCAATATCACTACAGAAGTAGATTGCCCAACCTTCCTTCTGAGGAGTGGCTGGTGGGTTTGAACTGCCAGCCTTCTGGTTAGCAGTCAAAT
>NW_006921829.1:408025-409036 GCF_000298275.1 Orycteropus afer afer | reverse complement strand
GGGATTGAGCAGTGTTTCGTTCTGCTGTGCATGGGGTCTCTATGAGTCAGAAACGACTCGATGGCACTTAACAGCAACAACAATGCACTATGCTACCAGAGCTCCTCCAGAGCTCCCTAGTGGGAGTAAATTTGTATCCCATTGTGTTCTTTTATTTGATTGGCATATCTATGATGACTAATAATGCTGAGCATCTTTTCACGTGTTTGGTGGCCATTTGAATGTCATCTTTGGTGAAATGTCTATTCAAGTCCTTTGTCCATTTTTGATTGGATTATTTGTCTTTTTATTGTTATATTATTGAAGTTTTAGATATACTTTACTTATTAGATTCTTGACAGATATATGATTTCTGCAGATATTCTCCCATTGCTAGCATGTCTTTTCCCTTTTTTGGTAAACTTTTTTTGTGAGCAAAAGTTTTTAATTTTTATGAGGTCCCATTTATTTATTTTGTCTTTTGCTGTTTGTGCTTTTGTTATTATATTAGCTAATCCATTGTTGAAAACTATGCCTGAGAGTGTTGCCCCGGAATATTCTTCTAAAGATTTTATGGTTTTAGTTTTCACATCTAGGTCCTTAATCCATTTTGAATTTGTTTTTGTGTATAGTATGGTATAATGCATGTTTCATTTTTCTGCATGGGGAAATACAATTTTCCTAGCACCATTTATTGAAAAGATTCTTCTTTTCCCATCAAATAGACTTAAAACCCTTGTGAAAAATCAGTTTACTATAGATGTGCAGTTTTATTTCTGGATTCTCAATTCTGCTCCATTGGTCTTGGTGTCTATTTTTATACCAGTACCAGTCTTTTTTGACTACTTAAGGTATAAAACCAAACTCCCTGCCATTGAGTCAATTCTGACTCATAGCGACCCCTCCTTGGGTTTCCGAGGTGGTCTCATTACAGAAGTAGATTTCTCAATCTTTCTGAGGAGTGGCTGGTTGGTTTGAACTGCCAGCCTTCAGGTTAGCAGTCAAATGCCTTTGTTGTTGTTATGTGCCGTC
>NW_006921829.1:390863-402526 GCF_000298275.1 Orycteropus afer afer | reverse complement strand
CATTTGACCCAGCCATTCCATTACTAGCCATATACCCTAAAGAAGTGAGATCCATGACAAGAACAGATATACGCACGCCCATGTTCATTGCAGTACTATTTACAATAGCAAAACTCAAGGAGGGGTCACTGAGTCGAGCCTGACTTGATGACACATAATAACAACAGCTCACATACATTCTGCCTCATGACATTGACTGCAATTTCCCCCAATGCAACAGCTCCCCTTCCACTTCCTCCCCATAGTTACCTCTTCCCTGTGTCCTTCCCCCCTATGCACTCCTGCCCCATGAGCTGTCTCCCTTGGCTGGCATTCATAGCACTTCTATTCTTCCATGATTGATCTCTCCAAGGAGTGTATCTGCCTAATGCAAATGTTCAGCTCATATACCTGTCTTTTGTTTGGCTGGAAGCCACAGGAGTGAGTTCATTTCCAGACTGGAAGGGCAGTTAGGGGCCATAGTCTTAGTGGTTTCACCAGGTTCTATCAGACCAGCAAAACTGGTCCCTTTCTTTTTCCTTTTTTTTTTTAGATTGTTCTCCCACTCTATCTAGGATCTCCTACGTAGATTCCCTTCTGAACACAAAACATCTTTCCACTTATTTAAGTTTTCTCTAATATCTTTCAGCAGTGTTTTACTGTTTTCATTGTATAAGTCCTTCATGTCCCTGATTAGATTTATTCCTGGGTACTTTATTCTCTTAGATGCTATTGTAAATGCTATTGTAAATCCCCATTGACCGTAAGTCAGCTCAGGCACTAAGTCTGAGTAAACTGCTTCATATTTCTGTGTTCTAGTTTCCTCACCTACCGTATGCTTGTGATGAATTCCTTAGGTCTACAATAATGCAGAGACATTTGGTGGTTCAGTAGTAGAATTCTCACCTTCCATGTGGAAGACACGGGTTCAATTCCCAGCCAAAACACTTCAGGGGTAGCCATCAGTTATCTGTCAGTGGTGGATTGAGTGTTGCCATGATGCCGAACAGGTTTCAGCAGAGCTTCCAGACTAAGAAGGATTAGAAAGAAATGCCTGCCCATCTTCTTCCAGAAATCAGTTGTTGAAAACCATACGGATCACAATGATTTGATTGCCAATTGATCATGGGGCTGGTGCAGGACCAGGCAGCATTTTGTTCCACTGTCAATGCAAAGCACTTGCACCTACATCCTTTTAGTGACCCCTGCCCCTGGCCCCACTACTGTTGCTGTTGTTAGATACCATGGAGTTGATTCTGACTCATAGCAACCCCATGCAACAGAATAGAAGTGTCCCATAGGGTTTTCTTGGCTGTAATCTTTATGGAAGCACATCACCAGGTCTTTTTCCTATGGAGCAGCTGGGTAGGTTTGAACCTCCAAACTTTTGCTTATCAGCCAAGCACTTAACTCTCTATGCCACCAGGGCTTCTTACCTCTCTAATAGGCAGTATATTTTCCTAAGTCGTTGGATATGAAAAACTTTCTTCAATGTCAGGAAACATATCTCCCAGAAAATAAAATTTAGCTGAATTTTCTTTGCCCTCTTTCATATAGTCTCCATTTAAAATGGGCTTATGATTTCTGTAAGCCTGAAAGTCATCAGTTTTGATCTTTTGCTTGGTCACTCTGGAAGCAGCAGGGAAAAAACAGGGAGAGGGGCATCAGAGCAGAGTAACTAGAGAACCAGCTTCCAACAATTAATAGCACCAAAATACATGTCCATAAATTTACTGAGTTCCTTCTATAAGCGTTAGTACTTTCCTTTAATTAATATGTATTGAGGGTTTCCTGTAAGCTGGGCCCTATTTTAGGCACTGAGGATACATCAATGAACAAAAGAAGAAAAGGTCCCTGTCTTTAAGAAAGTTACACTATAGACAGGGAAGACGCTATAAGCAAAAATACAAATTAGAAAAATAATGCATGGTAAAGAGATAGAGAAGGAGCTCTTGTTGTGCAGTGATTAAGTAATCTGCTGCTAACCGAAAGTTTGGCAGTTTGGACCCACCAGCTGCTCTGGGAAGAAAGATGTCACAGTATGCTTCTGTAAAGATTTACAGGATTAGAAACCCTACAGGGCAGTTCTGCTCTGTCTTATAGGGTTGCTACAAGTCAGAATTGTTGGGAATAGAGAGGAATGAGGTAGGTGGAGGTGGAAAGACACTGTGTTAGGTGAGAGTCATAAAATACCATTTCTGTGTTAAAAATTTTACTATTTGAATTAAAAGGTTCAATACCACAGGTCAACATTTAGGGGACCAAACAAGCTAGTTTATATCTTAGAGCTAAATTGTACAGGGATTTGGGGATATGCTGGGGAATTCACTGTATATGTTGGGGTATGTGGAGGGAAAGGAAGAGAGAGAATAGAGCAGCTACCAGAGGTACCTTGGATCACCAGATGGAATAAACACAGGGGTGCTATGATCCTAATGATAAAGCTCCTTTCCGAACTAGGAATCATGTTTCTGAGTCAAATTCCTAAGAGAAAACACTAATTTCTGCTTTCTCTTCCCTAATATGCCTAATATGCCTCACCCCATTCCTCCCCAGGGGCCATGGAGAGGATTGATGAGGTAATGTCTCCAAAAGGGTGAGTACTTCACTGATTCTTTGGTAAAATGCAAATTATAAGTATGAGAATTCATGTGGTCTAGAAGGGAGATCCTGGAGTTAAAATATTCTAAACACAACACCGAATACATAATCTTCCCTAATCAGACAGTACAGGGCTTATGTGATGTGGCTGGTTTTCCTGTCTCTCCTTACCATTTCTAACACCCTAACCTTCAGTCAGTGGTATGTGGGCTTTAGGATGCAGCGTGGAAAAAGGGCAACTGACTTTTTGTGAACTGCAGAATGGCATTCCAAAATAAATCAGGACACATATATATCAAGCATGTTCATTTCCTCAGCTCTTCATTTGGCTAGATGATGTCAATACTTAGTCTGCAGTAAGTCTAATGCCAGCTGGCAAGCCTTTCTGTGCAAGTTATAGGATTTTGAGACTGAACAAAGCAGTATGAACTAGAAGATGGAGTACAGGACAAGGAGACGGGAAAATTCCACCTTTATCAAAGACTAGACAAATCAGCTGTGGTAGTTCAGTCTGTGTGTCAACTTGGCTGGGCTTGGTTGAGTGGCTGGGCAACTGGATGTAGTATTCCCCGTGATGAGACTGGTAATCAACTCCATGGTGGAATCTACTGTGAGTGGCTGAGTAGATGCCTCAGGGAATGTGGTCTGCTTCCTGTATATAAGCAGAAGCCTTGGGGATAGTCTCTAGCTTATGGCACACTTGGACCCTGCATGTAGCCATGTCATTGTTCAGCAGTGTGCCATGCTCTGCTGACTTTGGGACTTACAATGCACTTAAATTAATGGCTTGCCATGTGGTTTGGTAACATCGGGACTGTGCCATTTTATTTGTTGACCTTGGGCTTGTCAGCCTCAGCAGCCAGTAGCTGCCTGCGTGAAGAGATGCTGTCAGCTTCAGTGGGCCTGGAGCAAGAGGCAGAGCCAAAGCCCAAGGTTGAGGGGCTTTCACCCAGATCCTAGAGCCTGGCACTTTGAACTGGGACTTAAAGCCTCCAAACTGTCAGAGAATAAACTCCTGTTAATTAAAGCCATTCCATTTGTGGTATATTCCTGTCAGAGTGGCACCAGGTAACCAGAACATCAGTTTAGCCTAAAACTTCAATTCATCATCTAAGTGAAAGTCTCTTCTCAAGCTGTGGGGAGTCTTATTTAGTAAGCATTTTCAAAATTCATTTCAGATATGAAATTCTCTGGCAGTATTGAAGAACAATACAATTACACTCTCTAACTCTCCTTTTTGAATGTGCTGCCTTAGAGATCTGAGGTCTATGTGTTGTTGAAAGTGGTAGGCTTAAATAAGAAAAAATGACCAAAAAAAGAGAATGTGTGTTATTCTTTTCTGATAATAAGTCTTCATTTTTGAAAATTTAGAAAGTATAGAAAATATAGAAAAGAAAATCAGTATCATCCATAATCATACTGCCCTGAGAACTCATAAAAATAGTTTGGTAAATCTAAAACCAAACCAAACCTGCTGCCAACAAGTTGATTCTGACTCATAGGGACCCTTTGGAACAGAATAGAACTGCCCCATAGGGTTTCCAAGGCTATAAGTCTTTATAGAAGGAGACTGCTGCATCTTTCTTCCCTGGAGTGGCTGGTGGGTTCAAATTGCTGATCTTTTGGCTTGCTGATGAATGCTTTAACCACTGTACCACCAGAGCTCCTTTCCTAATTTGGTAAATAGTCTCCCATATTTTTGAAGGCATATATACTCATATTTTTAAGCAAACTTTAGGTTATGTTTTATACGTAACTGGCTGTTTTTCTATTGTTTTCAATCAGAATAGAAATTATATGTGCTGTGACTGGTTCCTGGAAAGGGCAGCTCAAAAGTCTACCTCCTAAGGTGCTTTGTTGTCACTGAGAAGCTACTTCAACCCTGTCCTTTGTTGCTTCTATAATGTACATGGATATTTTTTGTAGCACATACACACATATAAGAATATCCTCAGCAAAATCCTGGGCCTGAGGGCTAGGGACCATGGTTTCAGGGAACATCAAGTTCAACTGGCACAACATGATACATAAAAATCTTGTTCTACATCCTACTTTGGTGAGTTGAGAATGGGGTCTTAAAAGCTTTTGAGCAGCCATCTAAGATGCAACTCTTGATCTCCCCTAATCTGGAGCAAAGATGAGTGAAAAAAGTCAAAGTCATATGGAAACAATTAGTCAAAGTCATATGGAAACAATTGGGATATAAAGGACCACAGGAACCTCAGTCTTCATGACCCTGATACCAGAATTAGATGGTGCCCAACTACCAATGCCAACCATTTGGAAAGGAATCAAAATTGGAGTTCCTGGATAGAGTGAGAGGAAATATGTGGAACAAAATTCAAAACAACAAAAATGACCAGAGTTATTGGTCAGGTAGAGATTGGTGGAACCCCTGAGACTATGGCCCCAGGTTATTCTTAGGGCCTGGAACTGGACTCACTTCTGTGGATTAGCTCTCAGCCAAACAGTAGAAATGCCTACAAGCAGAACACCTGCTCCAGGGAGATGCACCAACTACCCTAGGGAGATGCACCCCTTGGATCAATCAACTGTGAGTTTGCAAAGAGGGGAAGTTGGGCAGACAGAAATGTATAAATAAGAAGGGCACAGGGAAGGGCTAGTCGATGGGAGAAGAGGTTTTTATTGTTGGGATTGTAGTCAGGCCTGTGAAACCAAATGTGCATGAACTGTGGAAAGTAAAATGAATCTGCTTTGTAAATTTGCACCCAAATTACAGGGGAAAAGAAAAAAAAGTTATACCTCCTAAAATGTTTTCAGATGTTAATTTAATGAATGCCTAGGAGGAGCAATGAAAGATTGATTTGGCCACAGAACAGACATTACACAGGTAGACAATGTAAGTGTTTCTCAGTTAACATAGGACTGTACCAATGTAGAGAGCCCATTGCTGGGCTAAGAGAAGCCATTCAGTCTCTTTGCTCATTCCACCTATGGTGATTCAGTGAGGTTTTCCATAGCATGTATTTTTTAAATATATGTATTGTACTTTCTAACTGAGCTTTATTGGAATTGAAGCTACACAAAAAAGTGATAAATCTCTAACAATAGATACCAAAAACCTATACATAGGTGTTTCTTTCTAGATCAACGTAATTCACAAATATTTGCTAAATTCTATTTCAACTAGGGGAGCTCTGGTAGAGTAGTGCCTAAGGCATTTGACTGCTACCCAGAAGGCTGGCAGTTCAAACTCACCAGCCACTCCTCAGAAGGAAGGTTGGACAATCTACTTCCATAGTGATACCAACTCGGAAACCCAAGGAGGGTCATTATGAGTCAGATCTGACTTGATAGCAGTGTTCAGTTTTGGTTTTGGATTTCAACTAATTTATTATCCCAACATGTTATGAAACTTGTGAGTAAATCAGGCAAGTAAAAGCTATTTTTAATATTATTTTACAAATTAGGGAACTGTGGCAAACTATATACAGAACTTGTCTAGATACTTTAAATAAGCCAATGTAAAGGTCTCTTAAATAGGAACTGAATTACCCCGTTCCTGCCCCAATTCTTCTGTGCTCTTAGCGAACACTAAAGGCTTAGTAATTCTTTTATGAAAGTGTTCCTGTTCTAAACAATATATTTTCTCTTTTTCTTCTTTCCTAGACTTTCATCTTTATAAATACTTAAAATGATATAGTCATCACCTCATGCTACAGACCCCTCATTGTAAGTATAATGTTCTTCTAATGTTGGCCTACATGTGATTGGAGTGAAGAACATGAATGTAAGGAAAATGAGCTTTACTTTTGAAGCCCTGACTCCTGTTTCCTCTTTGCCATACCCTTCTCTAACAGATCCAGTTACTACTTGATTTCTAAGAATGGACTCTTGTCCTGACCGTAAACCATGAAGAGAACTTGTCCCCACCTCTGCTATTTGGAGTCACATCAAGGCATTCTGCAGCAATTTCCCCGATGAACACTATGGTCAGAGTGGTGTACTGGTTACTTGGCTCTCTGGAGAGTGGGGAAGAGACTTATTTATAGCCTATCACCATGGAGTAAACATTCCTATCATGTCTGATTTCAGGCTACCAACATGATATCACTATCATGGAGGTGGAGAGAGAGTGCATGCAGTTGGATGAGGTGGGAGCCAGCTCTGGACCACCATTGCACTGGAGCTCTCTGGAGGAACATGTTAGCTTTCTTTAGAGTAGCACTGGGAGAAGGCCCTTGTAACACCACACAGTATCCTTCCCCTTGCTGCCCCCTCAGCACTCTTGCATAACCCCTTCCCCTGTGAAAGTGCCTTTTATTCCCACCTTATGTCTGAACCTTGCTACTCAAAGTGTGGTCTGAGGAACAGCAGTGTTGGCTGTGCCTGGGATCTTATAAAGAATGCAATTTCAGGTCTTCCCCAGTTCTACTGGAGCTGCATTTTAAACAAATTCTTTGGAGAAGCCCTCATGTAGTAAGTTTCATCCAATCTCAAAGCTATGATGCAACTTATGACCCAGGAACGACTCTGGAAGTCCTGTAATTCCCCAAGGCAAATACAAAATAGAACTTCAAAAATGATTGTAGGTTGCAGATGAAAATGAGACCTCTGAAAATATAATTGGCATTGAAGCAAATTAATTAGGAAAGGGAGATTTTAGGATCCCAAAATTGCTAAGATGAGAAATCTTTTATAAGTTGGAGGATCTTTTCCTTACCAATGGCCACAGACTTAGAAGAAATAAGTAATCATCAGAAAACCACTTACTTTGTCCACTTGCTTTTAGATAATAGTCGTATTTAAAGTATTATGTTACTTTAACCAGTAAAAGAATTAAAAGCTTTTTATGTTGTTATAAGTGAATTTAATACATTCCTCTGCCTGATGCATAATATTCCATTGTATGTATATGACATGATATGCTGCTTCAGTTCTCTAGCAAAGGACACGTGGCCTGTTCCCTACTCTTCATGTTACAAACAATTCTTCACGGACATCTGTATACACATCTTCTCTTGGATCTGTGTGAATATACATCCAAGGCCAGGGTTGCACACATCATTTCACTAAATACTTTCAGATGGCTTTCCAGAATGGCTACACCTATTTACACTACCACTGGCAGTGGTTGGAGGTTTTCACTTCTCCACTTTCTTTCTATTTTCTAACTTTTGAGTTTTTGTCAATTTGTTGGAAGTAGAATGATAGTTATGCTTCTTTTCATTTACATTTTTCTGATGTGAGATTAACAATCTCTCCATATGTTTATTACCTATTAAGATTTCTTCTTCTGGAAACTGCCCACTCAGTGTCCTTTGCTTGTATACCTATGGAATTCTTCTCTTTTTCATGTCCATTTTGAGGAGTCTGTTCACTCTTTCACCTAACAAATTTTTATGCAGTTATTATGTACCAGGCATTGGTGCAGGTGCTAAGACAGTAAAGTGAACAGAAAAGATAAAAAGGACTGCCCTTGTAGTGCTCATAATTTTGTGGAAAAGGGCAATGAACAAATAATCATATGGTATAATGTTAGGTTTTTATTGGTATTGTGAAGAAAAATAAGGTAACTTAATAGGATAGATAGTGAGAAGGCAGTGATATTTTGAATAGAAGGTCAGAAGAGTCTTCTCTGAGGTTTCTTGGCTGTAATGTTTATGATATTTGAGTAGAGACCTGACTGAGGAGTAACTTATATATCTTGTTGTTGTTAAGTGCTCTAGAGTCAGCTCTGACTCATTGTGACCCTATGTACAGCAGAACAAAATACTGTGCTGTTATGTACCATCCTAACAATCCTTGCTATGCTTGAGCCCATCATTGCTGCCACTGTGTCAATCCATCTTGTTAAGGGTCTTCCCCTTTAGCAGACCTTCTACTTTACCAAGCATGATAGCCTTCCCCAGGGAATGGTCCCTTCTGATAACATGGCCAAAGACGGTGAGATGAAATCTGGCCATTCTCACTTCCAAGGAGCATTCCAGCTGCACTTTTTCCAGGCAGATTTGTTCATATTTGGGACAGTCCATGGAAGTATTAGTATTCTTTGCCAACACTTTAATTCAAAGACATCAACTCTTCTTTGGTTTTTCTTATTCATTGTCCAGCTTTCACATGCATATGAGGTGATTGAAAATACCTTGGCTTGGGTTAGGTTCACCTTAGTCCTCAGTGTGATATCTTTGCTCTTTAACACTTCAAAGCAGTGTTTTGTAGCAGATTTGCTCAATGCAATATGTCATCCTCACTTTCAGCAAGCAAAGTTGTGTCGTCTGCATATGGCCAGTTGTTAATGAGTCTTCCTCTAATTCTGATGCTGAGGTCTTCTCCATATGGTCCAACTTTTCAGATTATTTGCTCAGTGTGGTAGTTAAGTTTGTGTGTCTATTTGGCTAAGCCTGGTTGAGTGACTGGGCAGCTGGATTTAGTATTCTCTATGATGAGACTGGTAATCAACTCCATGGTGGAATCTACTGCGAGCAGCTGAGTAGCTGCTTTGGGTATTTGGTCTGCTTCGTGTATATAAGAAATAATATGTGTTCTGGTTACCTAGAGCTGGTCTGACAAGAATGTACCATAAATAGGATGGCTTTAAAAAACAGGAGTTTATTCTTACAGTTTGGAGGCTATAAGTCCAAGTTCAAAGTGCCAGGCTTTAGAGATGGGTGAAAGCCCCTCAACCTTGGGGTCCAGCTCTGCCTCCTGCTCCAGGTCCACTGGAACTAGAGGCATTTCTTCACTCAGACAGCTGCTGGCTGCTGAGGCTGAGAAGCCCAAGGTTGACAAGTAAAAAGGCACAGTCCCGATGTTACCAAATCACACAGCAGGCCATTAATTCAAGTCCATTGTAAGTCTCAAGGTCAGCAGATCATGGCAGGCTGCTGAACAACGACATGGCTACATGCAGGGTCCAAGCATGCCCTAGGCTAGAGATCATTCCCAAGCTTCTCCTTATATACAGGAAGCAGACCACATCCCAAAGGCAGCTACTCAGCTGCTTGTGGTAGATCCCACCATGGAGCTGATTGCCAGTCTCATCATGGGGAATAACTACCACCAGTTGCCCAGCCACTCAACCAGGCCCAGCCAAGTTGACACACAAATATAACTACCACAGTGTGCTTGAACCCCATATGTAGCTGTGTCATTGTTCAGCAGTCTGCCATGATCTGCCGACCTTGGGACTTTCAGTGGACTTGAATTAATGGCCTGCTGTGTGGTTTGGTAACATTGGGACTGTGCCATTTTATTTGTTGACCTTGGGTTTGTTAGCCTCAGCAGCCAATAGCTGCCTGAGCAAAGAGATGCCTCTGGCTTCAGTGGGCTGAGAGCAAGAGGCAGAGCTGAAGCTCAAGATCAAGGGGCTTTCACCCAGCCCCTAGAGCCAGGCACTTTGAACTTGGACTTCTAGCCTCCCAAACTGTAAGAAAATAAACTGCTATTTTTTTAAGCCATCCCATTTGTGGTACATTCTTGTCAGAGCGGCACTAGGTAACCAGAACAGAATATGGTATATAGAGAGTGGGGTGCTGCTCTGACAGATACCTAAAATGTGGACACAGGAGGAGAGTGGGTCCTTGACCCGAGTGAGAACCTGGCATACAGAATGAGAGACGGCAGGAGCAGAAACAAGAAACCGGCATGAGAAACGGCAGGAGCAGGGCAGAGAGACCAGCATGAGAGATGGCAGTAGCACAGCCCAGTGACCAGCATGAAATAAGACATCCTTTCCAGCTCATGGAGGAGAAAACTGGATGCCTTTGGGTAGACGGCTTCCTGGAGGAGTGGGTTGCCTTTGGGTGTTAATTGGTAGAAAAGACTGGCATGAAATGGAGTAGCAGGCTGGCCAGCCCATGGAGCAAGAAAGATGAGTGCTTTTGGGGCAGGAAGATTTCCAGCGGAGTGGGTTGCCTTTGCCATTAATTGGCAGAAGCAGAGAGACCAAGGAAACAGGAAGCAAAGCAGCTTCATCCTGAAGGGGTAGGACTATAGACTTTGTGGGTGGAACTACCACAGCTCACTAGGTTTCAAAGAGCCAGAATTTCACCAACTTGGTTCTGGAGTTTGGGGCTTCTAATTCATGTGCCCTAGTGGGATGGAGTCAAGCCACTGTCCAAGAGTAAGGGGGCAGGGCTGCCATCCCCAAGAGGGAGAGGAACCTGGCCCACCAGGCCAAGGGGGTGAGGTTGCCACTTAGCGGAACTAGGGGATTGGAGCCACCCAGGGAGAGAGATCTGTACAGACGCTACCCAATGAAGATCTGCATAGGTGCCAACTTGACAAGAGGTGGAATTGTGGTAGTTAAGTTTGTGTGTCAACTTGGCTAGGGCTGGTTGAGTGGCTGGGCAGCTGAATGTAGTTAGTCCTCATGATGAGACTGGTAATCAATTCCATGGTAGAATCTACTGTGAACAGCTGAGCTTTGGGTATGTGGTCTGCTTTCCATATATAAGAAACAGCTTTGGGAATGGTCTCTAGCTTATGAGATGCTTGAACACAGCATGTAGCTGTGTCTTTCTTCAGCAGCCTGCCATGATCTACCAACCTTGGGACTTTCAGTGGACTTGAATTAATGGCCTGCCATGTGGTTTGGTAACATTGAGACTGTGCTGTTTTATTTGTTGACCTTGGGTTTGTTAGCCTTGGCAGCCAGTAGCTGCCTGAGTGAAGAGATGCCTCTAGCTTCAGTGGCTGGGAGCAAGAGGCAGAGCTGAAGCCCAAGATCAAGGGGCTTTCACCCAGCCCCTAGAACCTGGCACTTTGAACTTGGACTTCTAGCCTGCCAAACTGTGAGAGAATAAACTCTGCTTGTTCAAGCCATCCATTTGTGGTATATTCCTGTCAGAGCAGCACTAGGCAACAAGAAGACTCAGCATACAGATTGAATAAATATGGTAAAAGGATACAACCTTGATGTACACCTTTCCTGATTTTAAACAGGAGGAGTAGTCCCCTTGTTTGTTATAATGGCAGCCCCTTGATCTGTGTACAGGTTCCTCTGAGCACAATTAACTGCTCTGGAACTTCCATTCTTTGCAATGTTATCCATAATTTGTTATGATCCACACAGTCAAGTGCTTTTGCATAGTCAATAGAACACAAGTAAACACACGTAA
>NW_006921829.1:379804-390613 GCF_000298275.1 Orycteropus afer afer | reverse complement strand
TGTGTGTGTATATATATATATATATATACATATATATATACACACACATATACATATACATATACATATATATATGGTGTTTTAATTGGGAACTCTGGTGGTGTAATGCCTAAGGCTTTTGACTGCTAACCAGAAGGCTGGCAGTTTAAACTCACCAGATAATCCTTGGAAAGAAGATTGGGCAATCCACTTCCATAGAGACACCACCTCAGAAACCCGTGGAGGGGTTGGTTGTGTATTAATCCTTAACGCTGGAGATTGCATGATATAATTTTGCAAGATCAACAACTTATTCATTGAAAATACTTTTTTTCAACAACACAAACAGTGGTTATGCACATGGACTTCACCAGATGGAGTACACACGAATCAGACAGATTACATCTGTGGCAAGTGGCAATGGAGAAGCTCAATATCTTCAGCCAAAACAAGGTCAGGAGCTGATTGTGGAAGAGACCGTCAACTGCTCATATGCAAGTTCAAGCTGAAGACAATTAAAAGAAGTCCACGAGAGCCAAAATATGACCTTAATTATATCCTTCCTGAATTTGGAGATCATCTAAAGAATAGATTTGATGCATTGAACACCAGTGACTGAAAACCAGAAACATTGTGGAATGACATCAAGAACATCATCTATGAAGAAAGCAAGAGGTCATTAAAAAGGCAGGAAAGGAAGAAAAGACCAAAATGGATATCACAAGAGACTCTGAAACTTGCCCTTGAACAGAGAATTGTTTTTTTGTTGTTGTTATGTGTCGTCGAGTCGGCCCTGACTCATGGAATAGCTAAAGCAGATGGTAGAAATGACAAGATAAAAGAACTGAACAGAAGATTTCAAAGAGCAGCTTGAGAAAACGAAGTCAATCATTACAATGAAATGTGCAAAGACCTGGAGTTAGAAAACCGAAAGGGAAGAACACACTCCATATTTCTCAAGCTGAAAGAACTGAAGAAAAATTTAAGCTTTGAGTTGCAATATTAAAAGATTCTGTGGGTGATATATTGAAGGATACAGAAAACATCAAAAGAAGATGGAGTGAATACATAGAATCACTATACCAAAAAGAACTGTTCGATGTTCATCCATTTCAGGGTGGCATATGATCAAGAACCAATGGTATTGAAGGATGAAGTCAAAGCTGCACTGAAGGAAATGACAAAAACCAAGGCTCCTGGAATTTATGGAATACCCATTGAGATGTTTCAACAAACAGATGCTGCACTGGAGACACTGACTCAACTACGCTGAGAGATTTGGAAGACAGCTACCTGGCCAATTGACTGGAAGAGATCCATATTTGTACCCATTCCAAAGAAAGGCAATCCCACGGATTGTAGAAATTATTGAACAATATCATTAATATCACACACAAGTAAAATCTTACTTTTTGTTGTTTTTGTTGTTATGTGCCATCGAGTCAGACCCAACTCAGAGCGACTCCTCCTTGGGTTTCCGAGGCAGTATCACTACTAAAGTAGATTGCCCCATCTTCCTTCCGTAAGATAGTTCAAAAATGGTTGCAGCAGTGTATTGATAGAGAACTTCCAAAAATGCAAGCTGGATTCAGAAGAGGACATGGAATGAGGGATATCATTGCTGATGTCAGATGGATCTTGGCTCAAAGCAAAGAATACCAGAAAGATGTTTACTTGTGTTTTATTAACCATGAAAAGGTATTCGATTGTGTGGATCAAGACAAATAATGGATAACATTGAGAAGAATGGGGATTCCAGAACACTTAATTGTGCTCATGAGGAACTTTTACACAGACCAGGAGGCTGTCATTCAAACAGAACAAGGGGATATTGCATGGTTTAAAATTAGAAGGGAGTGTGTCAAGGTTGTATACTTTCACCATACTTATTCAATCTGTGTGCTGAGCAAATAATCTGAGAAGCTGAATTATATGAAGAAGAACATGGCACCAGGATTAGAGGAAGTCTCATTAACAACCTATGATATACAAATGACACAACTTTGCTTGCTGAAAGCGAGGATGACTTGAAGCACTTACTGATGAAGATTAAAAACTACAATCTGTAGTATGTATTATACCTCAATATAAAGAAAACAAAAATCCTCACAACACAACCAATAAGCAGTATCATGATAAAAGAAGAAAAGATGGAATCTGTCAAAGACTTCATATTACTTGGTTCTACAATCAACACCAATGGAAGCAGCAGTCAAGACATCAGATCCCATATCGCGTTGGCCAAATCTGCTCCAAAAGATCTCTTTCAAGTGCTGAAGAGCAAAGATATCTCCTTGAAGTTGAAGGTGTGCCTAACCCAAGCCGTGGTTTATTCAATAGCCTCTTATGCATGTGACAGCTGGACAATGAATAAGGGAGAATGAAGAAGAGTTGATGCTGTTGAGTTGTGGTGCTGGTGAAGAATACTGAGAGTACCACGGACTGCTAAAAGAACTAACAAATCTGTCCTGGAAGAAGTACAGCCAGAATGCTCCTTGGAAGTGAGAATGGCTAGACTTTGTCCCACCCACTTTAGTCATGTTGTCAGAAGGGACCATTCCCTGGAAAAAGATATCATGCTTGGTAAAGTGGAGGGTCAATGAGAAAGGGAAAGGCTCTAAACAAGGTGGGTTGACACAGTGGCTGCAACGACGGGCTCAGGTATGCCAAGTGTTGTGAGGCTGGCACAGGACCAGGCAGTGTTTCGTCCTGTTGTGCAAGGGTTGCTATGAGTTGGAGGTGACTCAACAGCACTTAACAAAAACAGCATTAATCCTTTGTTACTTTAAACCAAAACTCACTACAGTCGAGTTGATCCCAACTCATAGTCACCCCTCCTTGGGTTTTCCAGGCAGTATCTCTACGGAAGTAGATTGCCCAATCTTCTTTCCAAGGAGTAGCTAGTGGGTTTGAACCGCCAGCCTTCTGATTGGCAGTCTAATGCCTTAGGCACTACGTCACCAGAGCTCCCTTTGTTAATTTAGATGCTGTAAATATCTTTTTCCAGCAGATTTGTTAAATTTATCTATGGTTCCCTTTGTTATTTGGAAATCTTTAATATTGATGCAGTCAAATCCATCAATTCCCTTTATAGTTTGTACTATTTTGAGTCTTGTGTTGGAAATACTTATTCAAAATCACAAACATATTCTCCTCCATTTTCATCTGTTAGCTTCACAATTTTACCTTTTACATTTTAAGTTCTTACTCCACTTCATGTAGAGCAACAATTTTATTTTCAGATGGAAAACCGTTTGTCCCACAATGATTTATTACCTAGCTCTTTCTTTCTACATTGATTTGGATGTCACCTCATTATACACCAAGTTTGCAGTACTCACAAGTCTTTCAATGGGCTTTCTTTTTATGTTTTATTGGGTCCTTTGCCTGTTCATGACAAGTACCACATTTTGTTTTATCTTATTGTACTTCAGCTTTGTAATATATAGCTTGATATCAGATAGGACAAACACCCATCCTCTTTTTCTTTTCTGTTTCAAAACTGTCTTAGCTAATTGTGGACCTCCATATAAATGTTAGAATTAGAGCATTAACTTCTCCAAAAAGTCCAGATCAAATTTTGCTTGAAATTTAACTGAAGTTAAATATTACTTGAGAAGAATACACATTTTTACATTCTTAAGTCATCCTACTATGAAATGGTTATACATCTTTATCTAAGCCTTCCTTTCAATTCTTTAATATTAAAACTGTTCTGTGAAAAGGTCTTATGCATTCTTTATTAGATTAATTCTGACATTTCTTTCTTTCTTTTTGTTTCAAGAACATCCCATCTTCTATTATTTTTGAATTGGTATTGCTACTGTTGTTGTTATGTGCTGTCGAATCAGCCCCATCTCATAGCAACCCCTTCTTGGGTTTCTGAGGCAGTATCACTATGGAAGTAGATTGCCCAACCTTCCTTCTGAGGAGTGGCTGGTGGGTTTGAACCACCAGCCTTCTGGTTAGCAGTCAAATGTCTTAGGCACTATGCTACCAGAGCTCCTGGTATTGCTACTAGAATAATGCTAATAGTTTTTGCTATTTTCCATCAACTTTGCTGAACTCTCTTATTGGTTTTACTAATGTACTAGTTTAATTTCATGGAGTTTCTAGTAACCAAACATATTATATGTAAAAAATGACAGATTTATCTCTTTATTTCATATTGTATAGCTTCCATTTCTTACTCTTTTTTTCTCCTTATCCACAATAGTTTTATTTATTTATATAGTCTTAGAACAGACATTACATAACTTCAGAAATGCTAACCCAAAATAAGACTGAAAAAGAAGTCTACCAACTAGAATATAGTGCACTTTTACAGTTCCTTTTGTCTTTAGCCTTTTGTTTTTAAGTGGTTTATAATCAAAATACTGTGTTTAACAAGTCTATTACAACTTCAATAACTGATGCAGTTCTTTTTGTCTTTAATCTGATAGTAGTCAAAATCCATGTTTAAGAATTACGTGGCTTAGTTCTTAATTTATTCTTTTTATGAAGCTGGGTGAGTCATTTGAAATACAGGTAAGTTCATTTATTTCTATTTGTATTATATTTCATTCCCTCTCCCCATCCTTGTCTGAGGTATCCAATCAATACAGTGATATTGTGCTGGTCACGCTTTTTTTGGTACATTGCCTTTCCTTTCACTCGATTAATATATGTCTCTCATCTAGTTAGTGACTTTTTCTTTCTTCATATGTGATTTTCAGATCTAACCTGAACTGCAATACTGTCAAAGATAAAATAATATCCATATGCCTACAAGGAAGAGAGATTAATACTGTTATTATTCAAATTTATGCACCAAACACTAATATGAAGATTAAGAAATTAAAGATTTTTACCAACTTCTGCAGTCAGAAAATGATCAAACATGAAATCAAGATGTATTAATTATTGGTGATTGGAATGTGAAAGTTGGAAACAAAGAAGAAGTGTCAATAGTTTGAACATATAGCCTTGGTTATAGAAATGACTCTGGGGATTGCGGGTCAGAATTTTGTGAGACCAGTGACTTATTCATTACAACAACACAAACACATGAACCTCACCATATGGAATGTACAGGAATGAAATCAGATACATCTGTGGAAAGAGATGATGGAGAAGCTCAATATCATCAGTCAGAACACTAATGACTTAAGATCAGACAATTGTGGTAAGACATCAAGGACATCATATATGAAGAAAGAAGAAGGTCAATAAAAAACAAGAGAGAAAGAAAAGAACAAAGTGGATGTCAGAAGAGACTGAAATGTGTTCTTGAATGAAAAGGAGCTAAAACAAATGGAAGAAATGATAATGTAAAATATCTGAACTAAATATAGCAAAGGGTGGCTCAAGAAGACAAAGTGAAGCATCATCATGAAGTTGGAAAGAACTGGAATTAAAAAATCAAAAGGAAAGAACATAATTGTTATTTCTCAAGCTGCAAAAAAAAAAAAAAAAAAAAAAAACAGAAGAAAAAATTCAGGTCTCGAGTTGCAATGTTAAAGGATTCATTACTGTTCAGTGTGTCAAATTTATTTTTGATATGGTCTCTGAAATCAGGTAGGATATACTCAAGGTTGTACTTTGGTTCTCATGGACTTGTTTTAATAGTCTTCAGCTTCAACTTGAACTTGCTTATGAGCAATTGATGGTCTGTTCTACAGTTTGCCTTTGGTCTTGTTCTGACTGATGATATGGAGCTTCTCCATCATCTCTGGGAGCTCTGTAGTGCCTAAGGCATTTGACTGCTAACCAGAAGGCTGGTGGTTCAAACTCACCAGTCACTCCTCAGAAGGAAGATTAGGCACTCTACTTCCACAGAGATATCACCTCAGAAACCCAAAGAGGGGTTGCTATGAGTCGAATTGACTCGATGGCAGCGAGTTTGGTTTGGTTTGTCCATCATCTCTTTCCACAGATGTATTTATTTTGATTCCTGTACATTCCCTCTGGTGAGGGCCATGTGTTTATGTTGTTGCAATGAATAAGTCACTGGTCTCACAAAATTCTGTCCTGCAATCCCCCGAATCATTTCTATAACCAAGGCTATATGTTCAAAAACAGGAGCTCTGGTAGCATAGTGCCTAAGGCACTTGACTGCTAACCAGAAGGCTGGCGGTTCAAACCCACCAGTCACTCCTCGGAAGGAAGGTTGGGCAATCCTACTTCCGTAGTGATACTGCCTTGGAAACCCAAGGAGGGGTCGCTATGAGTCGGGGCCAACTCTACGGCATATAACAACAACAACAACATATGTTCAAACTATTTATACTTCTTCTTTGTAGGATTCTACAGGCAAAAGATGACACAATGCAGAAAACATTAAGAGAGTATAGAAGGAATACATAGAATCAAAAAGAATTGGCCAATGTTCAACCATTTTAGAAGGTAGATGATCAAGAACTGATAGTACTGAAGGAAGAAGTACAAGATGCACTGAAGGCATTGGCAAAAATCAAGGCTCCAGGAGCTCATGGAAGACCAATGGAGATGTCTCAACAAACAGATGAAAAGCTACAAGTGCTCATTAGTCTATGCAAAGAAATTTGGAAGACATCTATGTGGCCAAATGAATGGAAGAGATCTATATTTGTACCCATTCCAAAAAAAAAAAAAAAGGTTATCCAACAGAATTTGGAAACTATTGAAAAATATCATTAATATCACATATGAGTAAAATTTAGCTGAAGATAATCCAAAAATGGTTGTAGCTGTACACTGACAGGGAGCTATCAGAAATTGAAACCAGATTCACAAGAAGATGTGTAAGGAGAAGTATCATTGCTGATGTCAGACGGATCTTAGCTGAAAGCACGGAATACAAGAAAAACCTGTTTTTTTTTTTTTTTTTTGACTATGCAAAAGCATTTGACTGTGTGGATTATAACAAATTATGGATAACATTGCAAGTATGGGAATTCTAGGAAATCTTAATTGTGCTTATTTGGAACCTGTACATAGACCAAGAGGCAATCGGTCAAACAGAATAAAATGATACTGTATGGTTTAAGATCAGAAAAAGTGTATGTCTGGGTTGTATCCTTTCATTGTGTTTATTCAATCTGTATGCTGAACTTTATGAAGAAGAACTGAACTTTATGAAGAAGAACATAGCATCAGAATTAGAGGAAGTCTCATTAACAGTCAACAATATGCAGATGATACAACCTTGCTTGCTGAAAGTGAAGAAGTCTTACAGCACTTACTGATGAAGATCAAAGACTACAGTCTTCAGAATGGATTATACCTCAACATAAAAAAAAAATCATCACAATTAGACCAATAAACAATAGCATGATAAATGTAGAAAAGATTAAAGTTGTCAAGGCTTTCATTTTACTTGGATCCACCATCAGTGCCTGTAGAAGCAGCTGTCAAATGAAAGGACATATTGTATTGGGCAAACCTGTTCCAAAAAATTTATTTAAAATGTTAAAGAGCAAAGATGTCACTATGAGGGCTAAGGTGCTTCTGACACAAGTTATGGTATTTTCAATTGCCTTATATGTATGCAAAAGCTGGACAATGAATAAGGAAGGCCAAAGAATAATTGATCCCTTTGAACTACAGTGTTGATGAAAAGTATTGAATATGCTATTGACTGCCATAGGAACGAAAAAATGTTTTGGAAAAATTACAGACAGAATGCTTATTAGAAGCAAGGATGGCCAGACTTCATCTCCCCTACTTTGATCATGTTGTCAGAAGGAACTAGTCAGTCTCTGGAGAAGGACCTCATGCTTAGTAAAATTGAAAAAACTCCAAAGGTGGATTGACACAGTGGTTGTAATAATGGACTCACACACAGCAATGATTGTGAAGATGATGTAGGACCAGGTAGTGTTTCACTCTGTTGTATGTGTGATCGCTATGAGACAGAACCACTACTTGTCTGTCAGTTTGTCATACTGTGGTGGCTTGCATGTTGCTGTGAAGCTAGAGGCTATGCCACCAGTACCAGCAGTGTCATCAATGGTGGACAAATTTCAGTGGAGCTTCCAGACTAACACAGACTCAGAAGGGTCATCTACTTCTCAAAGAATTGGCCAGTGAAAACCTTATGAAGAACAGTGAAACGCTGTCTGATATATTACTGGAAAACATTATGAATAGCCCTGAAACATTGTCTGATATAGTGGCAAGAGATGAGCCTCTCAGGTTGAAAGGCACTCAAAATATGACTGGGGAAGAGCTGCCTCTTTAAAGTAGAGTCAACATTAGTGAAGTGGATGGAGTAAAGCATTCAGGATCTCCATTTGCTGATGGGTCATGACTCAAAATGGGAAGAAATAGCTGCAAACATCCATCAATACTCAGAATGTGGAATATACAAAGTATGAATGTAATAAAATTGGGAGTTGTCCAAAATGAAATGGAACACATAAAGATCGATATCTTAGGCATTGTTGTTGTTGTTATGTGCCGTCGAGTCAAACTCGACTCATAGCGACCCCTCCTTGGGTTTCCGAGGCAGTATCACTACGGAAGTAGGATTGCCCAACCTTCCTTCCGAGGAGTGGCTAGAGGATATCAATAGTTGCATCTTAGATGGCCACTCAAAAGCTTTTAAGACTCCAGTCACTACTCACCAAAGTAGGTTGTGGAACAAGATTTTTGTGTATTATGTTGAGCTGATTGAGTTTGGTGTTAGCCGGGACTATAGTCCCTGGCTAGCAGGATTGGTGATTTTTTTCTCTCAAGGTATATGGTTGTCTCTGAGAGGTTACTCTAACTCTGTATTCTGTTGCCTCTGTAATGTGTGTGGCTAATTTTGTAGCACAAGTGCATATGTAGACTATCTTCAGCTTGATATATCCTTGGTCTAGGGTATATTCCTATTTGCCGACCCCCACTTCATCTTTTCGGGAGCTCTGGTAACATAGTGCCTAAGGCACTTGACTGCTAACCAGAAGGCTGGTGGTTCGAACTCACCAGCCACTCCTCGGAAGGAAGATGGGGCAATCTACTTCCGTAGTGATACTGCCTTGGAAACCCAAGGAGGGGTTGCTATGAGTCGTGTCCGACTCGATGGCACATAACAACAACAACAACAACTACTTCATCTTTTCACTTGTCCATGCTTTTATCTGTAGCCTGGTGCTTGGTGTTAGTGGTAATGCAGTATTGTGTATATACTATTATTTGTTTCTGTTGTCTATATCTTATGTGCATGTTTCAATGTCCTTCCTTTCCCCAATGTCATCATGCTGGTCACAGACTCTTTCCATACTGTCCCTCCCCTCACCCAAATCAACATGTGACCCCCAACTAGTCTGCAATCTTCCCTTTTCTTCCCTTCCAGCCCTGGTAAACTGCAAAGTGAGTTTCCTTCCCTAAATAAATCTTTCCTTGTTTTTTACAATAATGGGCTCATACAATATTTGTCCTTCTGTGATTGACTTATTTCACTTAGTGTAATATCCTCCAAGTTCATCCATGTTATGCAGTGTTTTGCATATTCTAGGTTATTCTTTAGGGTTGCATAGTATTCCATTGTGTGCATGTATCGTAGTTTGTTTATCCATTCATATGTTGATGGACGTTTAGGTTATTCCCATCTCTTTGCTATAGTGAATTGTGCTGTGATGAACATGGGTGTGCATATATCTGTTCGTGTCCTGTCTCTCACCTCTTTAGGATATATTCCTAGTAATGGAATGGCTGGATCAAATGGCATATCTATTTTCAGTTTTTCAAGGAATTACCATACCAATCGTGCAAATGGTTGTACCATTTTACAGTCCCATTAGCAGTGTATGAGAGTTCCAATCTCTCCACAACCTCACCAGCATTTGTTATTTTCTGTCTTGTTGATCTTTGTTATTATTGCTGGGGTGAGATGATATCTCCTTGTTGTTTTGATCTACATTCCTCTAATGGCTAAGGATCATGAGCATTTTCTCATGCATTTGTTGTTGTTATGTGCCATCAAGTCGTCTCCGACTCATGGTGACCTTATGTACAACAGAATGAAACACTGCCTGGTCCTGAGCCAGCCTTGTGATCCCTACTATTCCTGAGCCCATTGGTGCAGCCACTGTGTCAATCCATCTTGTTGAGGGCCATCCTCTCTTTTGTTGACCCTCCACTTTATCAAGCATGACATCATTCTCCAGAGAATGGTCCCTTCTGACAATGTGACCCATGTAGGTGAGACAAAGGCTGACCATTCTCGCCTTTCAAGAAGCATTCCAGCTACATTTCTTCCAGGACAGATTTGTTAGTTCTTTCAGCAGTCTATGGTACTTTCAGCATTCTTTGCCAACACCACAACTCAAAAGCATCAACTCTTCTTCGGTTGCCCTTATTCATTGTCCAGCTTTCATGTGCATATGAGGTGATTGAAAATACCATGACTTGGTTTAGGTGTATCTTAGTCTTCAAGGAGATATCTTTGCTTTTCAGCACTTGAAAGAGGTCTTTTGCGACAGATTTGTTCAATGCAGTCAATACATCTGTTGATGTCTTGACTGCTGCTTCCATTGGTGTTGATTGTAGAACAAAGTAATAAGAAGTCTTTAACAGCTTCAGTCCTTTCTCCATGTATCATGATGCTCATGTGTTTGTTGGCCGCCAGTATATCATCTTTAGTGAAGTATCTGTTCATGCCCCTTGCCCATTTTTGAATTGGATGGTTTGTCTTCTGGGCTTTGAGGTGTTGAAGTTTTCTATAAATTTTGGAGATAAATCTGTTGTCTGATACGTGATAGCCAAATATTTTCTCCCAATATGTAGGTTCTGTTTTTATATTTTTGGAGAAGTCTTTTGATACACATAAAAACTTAATTTTTAGAAGATCCCAGTCATGGATCTATGTAGGAGATCCTGGATAGA
>NW_006921829.1:353591-379466 GCF_000298275.1 Orycteropus afer afer | reverse complement strand
GGAGGGGAGCTGTTGCATCGTGGGAAATTGCAATCAATGTCGAGACAAAGTGTATGTGAGCTGCTGTATGGAAAGTGAATTTGCTCTGTAAACTTTCACACACACCCCCAAAAAAATCCCAGTCATCTAGCTTCTTCTCCACTGCCTGTGCAGTTTGGGTTATGATTGATAATCTATTTATGCCATAAATTAAGGATCCTATATTTGCCCCTCTTTTATCTTTGATGAACTTTACGGTTTTGGGCTTTACATTTAAGTCTTTGGTTTAACTTGAGTTTGTTTTTCTGTTTGTGGTGAGGTATGGGTCTTGTTTCATTTTTCTGCAGGTGGATATCCAATTTTGCCAGCACCATTAGTTAAAGAGGCTATCTCTCCCCCATTAAATAGGTTTTGGTCTTTGTGAAAGATCAGCTGCCCATAGATGCATGGTTCTATTTCTGAGTTTTAGATTTTGTTCCATTGGTCTGTCTCTCATTGTATCAACACCACACTGTTTTAACTACTGTGGCTATATAATAGGTTTTGAGACCTGGGAGTGTAAGACCTCCTACTTTGTTTTTCTTCTTCAGCAGTGCTTTGTTTATCTGAGGTCTCTTTCCTTTCCACATGAAATTAATAATTGGTTTTTCCATATCCTTAAAAAATGTTGATGCTATCTGGATCAGGATTATATTGAATGTGTAGATTGTTTTGGGTAATATTGACATTTTCACAATATTCAGTCTTCCTATCCATGAACAAGGCAAGTTCTTCCATTTATTTAGATCCTTTGTAGTTTCTTGTAGTAGTGTTTTTGTAGTTTTCTTTGTATAGATCTTTTATGTCTCTGGTAAGATTTATTCGTAAATATTTTATCTTTTCGTAGCTATTGTAAATGGTATTGCTTTCCTTATTTCCTATTCAGAGTACTCTTAGTACTCTTTGTTAATGTAGAGGAATTCAACTGATTTTTCTATGTTGACTTTGTATCCTGCCACTTTGCTGAAGCTTTCTATTAGTTCCAGTATTTTTTTTTTTTCTGAGTCTCTTGGGTTTTCTATATATAGGATCATTAAGGAAAAAAAAAAAAACCTCAATCTCACTGCCATCAAGTCATTTCCAACTCATAAAGACCCCTCCTTGGGTTTCCGAGGCAGTATCTTTATGGAGGTAGATTACCCAATCTTCCTTCTGAGGAATGGCTGGTGGGTTTGAACCACCAGCCATCTGGTTAGCAGTCAGATGCCTTAGGCACTATACTGTCAGAGTTTCTAAATATACCAAAACCCATACCTATCACTGTCAAATTGATTCTGTCCCATAATGACCCTATAAGGCAGATAGAACTGCTCCATAGGCTTTCCAAAGCTATCATCTTTACGAAAACAGAGTAGACATCTTTCCCTTGTAAAGTGGCTAGTGGGTTCAAACTTCTGACCTTTCAGTTAGCAGCCAAGTGCTTAAGCTGTGCACCACTAAGACTCCTTGTCTTAAAATACATTGAGTAAAAATTGAATGCATTTCAAGTAGTCATAGAAGAGCAATAGATAAGATTTTGCTTCCTACAATCAGAGTAGGAGATTTTCAAATACTTTGAGAATAAATAAAATAGCTCATTATTCATTTAGTCTCTCTTTTGTAGCAGAGTAAGAACTGTGCTAGATGTTTTGATGTGGGTGGAATATATTCTCTACTGAAGAAATTATTCTAAATGATAAGTTACCATTCTGTCTTTTCTCAAATCAGAGAAATTATGTTGAGGCTTGACTTTGATCTAAAATCTTAAGGTTTCTTACTCATCTTCTTTAACTCTATCAATTGGGAAATAGCAACTGTCTTAGAGTTTTATGAAGATAATTTTCCACATCAACCTATTTATGAATTTATGGGTTTATCTCTGTAAAAAAAAAAAATCTTAACATGGACTTAATGGTGAGGTATTATGTTATGACAATGTAATCAACCCATCAGAACCTGGATTATCATTCAAGGTAGCCCAATTTGTAAAGCAGATAGGCTAAACTCTTACTTCTCCAAGGTTCAGTTTTCTCATGTATCCCATAGGATAACAATTTGCTTCCCACTAGCAGTCACTGTAAAACTTACACAGATATTCAATTAACAACAAACTTTCTCATTTTTCCATTTTCCTCTATTCTACTAGTTGATAACAACTGTATGATAATTCAGTAGCTTGTTAAATCATTTGCTTAACCACACTTGTTTTTAATGATACTTCAGTTCTATTTACACCATTCTGTTCCTTAGGGTTCAAGGCTTATTTTACTGTTGACTACTATGTATCTGGAAGCTCTGGTAGCATAGTTTCTAAGGCACTTGACTGCTAACCAGAAGGCTGTCAGTTCAAACTCATCAGCCACTCCTTGGAAGGAAGATTGGGCAATCTACTTCTGTAGAGATACCGCCTTGGAAACCCAAGGAGGGGTCACTATGAGTCGGATCACGGCAGTGAGTTTTGTTTTTGTTTTTTATTGTATATCAGGAATATTAGTTCTTGTCTTGGTAAAAGAACACTCCTTCTTATCTTAACCAAAAAGATAAATATTCAGAAAACTTCAATTTTACAGTCATGTTTGGTAACTTTTTTTCAAAATTTTATTGTGTTTTAGGTGAAAGTTTACATAGCAAATTAATGTTTTACAATCAATAATTCATCGACAAATTGTTCAATGGCATTGTTTGCAATGTGTCAGCATTCTCCCCATTTCCTTCCTAGCTTCCTCATTTCTATTTATCCAGTTCCCTATCCCTCCATGCCTTCTCATCTTTGCCTTTAGGCAAATGTTGACCTTTTGGTCTTGTATAGTCGATATGCTCTTTACAGCATATTCTTCATGGATGTTATTATTTATTTTAGGCCTGTCTATCATTTGGGTTAGAGGTAATCTCCAGGAGTATCTTGAGTTTCAAGCTAGAAGGTTGTCCTAGGACAATAAACTTGGGCGTTTCTCCAGTCTGTTTCAGACTAGGAACTCCGGTCTTCTGTTGTTATTGTTCTACATTTTTACCCACTCTAACTGGGAACTTCTATTGTGGTCTTTATCAGCATGCATGGTAGTGGAAGCAGGGCACCATCTAGTTATTCTGGTCTGACTTTTAAGGAGGCTGTGTTGTATGTTGCCCATCAATTCTTCGGACTAATTCCTTGAATCTTCAGTTTTCTTTGTTCTCCTTTGCTCCAGGGAGGAAGAGACCAATGGTTGCTTTTTAGATGGTCATTCATAAGCTTTTAAGACCCAGACACTACTCACTGGACTAGGAAGTAGAACATTATCTTTATGAACTGTATTTTGCCAATTGACTTAGATGTCCCTGAAGACTATGGTCCTTAGTCTTCAAGTTCAGTCTGATGTCTAAATAATTTCTATAATGTGCCCTATATGAGTATTCATATAACATTTACAAACATGGATGTAGAAATTTCCTCAACCATACCTATATATGTACATGGTGTACTCCCATGTGACCTTCCTTACCTGTTTAGCATACATATTTACCTATGTATTTACTCAGAAATTATTATCTGTTATTATTGTTGTTACAGGATTGTCTATGTTATAGCATTTAGCCTAGTTGGCCTTTATTCTTATGTACCTCTTCTTGTCTTCCTTTACTTTAGTCAGATTGTGGTTATTTGTGGTTATTTTCCCCATATTGTGTATTGCCTTTCTGTTCATCACAGTTAACACTTATGTACTACCTAGTTAGTAATTATCCCTTCCTCCCCCTTCCAACCTTGGTAACTATCAAAGAATGTTTATTTTTGTGTGTAAACCTATTCTTGACATTTTATACTAGTAATCTAAGACAACATCCCTCTTTTTGTGATTGGCTTATTGTACTCAGCATAATGTCTTCTAGATTGTGAGATGTGTCACAGATTCATCATTATTCCTTATGGTTGCTTGGTATTCCATTGTATGTACATACCACATTTTGCTTATCCATTCATTGGCTGATGGACATTTAGGTTGTTTCCATCTTTTTGCTCATATGAAGAATTCTGCAGTGAACATGGGTGTGCATATGTCCATTTGTATCGCAGCTCTTATTTCTCCAAAATATTACCTGAGAGTGGTATTCCTGGATTGTATGGTATTTCTATTTCTTTTGGCGACATTTATGATGAACATAGGTATTTAATATTTAGGAGGTCCAGTTATCTAGTTTATATTCTTGTATTTGTGCATTTTCAGTTATGTTTGATAGTTTATTTATGCCGTAAATTAGAGCCTCTAGATATGCCCCTGTTTTCTTCCATTAACTTTATAGTTTTAGGTTTCACATTTGGGTTTTGATCCATTTTAAGTCAGTGTATGTATATGCTGTGAGGTATAGATCCTGTTTCATTTTTCTGGAAATGTATATCCCCTTTAGCCAGTGCACTAAAGCACTTGACTGCTGGTTAGCAGTCACGTGCCTTAGGCATTACGCTACCAGAGCTCCCATCCTGGTATACAGTAGAGTATAAATGATAATAATAATAATAATAATAATAATAATAATAATAATAAAAGCAGCAGCAGCTCTGGTGTAGTAGTGGTTAAGGCATTTGGCTGCAACACATTTGACTGCTAACCAAAAGGTTAGTGGTTCAAAACCCACCTGCTCCATAGAAGAAACCAAGCTGCTCCATGGAAGAAAGATGAGGTGGTTGGCTTCTGTAAAGATTCACAGCTTTGGAAACCCACTGAGGGTCACTGTGAATTAAAATATACCCAGGTACGTAGTAGAGCATACAGGGGGCAAAATTATGCAAACTTCTTAGCCATAACCAAATACCTTGAAGAACTGAGTCACTGGTTTGAGGGTTTAGGACCATGGTCTCTGTGGACCTATAGGTCAATTGACATGACATAGTCTGTAAAGATAGTGTTCTACATCCTACTTTGGTGAATAGCAACTAAGGGCTTAAAAGTGTGTGAGCTAAAATACAGCTATTGGTTTCTTTCTGCCTGGAGCAAAAAAGAGTGAAGAAAATCATAGACTCAAGGAAACAATTAGTCCAAAAGACTAATGGACCCATGAACCACAGCCCCTACTACCCTGAGACTAGAAGAACGCAGTAGCACTACTGACTTCTCTGATCAGGATCACAATAGGTGGTCCTGGGTAGGATGGGAGAAAAATGTAGAACAAAATTCAAAATCATTAAAAAGACCAGATTTACTGGTCTGATAGAAACTGGTGAAACCTCCAAGACTATGGCTCTCAGACATTCTTCAAGCCTGGAACTGAACCCACTCTTGGAGATCAACTGCCAGTGAAACAATAGACAGGCCTATAAAGTGAATAATAACACCCATGAGGAAAGTGCTTCTTAGAACAATCAACCAGATGAGACCAAAGGGCATCATTTACCCAAAAACAAAGCTGAGAGATGCAAATCAAAACAACAATGAGATAACATCTCACCCCAGCACTAATGACAAAGTTCAACAAGACAGAAAATAACAAATGCTCCTGAAGATGTGGAGAGATTGGGACTCTTAAACATTGCTGGTGGGACTGTAAAATAATACAAGCACTGTGCAAAGCAGTATGGCTAATCCTTAAAAAGTTGGAACTAGAAATACCCTTTGATCCAGCAATCCCATTGCTAGGTATATATCCTAAAGATGTGAAAGGCAGGACACAAACAAATATATGCATATCTGTGTTCATTGCAGCACAATTTGCAATAGCAAAAAGATGGAAACAACCTAGGTGCTTATCAACAGAAGAATGGATAAGCAAACTATGGTACACACACACAAAGGAATAGTATGTGACATTAAAGAATAAGGTAGAATCTGCAAAACACTGCATAATGTGGATGAACTTGGAGGACATTATGCTGAGTGAAATAAGTCAATCACAGAAGGACAAATATTGTATTACTTCATTATTGTAGGAAGTCAAGGAAAGGTTTATATATGGAAGGAAACTTTCTTTGTTGGTAACCAGAAGTGGGAGGGGAAGGAAGGGAACACTGCAAAATAATAATAATAATAACAATAATAATAAATAGTGTATCTGGAACCTCTTTTCTTTCCATATAAAGTTGGTGATTAGTTTTTCCATCTCATTAAAGAATGTTGTTGGTATTTGAATTGGGACTGCATTGTTTCTATAGATTTCAGAAACCTTTTACTTTTGTAGGTTAGCGTATCACTTGTACTGCATTAACAGTATGGTTCATTTTGAACATTGTTTCAAGTGAGACAAATATAAATTCTTGGTAGCTAGATGAAGGGGTGCTGGTGGCTCATTGGTTAAAGTGCTTGTCTTCTAGCCAAAATGTTGGCAGTTCGAACCCACAAGCCTTTCTATGGGAGAAAGATGCTTCCATAAAGATTTACAGCCTTGAAAACCCTAGGGGGCAGTTCTACTTTGTCCTATAGGGTCACTGTGAGTTGGAGTCAACTCAACAGTAGTAGGTGGGGTAGCTAGGCAGAATATTGGCAGTCTATCAGCCTCCATCTTGTGCAGGTCTCTAAATAAAGTCTGGACAAATCTGTGCACTTGCTCCTGCCAAGTCGTTCTTCCATGACTGCTACCATCACTCCATGATTCTGATCCTTAGCCAACAATACATTTAAGTCTGCTAAATTAAAATTGAGGAACAGGTTTTTTGCCTGTCTCTGAGATAAGCAGCAAAGGTCACTCAGTGAAGCATGTTGTTGTTGTTACTTGCCGTCGAGTCCGACCCGACTCATAGCAACCCCTCCTTGGGTTTCCGAGGCAGTATCACTATGGAAGTAGATTGCCCCATTTTCCTTCTGAGGAGTGGTTGGTGCGTTTGAACTGCCAGCCCTCTGGTTAGCAGTCAAGTGCCTTAGTCACTATGCTATCAGAGCTCCCCAATGAAGCATAGTGAGTGGAAATCTTCCTACAGTATAGTAAGTCCTCAGGTTGTGAATTTAGACCTAGGGACAATTGTGCTTACCCTTTAATGTTATGTAAATTTGCCCTCTGATACAACAAGATGGATTGACACAGTGGCTGCAATCATGGGCTCAGGTACTACAAGGATCGTGGGGCTGGCACTGGACCGGGCATTGTCTCATTCTGTTGTACATGGGGTTGTATGAGTCAGAGTTGACTCAATAGCACCTAACAACAACAAATTTTGCCCTCACTTTGAAACGATTGAAGCAACGCCTACTAAGAGCAAATTCTTCATCACAATTACCTACACTTCCTGCACATGCAGCTTTTAAATCATTGAAAAGGCTTTGAGTCCTTTCTTGCACTAAAGTAAGGCTAACTAAGAACTGTATGGACCTGTTTCGACTGATCTACAAATTCTTAACGAATCTTGTTTGTAATGCAGGGCCTGCCTGTACCTGTCAATGGGATGTACAACCTGTTTAGGTGGAATAGCTACTGTAACAGGGAAGCTGAATTCTAACCTCTAAAATTTCTAGTATCTAAGTTATCTAGAATACCTTTTAAAAAGCTAATTTACCATTTCTTGATTTCTAATCGCTATCTTCTTGGAAAATGTTAACTGCTTTCCTCAGTTTGGTTGATATTTATTTGAAATCAAGTTTGATCAACATAGAGAAGTAAACTTTCTATTTCACTCTAGTAAGTAGGATGTATCTCCCCTGATGATAGTTAATACTCTCCACTATGCTGGGTCTTGTCTTTGATCTGCTGCTACAATTGATCCTGAATTTCTATTGGTTCTGAGGCATCTTGTTTTGAGATTTCTCTCACATGGCTTTTTTTTAATTCTCTTTTGCTTGTCGTTTTATGTCTGTCCTTTGAACCCCCTGAGGGGCTGGATTTCCAGCCCCATCTTCTTTTCTCTTTTCTTTCTTATCATTTAATGCTGATTTAGCAAGATCTTCATGTAGTGTTTTAGAAATAATGTGTGGTAGAGGGGAAAAATGCATTGATAAAGAAGCAATTGTGTATTTGCCTCTCAGTTATGGTTTAAAATGTGCATCATATCCTCAGGGAGTCTTCCAAGTGCTTGTGCTTAAGGCAGTTGTGTATTTTCCACAGCTTAAGAATGAACAAACTAAACAGTCACTTAATGTTGTGATTTATTTCTACTGCCTTGATTGTAGCTAACTGAGATTCAAAGAAGCCTGATTTCTATGCATGATGCTACCGAAAATTTAAGAAGACAGGAGTACTCTATAGAGGAAAAGAATGCCTTTAACTTTGCATAATACTTTAAAATTTAAGATCTACATTAGAGCTTACCTGATTCTTAGCACACTGCTGCATATTAGCTGGACAGGAATAGACATGGAAACTCTGATAGCCCAGAGGAGTCAGCATCAGTCCATTTAGGAGGCCCTGTTCTTCTCCATTTTTCCTCCCTCAGCAGAAATGGATGACAAACTGTCCCTTTTGGCAAAAAGAAATCTAAGGCCAACTGAAATGAAGAAGACAAGGTGAAAAAATGGCTGCCTGGAGCATGGTCCATTGTCTTTAATTTACAAACTACCCTTCCCTAATGGGGAGCAGAAAGGTGAGCCACCTCCCTTGCTTCAGTAAACAAATAATGATGATGAGGAAGCTGCAGTTAGAAGCACATTTCCAAGGCCTTGATGGGTAATTAGCCCAGTGACTATCATCAGGGTTAATAGACTTCTCATGGTTAAATTCCCTTCCATTGTATAGTATTGGAAATAGATCCTTTGGGCCTGTGAAACTATTTCATGGTCTCTGCTGTTTTATGCAAAGGGTACAACCCCATTGCCCACCTCTGGCTTGGCTTAACTGAGATGTTAGCAACAGTTTCTAAATTACTCGGGGAGGGGGGATCCACTTCCTGGACCAATACATCAAAACCAAGCACTAAAAAGAGTTCCTCAACAAGCCAAGTAGATAGCTTGAAAGAAGATATCGTGCAGTGGTGCAAATAAGACCACAGCTTCTGGGAACAGCAGGTAGGAAAATGGAGCCAGCTATAGGGGGGAAGGCAACTCATGAAGGTGCCATGAAAAATCACCTGTCTGCTAAAATTACAGCAAAACAGCATGCTGGTGAATTTTAGGAAGATTTTTATGCAGATGGGGATTTCCTTTTTTTTTTTTTTTTTTTGCACCTGCTGTCAGTAAGCATTAGACCATAAACATCAGCAAACATTGATTAAGCATATTGCCTTGATGAAACTTCAGGCAGAAGAAGTAAGTGGTTCAGCAGCTCCAAAGCCCAGAAGACAAATTACTCTAGGTATAGCAATTAGAATGGGCGAAATTGCTGCACCTTCTTTGAAAAAGCACTCTGAGTTCAATTTTTAGATGAGCTAATAATAGCTGATATGACTTCAAAGAAAGCACTAGCATTTCCCATTATACTTTTGTAATTTTTTAAAAAAGTATTTCAGGTATATAAAATGTTGCCTGACCAAAACTATAAAGTTTAGTCTATTTTTAAGATATATCTTAGACTGGATGTTTAAACTAGTTTACTTCAAAAAATATGTGGTATATTAAACGAAATGCGAGAGACTTTTGGGACGCAGCATTCCTGCATTTTCTGTACTAATGTCCATTCTGAGCAAGGTTTTCAGTCAATTTCCCTCCAGCTGGTCGATAACGTGAATGTTTCACAAGCAACTTTAGAATGCATTAGTCATTTTGAGATTCATTTCTTCAGTGTTCTTTCTGCTCCTTTTGATCATGCAGCTGCAGTTGGGCTGAGTGCAAAATAATCACATACTCAGTTGAGACGATCTATGTACGTTGTGTAGAAGTACTGGCAAATGGACACAAGTAAATTCGACTTCACTGCTAGTTCAAACATAGCAACCTGAGTATTAGTGAGAATAAAAGGAAGATTTTATAAAGGTTATGTTTGTGTGAATGTGTACATGTGTTTTATGTACTTAGACAAAAAGTATGTATTTATACTTACAGTTAGTACTGCTTCTTTCTGCAAAGTGGAGGAAGATAAAATTCATGTTTCTTATGTATTTATTATGTGTCAGGCTCTGTACTGCGATTTCTACATCATCCTAATCAGGGCAGATTAGTGCTCTGTGGAGTCAGACTGTGGGGGCTGAAATTCTGGCTCTGTTATTACTAGATATATAATTTCATACAAAGACTTAAACTCTCTAAGCTTCAGCTTTTTTTATTTGTGACATAGTGATAATAATAGAAGTTACTTCATAGACTTATTGAGATGGTTAGATGAACTAATGCATGGGAAGTGCTTAGCACAGTCTGGCACATGGTATTGCTCAATAAATGAGATACTGTAATATCTCATTTAGTACTGACAACACTCCTATGAGGTGCATAACTTTGGTTCTATTTTATAGGTATGAAAACAAACTAAGGAAAATGAATGAAATTATCCATAGTTTCTATTAATGATCTTATGTATGAAAAAAACTAAGTGACTTTTTAAATGAATAAATATCTGTATTCCTTTGGGAAATAAGAATGGCTGTAACAAATACACTTTGAGTTTTTAAAGGCTCTAATACAACAGAAGTTGAGTTCTCCCGTGGAACATTTCAAGGTGGCTGTTCTTAGCTGGTAACTGGTTCTCTTTCCTCCCATGATTCAGACATCCAGCTTTCTTCTGTCTGGGAGTTCTGCTATTCCCTAGGGCCTTGAAGTCATTTATATCCAGCTAATACAAAGGGAGTGAATTAGTAATAGTTCAAGGTAGACTTCTCACCTTCCACATGGGACACTTGGGTTGGATTCTTGGTCAGTGAACTTCATGTACAGTCACCACTCATCTGTCAGTGAAGACTTGTGTGCTGCTGTGATGCTGAACAGGTTTCAGCAGAGTTTCTAGACTAAGACTAGGAAGAAAGATCTGGTGATCTACTTCCAAAAAATCAGCCAATGAAAACCATGTGGATCACAACAGTGCAACTTATTGTGCATTGGGTTGCCACACATCAGCAACTAACTTGACAGCAACTACCAACAACAATAACATCATAAGGGAAAAGAGAGTTTGGAAAAGGCACACCCACCCACCCACACACACACACACACACAACCCAACCAAACCCACTGTCATCAGTTGATTCTGACTCAGAGCAACACCCAATGGGCTTCCAAGGCTGTAAAGCTTTACAAAAATAGGTTGCCTCATATTCCTCCCATGTAGCAGCTGGTGGATATGAACCACTGACCTGGTTAGCAGCCTTACCTTACCTATCATGTCACCAGAATTCCTTTGAAAGAGGCATAGCTACTTCTTAAAAGCCTCAGAGACATCACTTCTTTTGACATTCCTTTGGTAAGAACTAGTCATGTGGCCATAACTAGATGCAAAGAGGACTGGAGAATACGGTCCCTGACAGGGCAGCTGCTTTTAAGTGACAATTCTATTCTACATAAGGGAGAATATAATGTCACTATGATGCAGGTGCCAATGGGTCAAACCTTTAAATATATGTCCAATATTACTTCATTTTGTTGCCTTCTTTTTTCTTTTTATTTCATAAAATTCCACCAAATTAGATCTTCATTCATCTTCTCCTACCTAGTCATTGTCCTTATTTCTTGCCAAGGGAGTTTCAGATTAATCTCTTTCAGAACCCTAAACAACTATTTTCATAGACCATGGTAATTGTGCTATGCTAAGTCTGATGGAGAAAAGAGCAGGAGGAATCTAACTAATTGAATTTATAGCCTGAATCTCATGGTTTTGTTATGTGCATACTTTTTTCTGGGCTTCAAATATTGTTGTTATGTGCCGTCGAGTCCGACCTTTCTCTAAACTCAATGCAGTATATACTGCATGATTTAGCACTGTAACATACCCTGTCTTGGGTTTTAATTGTTGCATTTCTAAGTCTTTTCAAGTAGTTTGAAACATCTCATAACAGGTAATACCTCTTTTGTCCTTCCCCAGAGTACTAAGCAAAGTACTACCATATATGGTTATTCAGTAGATATTTGACCTAGGTGGTGTGTGTGTGTGTGTGTATATATATATACACACACACACATACATACTCAATGGCACACAACAACAACAAATATATATATTTCAGACCAGTCATGGTATATTTCCCTTACCATTACTTCCTTTTTTGCGTCACTGACACTCAGGAAAAAAACAAAACAAAACAAAAAAATGGAACATTGAACTTTGAAGACTTAATGGAGTTTGGTGCCTTCTCTGTTCTGATGTCTATGAAGCCTGACCAGTCTGTGAGATTATGTGGAAGCTTTAGTGACAAACGTCTACTTTACTAATAATTTTATGATCCTGTTACCCATTGTAATTGCTTAAATGGCTTTTTAATTAGTCTCTTTATATTACTGTGTAGCAATGCATGTTTTAGCTTAAAATATGGACACAAGTGTTTTTTTTTTTTTTTTCCTAGAAGGTGACTGTTTAGTACAAAGAGAAATTAGTATATATTTGCAGAGATTTTACTCAATCATTTCTGCAGCTCAGATTGATTTTAGGAATGGGAACACAGTGACAATTTTGTGGGTTAAATGCTGTTATAAAAAAGTTTACTGTATTTGTCTTCCACCACTCGTCCATCTTATACTTTGCTTTGCTTACATGTTGCTGTGATGCTGGAAGCTGGGCCACCAGAATATAAAATACCATCAGGGTTCATGGTGGGCAGGTTTCAGTAGAGCTTCCAGACTAAGATAGACTAGTAAGAAGGACTTGAAAAATGGACCACTGTAAAATTTACAAATAACAATGACACATTGTCTGATACACTGCTGAAAGATGAGCCCCTTCTTTTGAAAGACACTCAAAATACAATTAGGGAAGAGCTTCCTCCTCAAAGAAGAGTCAAGTTAATAATGTTGATGTAGAAAAGCTTTTGAGATCTTAGTTTGATGACATGGCATGACCCAAAATCAGAAGAAATAGAACAGCTGCAAACCCATTAATAATCATAACTTGAAATGTACAAAGTATGACTCTAGGAATATTGGCAGCTGTAAAATAAAATGGAAAAAATGATATTCTAGGCATTAATGACAGAAAGTGGATGCTATTGGCCATTTTGAATAAGACAATCATATAGTCTACTATGCTGGGAGTGACAAATTGAAGAGGAATGGTGTTCCATTCATCATCAAAAAGAACATTTAAAGTTTTACCTTAAAGTACAATGCTGTTAGTAATATAATAATATCCATATACCAACAAGAAAGACCAGTTAATATGACTATTATTCAAGCTTGCACAACAACCACTATAGCCAAGGATGAAGAAATTGAAGAACTTTACCAACATCTGCAGTCTGAAATTGACCAAATGTGTAATAAAAATGTATTGATAATTACTGGCAATTAGACTGTGAAAGCTGGAGTGAAAGAAGAAGCATTAGTAGTGGGAAAATATGGCCTTGATGACAGAAATGTCACCAGAGATCACATGATGGAATTTTGCAAAACCAATGACTTACTCATTCCAAATATGTTTTGTCAACAGCAGAAACAGCAACTATACGAACCTCACCAGATGGAATACACAGAAATCAAATCAACTACATCAGGGAAAGAGATGATGGAGAAGCTCAACATCATCAGCGAGAACAATGCAAGAGGCCAAATGTGGAACAGATCATCAATTGCTTATATGCAAATTTAAGTTGAAGCTGAAGAAAATTAAAATAAGTCCACAAGTGTCAAAATATGACCTTGAGTATATTGCACCTGAACATAGAGACCATCTGATGAATAAATTTCATACAATGAATACCAATGACCAAAGACCAGATGAGTTGTAGGATGACATCAAGGACATTATATATGAAGAAAGCAAAAGGTCACTAAAAAGACAGAAAAGGAAGAGAAGACCAAAATGGATGTCTGAGGATTTCTCTTGAATGGAGAGTAGCTAAAGCAAATAGAAGAAATGATGAAATAAAAGATTTTAACAGAAGATTTCAAAGGACAGCTTAAGAGGACAAAGTAAAGTATTATAATGAAATGTGCAAAGACCTGGGGTTAGAAAATCAAAAGCAAGGAATATGCTCATCATTTCATAAGCTGAAAGAACCAAAGAAAAAATTCAAGCCTTGAGTTGCAATATTAAAGGATTCTATGAGCAAAATGCCATGCTTAGTAAAGTGGAGGGTCGAAGAAAAAGGGGAAGGCCCTCAACAAGATGAATTGGCACAGTGGCTGCAATGATGAGTTCAGGTATAGCAAGGATTATGAGGCTGGCACAGGACTGGGCAGCATTTCATTCTGCTATACGTAAGGTTGCTGTGAGTTGGAGATGACTCAATGGCATCTAACAACAACATGAGCAAAATATTGAATGATGCAAGTAGCATCAAAAGAAGATGGAAGGAATACACAGAGTCACTGTACTAAAAATAATTGGTCCATGTTCAACCATTTCAGGAGATAGGATATGATCAAGAACCAATGGTACTGAAGGAAGAAGTCCAAGCTGCACTGAAGGAATTGGAGAAAAACAAGGCTCCAGGAATTGATGGAACACCCATTGAGATGTCTCAACAAACAGATGCAATGTTGGAACTGTTCACTCATTTATGCCAAGAAATTTAGAAGACAGATTTCTGGCCAACCGACTGAAAGAGATCCATAATTGTGCCCATTTCAAAGAAAGGTGATCCAATAGAATGTGGAAATTATTGAACAATATCATTAATATGATACCAATGTAAAATTTTGCTGAAAATAATTCAAAAATGGTTACATGAGTACATAGACAGTGAACTGCCAGAAATTCAAGCTGGATTCCGAAGATGGCATGCAATGAGAGATAATGTTGCTGATGTTAGATGGATCTTGAATGCAAGCAGAGAGTACCAGAAAGATGTTTACCTGTGGTTTATTGATAATGTAAAGACATTCAACTATGTGTGTAACAACAAATTATGGATAAAATTGTAAATAAAAGGAATTCCAGAACACTTAATTGTGCTCGTGAGGAACCTATACATAGATAAAGAGATAGTCATCTGAAGAGAACAAGGGGATATTATTGCATGTTTTAAAATCAGGAAAAGTATGTATCATTATTGTATCCTTTCACCATACTTATTCAGTCTGTATGCTGAGCAACTAATCCAAGAATCTGGACTATATGAAGATTGGTGGAAGGCTCATTAACAACCTATGATATGTAGATGACACAACCTTGCTTGCTGAAAGTGATGAGGACTTAAGCACTTATGAATCAAGTTCAGAGACAATCCTTACAACTAGACCAATAAGCAACATCTTGATAAATGGTGGAAAGACTGAAGTAGTCGAGGATTTCCTTTACTTGGATCCTCAATCAACATCCATGGGAGCAACATTCAAGAAATCAAATGATGTATTGTATTGGGCAAATCTAATGCAAAAGGCCTCTTTACAGTTTTAAAGAGCAAAGAAGTCATTCTGAAGACTAAGGTGCACCTGACGCAAGCCATGGTATTTTCAGTCATCTCAGATGCACGTGAATGCTGGAAAATGAATAAGAAAGAACAAAGAATTGATGCCTTTGAATTATAGTATTGGCAAAGAATATTGAATATGCCATAGATTGCCAGAAGAAGGAACTTGTTCAATAATTTCCACATTCTATTGGATAACCTTTCTTTGAAATGGGCACAAATATGGATCTATTTCAGTTGGTTGGCCAGAAATCTGTCTTCTAAATTTCTTGGCATAAATAAGTGAAGAGTTGGAATGTCTTGGAGGAAATACAGTCAGAATGCTCCTTAGAAGTGAGAATAGTGAGACTTCGTCTTTTGTGCTTTGGTCATGTTATCAAGAGTGCCATTCCCTGGTGAAGGATATCTTGCTTGATGAAGCAGTGGGTCAGTATGAAGCAGAAAGTCCCTCAGTGAGATGGATTGACACCATGGCTTCAACAATAGGTTCAAGCATAGCAACAATTGTGAGGATGGTGCAGGACAGCGGAGTGTTTTGTTCTCTTGTAAACAGGGTTGCCAATGAGTTGGAACTGTCTCAATGGCACCTAACAACAACACCAACAACACATTTCTTGCATTTTAAGTTCTGTTAATTATTTCATAGGCTTTCTGTAGTTCTATTCATTTCTATTACCTTTAACAAGCCAATCTGCTTATATTTATGTGTATGCACAGTTTCAGAAAGAGGGGTTGACTCAGAATGGTTGTGTGCTGGGAAAGAAAACATTATTGGATTACCTGTTGATGGCTATCATAGGGTCTTTGGATAGGATGATGCAGTAAAAGGGTTAGCCAAATTTCTGTTTCTGGCAACATGGCAGTCTGAGCTACTCTTATACACATACACAGAAATGCTACATGAAATAGAACAGAAAAAGACAATACATTGGATGATACATAAAAACAAACAACTTTTGCCTATGAATAAAAAGCCTCCAATTTCAGTCACATATTTTGTCTCCACTGTTCCCCCTGCCTTTGTAACCTATTTGTCAGACACCACGCTGTCTCCAAACTCTCCATTGTATGGGATCATCATTCACTATTAAATAAAAATGTCTCAGTTCTCTACTCCCCTTCCCCCAAACAAACAAATCTTCAGCTGTAAGAAATGATGTGTAATTTTGGGATGATTCAACTCTCCTATATCCTTATTGTATAGTGTTTTTGCAGATCTAGACATGGTAAAATTCATAGAACAATACCTCAAAAAGTCAATCTTACTATATGTTAATTGAAAATAAAAAGAAATAATGAGGAACTGAAGCCAAAATGCTGTGCTTATGCTTGACATGGTAGTAGGTAGAATGGCATGGGAATTGGACTACCCCAAGCCAGAGGTCAGATGTGTGAACAGGAAATCTGGCCTTGGGCACTCCACAGTAGAAGATGGAAATGAGACTTCAAACTGAACAGAGTTCTGGAAGGGTTATCTCCTTGGTGAAAAAGTGACCCCAACACCTCTCTGCTGAGGGCTTTGGGTAAGAAAATAAAGATCTCTAGTAAAAAAAAAAAAAAAAAATTCCAAGCCTATACCATATACCAATGTGCAGTTCAAATTTTCATTACTACAAAGTAGCTTGTTAAAACATGAAAACAAACCAAAAATTTGAAACTTTCCTATTGCCATTTCCAGTACCCAGAACACATAAAAATGCTACAGAGGAAAAAAAATCAATCTTCACTGAAGATGAGTTCACAAAGTAAAATAACAAATCTCTAAAGGAAATGATGTACAAGAGCAAGAGTCAAGAGACACAGAAATAGGAGAGTAATTACCATAACAATCTGAGGTGATGGAACATTTTGAAAATGATTATGAAATGATTGAGATAGAGTATAGAAGCCATGTTGAAAAAGGAAGAAATTGATTATAAAGAAAATCCTTCAAAAAGTGAAAAATGTATAACTTAAATAAGTTTTTGATGGACTTAATATTAGGTTGAACATAATTATGGAAATAATTTACTTACTAAAAAATACTCCTGAGAAAATTAACAAGAAAGCAGCACAAACAATTAAAAATAATGGGAAATTAGAGCTAGAGATCAATAGAATGAGCAGTCCACTGATATCTCATGTATATTGCAGATTGAGAGGCTAGAACAGAGATCAGCAAACTTTTTCTATAAAGAACAAGAGTAAATGTTTTAGGTTTTGCAGGTCATATAACATCAGCCACAACTACTAAATTCTGTAATTGTAGTGCAAGAGTAGCCACAGCAAAACATAAACAAATGGGCATGACTGTATTCCAAAGGGAGCTCTGGTGGCCTAGTGCCTAAGGCATTTGACTGCTAACCAGGAGGTTGCCAGTTCAAACTCACGAGACACTACTCAGAAGGAAGAGTGAGTGGGCAATCTACTTCCGTAGTGATACCACCTCGGAAACCCAAGGAGGGGTTGCTATGAGTCGTATCTGACTCCACCCAGTGAGTTTAGAGATTTTGTGTTCCAAAATTAGTCAGTGGCTGGATTTGGCATATTTCTAATCCCTGGCCTAGAGCTAATGGGTTTTTGTTGCTGTTGTTGTTATGTGCCCTGGAGCATTGAGTGTAGAGTCTGACTGACTCATAGTGACCCCTCTTTGGGTTTCCAAGGCAGTATCACTACAGAAGTAGATTGTCCAACCTTCCTTTTGAGGAGGGGCTGGTGGGTTTGAACCGCCAGTCTTCTGGTTAGCAGTCAAGTGCCTTAGGCACTACACTACCAGAGCTCCCAGAGTTAATGGGAGGAAGATAATATTTGAGAAAATGGCAGAGAATTTTCCTGAATGTTAAAATATTTAATCTTTAAATTGAGGGTATATGCTGAGCTCAAGCAAGGTAAATATAATAAATAAATAAAATAAATCCAAAGGAGTAACCTTGTAGCGAAACTTCAGAATGAAAGGATCAAGAGAATAATTTTACAAACAAGCAAAGAGAATAAACTGTCTACAAAGGAGTGGCTGATAGCACATTTGTTATTAGCAACAAGTAGAGTCTAAAAAACAATAGATCAAATCTTCCCAGGGCTGAAGGGGAAAAAAAAAGCAGACAGCCTCTGATTCTATACTCTGCAAAATTATCATTCAAGGGTGAAGCCAGATAAAGACATTTTGAGACAAATGCTGAGTTACAACTCACATATCCTCACTGAAAGGACTAGTGCATTTCAGAAAGATAAAAAAAAATTGAACCAAGAAGCAGCAGTTGGGTGCAATGATGAGCAAAGAGAAATATTCTTTGTGGGTAAAATAAATATTAATAATAAAAACTAATTTTGAGGATTTAAAAAAAAAGATAAGATATTAGGCAACAACAATTTATATTTTTTCAAGTCAGGGGTGCATGTTGAAATTTTTAAAGAAAAACCCCTGAAAAGAATAGAAATGAAATATGTAACTTCCAAAGCAGTGAAAGTATTAAAAAGTAATTTCAAAAAACTCATTAAATTCATTAGAAGTCAGAAAAAAAGAAAAAAAAAGTAAAAGAGTAATGACTGGGAAACATAACATAAAATGAAGAAATAAATTTAAATATAGCATACATCACATCAAATGTAGATATATTAAACTCCCTTTTTAAAAGACCGGAGCTCTTAAGTTATATTTTTAAAATTATAACTAGAGCAGCTATAAGCTGCTTACAAGAGTCACATTGGCATCACAAAGGGGGTTCACAGGTGTGGACTGCACCAGGCGGCACTATCAGAAGGAGTGATGCCAAAATGACTATAAAAATTTTATGCTGTGTTTCAGCAGAAATTTATTATTTTTTATGAAAAGATTCTTGTAGTTAGTTGTAATATCAAAAATATATATTTTGTCAGATGTCCAGATTACTTGTATCAATACACAGGCAGTCCCAAGTTTACAAATGAAATCCATTTACAAGTCTGTCTTTAAATCAAATTTGTAGGTAAGTCGGAAAGGTACATAAGTTTCTTATTTGGTATCAGTCAAAAGTCTGTCTCAGTATAGGGTATATATTTTACCTGTCTATGCATATAAAACACTTAAGAAACCCTTCCAAATACATGATACATCTTAAACATAACAATATAATACATAATGATAATATAAAAATAATAAAAGTAACTACATACAATACTGTCCCCGAGAGAGGCAGAGAATCTGGTGTGTGTATATATGTGTATAGGTACAGTACTGTAAAACAAAACAAAACAAAACAAAAAAACAAACAAAAAAAAACCCTTTAAAGAAACAGTTCTTAAAACAGTTTAGATAGAAAAAGAAGATCACGATTAAAGGTTAACACTTATTCTATTAATGTCTTATATACCAGAAGGGGCACTCATGAGGTAATGTTGTAATAATGTTAGAATTGGATGATGCAGGAGAAGATGATGGAGAGATGGCTATTACTAAAGATGATGGGCCTGGTATTAGACAGGATGGGCCTGGTGCTGGACAGTCAGGGTTTGATTCTACTGCTGGAGAGGAGGGGCTTATCAGGGGAGTCAATTCTTGAAGTAGGCATCAAGGGAGGTTTGTACAGAGCTTTTCTTTTTCACATCATAAATAGCCTTATAGAAACTGAGACCCTTGATATTATGTAAACTTGTCCTCAATTTGAAATGAATGAACCAACCCCTACTTGCAACAAGTTCTTCATCACAATCACCTTCACTAGTTGCATATGCAACTTTTAAGTCACTGAATAGGCTTCAAGCCTTTTCTTGCAGTAAAGTAAGGCTACTAGGCATATTACACTGATTTTGATCATCTAATAAAATTATCAATAACTTTTCCATTTCAAAAATTAAACCACTGCATTGCTTAGTATAATTGTAACTTTCATCAGGGAAAGTCTTTCATATGCTCTATTATTTTTACTCTATACTTTAAAATTGTTCCAAATGTTGACTGACTGTAACCTTACATTTTTCTAGTGAAAGATGACATTTCACCTCTTTCAATTGTTTTTTTATTTGCACTTTATTTTCAATAGAGATCATTTTCCTTTTCTTCGATGCATCATCAGCACTTGCATTGGATTTATGCTTTGCAGGCATGATTACAACAGTAAATAAGAGGAAAATTTAAGCCAAATACAAGGTTACACACTCAACCAGGATTAACAGCAACATAATCCACCTTAAAAAGGCAGACAGTGTTCTCCTTCCTTGAGCCAATGAACTGCAGAAGCCATGCAAATGTTTTTATGAGTGTCACAAAGTAGTGTGTATGTTCACTTTGCTATTAAAAATCATTGTATTTAACTCAAATTTTCAATGCATTAAGCTTTATGGCAGTCCGTTCGTAAGTAGGAGTTGTGCATAAATCAAACACCTTAACACAAGGACTTACTGTACGTACAAGGCTAAAACTCTATGTTAATTTTTTTGAACTTTCTAATGTACTCCAATCAGAACTGTCATTATTATCCAATTAAAATGATACTTCAAATCATGTGGTTTCATTTGCATGTGCTACAAGTGCTCATTGTTTTCATTGTTGCCAGTGTTTGTACAGTTGCTGATTTTGTCACATTTTCTGGTGCTTTAGCTACAATATTGTGGTTAGTATTTGTGAAACTATATCAATAATTTTTTTGAGAACTAAAGAGTAATTAAGGGAAAAGGAGGAGAAAATTTTTAAAAAGGCTTGCTCTCAGCTACAAGTAATGTTGTAACTAATAATGTAATTCAATGTAGAAAGACTTTACAGGACAATTTTTAGTATTCATGTAATGTAAGAAATATTATGTTTAAGCAATTGGCAATTATATGCATCACACATCTGATGACTAAAATTGGTAGTAAACATTACTAAGGATTATGTAAAGTCTGATATGTGAGAAGGTCCATGGAGGGTGGGAGGTACACCAGGAGTTACCACACTGGGTAACACCAACCCTAGGGATGCCCCTGTGGAGTCATACCTGAAACTTAACAACTTAAAAAGAAAAGGATGAAAATGTTATATCTAGGAAACATGAATAAAAAAGATTTGTGAAAATATTAATGTCACACAAAATATACTTTAAGGCAGTACTATCTGGCATAAAAATATGTACTGATAAAAAGTTCTTATTGGTACTTTTTTTTGAAAAACAATTTTGAACTTCTTTATGCATCTAACATCATAGCCCCATACAAAGCAAAATTACACAGAATTATCAGGATATGAGAAAAGTTGGTAATTGGGTGCTAACTGATTAACAAATAATGCACAAACAAGAATAACATAGTAATGTACTGTGATTTGCACAGATGTGTTTACTTTCATGCAATCTCCACCTGTATTGTCTTACCTGAGAAATTAAGGAAATCAAGTACAAATATTTATTGATCACCTACTATGCCATGTAATGTAAGCATTTTCCATATATTACTTCAATATTAGTTAGTTATTGTTATATAGAAATTACCACAAATTTGCACCTTAAAATAACACATAATTATTATCTCCCAGTTTCTGTGGGGCAGGAATCTGGGCTTGGCTTAGCTGGGTGCTCTGCTTCAGGGTCTCTTACATGACTGTAATCAAGGTGAGACTGGAGATGGATCTGCTTCCAAGCCCATGTGGTTGTTGGCAGAATTCAATTCCTCAAGGTTTGTTGGACTGAGGGCCTCAGTTCTTGCTGGTTGTCAGACAGAGGCTGCCCTCTGCCATAGTGACCTCTCTCTAGAGCAGCTGACAGCATAGGAGAAGAGAGATATTGGAGAAGTGAACAAGTCAGCAGTCAGAGGGAGATGGGCTCATTTATTGAGGTCAAGATATGCTAAAAAAAAAAATCTTCATTTTGCAAATGAGCTGAGAAATGAATGCATCTATCTCCTCAATCAATCGAGGACTTGGGTGGAAGGGTTGGAAAGGAGGTGGCTGTGTACAATAGGAGTCACAATCTTTGAAACAAGAAGTGTTGGGAGGCATCTTGTAGGACACTTTCAGACATCTCAGCTTAAAATCAGAGGGAAACCAGTAGCACTTTACCTGAGGCTGGAACCTCTGTAACCACCAGCTAATGAAAGTGTTTTGTAAAACCAAAGAAGAAGCAGCAGAAGCTCAGTGGAGCCTGTTGAAGAAGCCTGGAGAGATATGTTAAGCCAGGTGTGGATAAATACTCAACAACAAACTGCTGTCAAGTTGATTTTGACTCATAGCAACTCTGTAAGACAGAGTAAAATTGTCCCATAGAGTTCCCAAGGTTGGAAATCTTTATGGAAGTATACTGCCTCATCTTTCTTCCATGGAGTGGCTGATGGGTTCAAACCATCAACCTTTTGGTTAGCAGCTGAATGCTTTATTTAACCAATGCACAGAGCTCCTAGTACCCACCCATTTTAATGTTCCATATGGTAGCCAGAAGACTGGCATTTCAAACCCACCAGCCACTTCTCAGAAGGAAGGTTGGGCAATCTACTTCCATAGTGATACCACCTCGGAAACCCAAGGAGGAGTCACTATGAGTTGGGTCCAATGTGATGGTCCATAACAACAACAACAACAACAACATATTAGATCATTAAGGTTTCTTCTTATACCTCCCCATATCCAACAGTATAGGAGTTCTGGTGGCATAGTGCCTAAGACATTTGACTGCTAACCAGAAGGCTGGCAGTTCAAACCCACCAGCCACTCCTCAGAGGGAAGACTGGGCAATCTACTTCTATAGTGATACCACCTTGGAAACCCAAGGAGGGGTTGCTATGAGTTGGATCCCACTCAATGGCAGTGAGTTTTTTTTTTTTTTTTTTTTTTTAGTGAGAGTATCTCTAGACTACAATTAGTTACACTTAAGTTTCCTTTTAAGTATGTCACCTAAAACCTGTTCTGAATATTAGGAAACATCCTAGTTTTAGGAATACTGCACTAAAAAATCATTTCCTAGGTGTTGTAACCACGGGATCATTTCCCCAGACAACTACTCACATCCATTTTTAATACACATTTCAAAGGGTGATTTTTTTTTATCTTGTCAGAAAGAAGTACATCATTTTTATTCTAAAGTACTAGAGGTTTGAGTTCTAAATTATTTCATTTTCATCTTTTGTCAAATCCTGAGAAACGAGTTCAATATTACTGCCCAAGGACCAATTGTGGTATTTTATTAATTTTCTTTTAATGCTGAATATTCTACAAAAGTTAGATATTTATCTGATACAGTGCCCTAACACTGTTGTGTCAGAATAAGGTATTATGGAACTTGACTTATCTAAAAGAAGTTTTTTTCTTTTTTCCACATGGAAAAATATAATTGAATTCTTGTGAAGAAACCTTGAGAAAGCAATATTTGGTCATCCCTATTTGGCATAGTGCCTAAGAAATTAGGCTGGTAACCAGAAGTCTGGTGGTTCAAACCCACCAGCCGCTCCTCAGAAAGAAGACTGGGAAATCTACTTCCATAGAGATACTTCCTCGGAAATGAAGGAGGGCTTGCTATGAATTGAGATCAACTCGATGGCAATGAGTTTGGTTGGTTTGTTTGTTTTTATTATTAGAAACAGATTTATCTTTTATTTCCAAAAAGATAATTTTAGCTTTTTATTACAGTCAAACACTTTTCAGAGATAATATCAATTTTATTGTTGTTGTTAGGTGCCATCAAGTCAATTTCAACACAGAGACCTTACATACAACAAAACGAAACACTGTCTGGTCCTGCGCTAATAGCGTAATCATTGCCATGCTTGTGCTAATCACCTCAGCCACTGTGTTAATCCATCTCACTGAGGGTCTTCCCATTTTTGCTTACCTTCAACTTTACCAAGCATAATATCCTTCTTCAGGGACTGGTCCCTTCTGACAACTGGACCAAAAGAAAGATGAAGTCTGGCTATTTTCACTTGTAAGGAGCATCCTCCACCACTCTTCTGTCAGTTTGTCATGCTGTGGTGGGTTGCATGTTGCTATGATGCTTGAAGCTATGCCACTACTATTTCAAATACCAGTAGGGTCAACAATGGTGGACAAGTTTCAGTGGAGCTTCCAGACTAAGACAGATGGGAAGAAGGGTGAGGCAATCCATTTCTGAAAATAGGCCACTGAAAACCTTATGAATAGCAGTAAAACATTGTCTGATATATTACTGGAAAGCTTGCTCCTTAGAAGTGAGAATGGCCAGACTTCATCCCACATACTTTGGTCATCTTGTCAGATGGGACCAGTTCCTGCAGAAGGGTATAATGCTTGGTAAATAGAGGGTCAATGAAAAAGAGGAAGGCTCAGTGAGATGGATTGACACAGTGGCTGCAACAAAGGGCACAAACATAGCAACAATTGTGAGGACTGGAAAGGGTTTTGTTCTGTTGTAAATAGGGCTGCTATGAGCTAGAGCTGACTCAACAGCACCTAACAACAACAACAACAAGGAGCATTCTGGCTATACTTCCTTCAAGACAAATTTGTTCATTCTTCTAGCAGTACATTCAGTACTGCTAGTATGTTCGATATTCTTCACCAACACCACAAATGCTGTCTGAACATTCCCCCTAATGTGGCCTTACAACTTTTCTCATTCTCATTAAACTGTGCAGAGTTCTCTGCCCCTTCTTGGTCACTGACTTGCTAGTCTATACTGGGCTAATACCCTATCCCGCTAGCTGACTCGTGACTCTTCTGTGACAAGAAGCAGATAGCCACTGAGACAGAATTAGGAGTACAAAAAGTTAATTGACATGTAACACCTGTAAAAGGAAAAGTAAAGAAATAAGATAGGGCAGGAGAAACTCTCAGACTGATACAGATGTGACAAACTCTCTGTTATTCCAATAGGGAACTACAGAGCAAAGATTTCTCCATTCAAGGACTCAAATATTGAGAAGAAATGGCTAAGTTCTAGTACTACCACCTTGCTTAATTATTGGCTGGTGAACATCTAGGAAAAAAAAGTAACCTCAGGTACCATCCCCTTGCTCACATATTGACTATGGGATGCCCCAAAAAGGTATGATCTTGGCTTAAATCCTGAAACAGCCCCTGTAGATATAGCTGGATGCTGCCACTTAATCACATTTCTCCCAGCTGCTCAGTGAGTTCTTTCTGGCAGGGGGATCCACGTGATGTCTTTCTATGTCTGCCACATCCTTCAGGATACTATCTAATAAGAAGTATTTAGAGAACTAATTTCTGACTGCAAGGGGAGCTTCCTGATGGTAATGGCACCTTTCACTTCTTCTCAAACCATATCACAGAGATGCTTGTTGTTAGGTGCTGTCAAGTTGGTTCTGACTCATAGCAACCCCATATACAACAGAACAAAACACTGCTCTATCCAGTGCCATCTCACAATCACTGCTTTGAGCTCATTGTTGTAGCCACTGTGTCAATGCCTTTGATTTCCCTTTCTTGACTTATGGGCCTGGCTAGGACTTCCAGTACAATGTTGAACAGAAGTGGTGATAGCGGGCATCCTTGTCTGGTTCCTGTTCTCAAGAGGAACAGTTTCAGTCTTTCTCCATTGAGAATAATGTTGTCTGTTGGTTTTGCATAAATGCCCTTTATTATGTTGAGGAATGTCCCTTCTATTCCTATTTTGCTGAGAGTTTTGATCAGGAATAGGTGTTGGATTTTA
>NW_006921829.1:341198-350681 GCF_000298275.1 Orycteropus afer afer | reverse complement strand
TGCTTCTTTGTGTGGACTGTGATGGTCTGTTGTCTCTGAGGCATCGTGGTATTGTGTTAAGATCTCTGTTAATTGTTTGCAAAGATCAGCCAAGGGTGATTCAGGCTCTTCTTGGTGGTTTTTTATCATTGGTCCATTAGTGGAGAAAGAGGTGCTGGCTCTTGCTTAGTAAGTGAAGTTGCAGGAGATGTGGGTTTACTTATCTCTTATGGGGACTGCTACTGTCTCCCACTCAGGAAATATTACAATTGAATAACCATCAAAAAACTAAAAGCACATGGACAAAAAATACACCATGAAATCACACAGGAACAGTAACCACCCCCAAAAAACAGGGAGAAAAGAAGAAGAAAACAGGAAATCCTGCAATATCTGGGGATATACTAAGAGAAAAAAGGTAGAGAAGGAGAATAATGAAGAAAAAAAAAAAAAAAAAATCAACCCATCAAAGAATGGGGTTAACCATGAGAAAAAAAAGGGGGGGGAAAAAGAGTAAAAAAAATATGTATTTTTTTTTAAATCAGGAACTGGGAAAAGAAAGAAAAGAAAAGAAGGTGTAAACTACGACCTTTTCAGTCGTGCAGGTCCAAAGAATTCTTGGGGTTACTGGAGAGCATAACTTCTTCTTAAGCCCCTGGAATCTGGTAGAATGCGACTCTTTAGGTTGTCTCTAGCTGCAGGTTACATGTTGATTTGTTTTGTGTTGGTTTTATGGTTTAATATTTTGAAAGGGTGAAGCTGGTGTATTTTATTTTATTATTGATTCAGGTATGCTGGGTCGCTCTGCTCTTTTCTTTGTGATTGTGGAATCACTGTGTGGAATGTGGATATGTGTTTTTGTTTGTCATAAAGAGGGTTTAGAGTTTGAAGTGGGAGGTTTTATGGTAATTGGCTGAATATGGTTTCTTCTATTGAATGAGTAAAGTTATTGGCAGAGAAAGGTGAGAGCAAAAGAAGGAAAAGTTGGTGTTGATAGGGTTGGTTTCTAGGGCTTTGCACAGGCTATTATTGATGATGTAGTTACAAGACCGTGGCTTAATCTTAGGAAAGATTCTTGTTGTTGGGGATTCACAACTTTCCACCAGTTTCAGGCACACTCAAAGACCCCACTTCCAAGGCCTCTCAGTGCCAATGAGCCAATACAAGGCAAATGAGCCCATCTAAGGCAAATTCCCGGGACCACACTCAGCCGTGGGCTTTTCTCTGTTCCTGTCCCTTACACCCACGGCTCTGGTGCAATCCCACCAGACCGCTAATGGCTCTGCAGTTTGTCTGTGATGCTGCCCACCTGTGGCACCAAAGATGTGCGTGATTTCAGCTGTGCTGGAGTTGAGGAAGTACCTGCTGTTAAACTATGTTCTCGATATCTGTGACCAGATAAGCACAATGTCTCCCAGGCTGACCCAAACCCAATCAGTGACCTGCTGAGCGGTGAGGTAGCTCACCCTCCTGGCACAACAGTGAGTTCTCCGCTTGAGTTTCAGAGGTAGTGCACATGCCCGCCTGCACCCGGGAGACCCAAATTACTGACAAAATCAGTTGCTGGAGGCAGGTCCCTGGGGCTGGCCTCTAGGTTGTTGGAGTGGTCATTGGTATGTTGATATAGGGGGTCATCTTTCTTGGCTCATGGGGATCTCAGGTGGCTGCCCTCACCTGCCAGTCAGTGACTGCTCCAAGGAAGTTTCCAGTGACCTCTCAGCTGCCAGTCTGTCCTCTGCCAAGTAGCTCTTTCTTAAATAATCTCCCTGTGTCTTTCCTCTAATTCTGCTCTTCTGTATTTGGTGCACTCTGATTCAGTGAGTTGTTCAGAGCACCAAAATCACTAATCCAAACTGCTATATGTAGGTTTTCACGCACTTAGATGGTAGAGGGATATAGTGTGGTACTTACTGACGAGACTCCATTTTGAATTCAACATCTTTGCTTTTAAACACTTTAAAGACATAGATGCTAGCTCTGTTCAAACCCATTCTAATTCCTTCTACCAGTACCAGGTGCTGTCAAGTTCACTCTACCTCATGAAAACCCTATGTATATTACAGCAGAACTGTGCACCATAGATTTTTCAGTGTTGATTTTTCTGAAGTAGATTCCCTAGTCTTTCTTCCAATGTGCCTCTAAGTAGACTAGAACTTCAACATTCTGGATAGCAGCAAGCACATTAACTGTTTCCATCACCAATACACTCTAGTGTCCATTAAACCATTAATCCTTCCAATTTAGTCAGTGTTTCCTTCTTTGCTCCAAGTGCATCCTTCTACCCTCACTCTGCCCTCTTCCATGTGGGATCTTAGTATTTCTCCTGATCATATCTATCTAGGATTAGAAGACTGAAGCCAGGCTAATAGCCTAAGAGAAACCAGTAGCGAGGTGTACTTAATATGTGGTAAAATAAACCACATATATAAAATATTAAATGATGCAGGAAGCATCAAAAAAAAAAAAAAAAAAAAGAAGGAATACATAGAGTCACTGTACCAAAAACAATTGATTGATGTGTAACCATTTCAGGAAGTAGCATATGATCTAAAACCAATGGTATAGAAGAAACAACTTCAAGCTGCACTGAAGGAGTGGTGAAAAACAAGGTTCCAGGAATTGGCAAAAACACATAGAAATGTTTCAACAAATGAATGCAATGCTGGAAGCCTTCACTTGTTTATCCCAAGAAATTTGGAAGACAGCTACCTGACCAACTGACTAGAGGAGATCCATATTTGCACCCATTCCAAAGAAAGGTGATGCAGCAGAATGTGGAAATTATTGAACAATATCATTAATATCCACACAAGTAAAATTTTGCTGAACATAATTCAAAAATTGTTGCAACAGTACATTGACAGGGAACTGCCAGAAATTCAAGCTGGATTCAGAAGGGGGCATGGAATGAGGGATATCATTGCTGATGTCAGATGGATCTTAGCTGAAAGCAAAGAATACCAAAAAAAGATTACCTGTATTTTATTGACTACGCAAAGGCATTCAATTGTTTGGACCATAACAAATTATGGATAACATTGCAAAGAATGAGGATTTCAAAATGCTTAATTGTGCTCATGAGGAATCTGTACATTGATGAAGAAGCAGTTATTCAAAGAGAACAAGGGCAACTACATGGTTTAAAGTCAGAAAAAGTATGTGTCAGGGTTTTATCTTTTTCATCATGCTTATTCAGTCTGTACGCTGAGCAAATAACCTGAAAAGCTAAACTATATGAAGAAGAATACAGCATCAGGGTTGGAGAAAGACTCATTAACAACCTGAAATATACAGATGACACACCCTTGGTTGCTGAAAATGAAGACTTGAAGCACTTACTGATGAAGATCAAAGACTATAGTCTTCAGTATGGATTACACTTTAACATAAAAAAAAAAAAAAAATCCTCACAAGACCAATAAGCACCATCATGATAAATGGAGAATAGATGGAAGTTGCCAAGGATTTAATTTTACTTGGATCCACAATTAACATTCATGAAAACAGCAGTCAAGAAGTCAAATGATGAGACAAGATGGCATCCTGCTAATACCCTCTGCCCAGTCCCTTTACATCAGAGACCCAGGACAAATGAGTGAAACAGATAAGAAAAATGATCCTAGAACTCTGAGCATCAGAAGAAAGGATAAAGAATTAGAATTAGATTAAGTGCTGGTTGGAAAGCGAGATGGAGCAATGTCAGTGACTAGGGAGAGAAAAGAAGCCAGGATCAGCTGAAGTGTCACTATTTTAAGCATTGTTGTTGTTGTTGTTATGTGCCATCAAGTTGGACCTGACTCATAGCAACTCCTCCTTGGGTTTCCAAGGCAGTATCACTATGGAAGTAGATTGCCTCATCTTCCTTCCAAGAAGTGGCATCAAATGTGGCCAAAGAAAACAACTTCACAGAATCTACATGGAATAAAGACACAGTGTAGACAGATTAGGAGGAATTCAAAGTAAGCAGAAGAAGATGTGCAAGAATTAGGAGAGGAATGTATCAGATTTTCTGTGGCACAGGTGGCTGCAGAGCAAGGAGGGAACCAGAAAATGGAATGAAATAACTCACTACTAGTAAACATTTATTTTTGCTGAGGACCTTCATGAGGGCAAAAACTTGTGTTGGGGCAATTGGAGAATCTAGACTCAGGGTGGCCTCTCACTTGATTGAATCTGTGCAAGAGCTGGATAAAAAGCTGCATGTGCCCATAAGGGCACCAGACCCATGCCAGTGAATTGTGACTGGAGAACTACACTCTCTGCTTTAATAAATACACACATTTCTGCAGCCTAGGGGTAAATATTCTTTTAGTCTCCATCAACCTAGTGGCTAGGGAAGCCCTGTGCTCACCCACTGGATCCTTGGCCACCCCTACAGAAGCCCAGCCACCTTCAACAACTCACCTCTAACAGACAGAGCCAGAGGTTGAAGCTTGCCTGCTGGTGCCTGAATCACTGACAGATTTTTTTCACACTAAATACAAGAGGCACACTTCTGCAGCCTCCTCTCTCAGAGGTGCCCATTTGCACCAGGCACCACCTACTTCTATGATAGGAAAGGCCTGTGTTGGTGTGGCTGGAGGAGGCAGTCTTTCACTTGAGTCTGGGCAATAGCTGGATAGAAGGTTGCATATGCCTAACAGGGTACCAGACTCATGCCAGTGAATCACAACTGGAGAGCTGCATTCTCTGTTCCAACAAGCACAACTTACTGCAACTAGGGGTGAAACCTCTATCCCACCCCACCAAGCTGATAGATAGGGAAGGATAGGGAAGTCCCACCCAGATCCCCCAACCATCTCCTTCCTCTGCAGCCTAACCATCCTCAGCTATCTACTCCAAACAAACAGACCCATGAGCTATGGCTCCCTTTTCATGTCCTTTTGTCACTGGCTGATCTTTCTCACACTGAATACAAGAGGCACACTCTTGCAGCCTCCTCTCCTGGAAGTGCTCACACACACCAGGTTTCTTCTACCTCTGTGGTCACACACTCTGGTGGATCAATGATTTGTACCACAACCACCTGTTTTCAGGGCTTCTGGCTGACCATAACTATGAAAGTCCCTCCTCCTCAGTTTCCTTGTTTTCACCTTTTTATTTTTCCCTCCCAAATATTTCTTTCCTTTTATTTGTTCATTTCCTCATCTTCCTCCTCTCTTTCTCTCACTTTCACCAATCTATCTTCATCCCCACCTCTCTTTTCTTTTCCTTTTTCTTCTTTTATTTTTATTCTATCCTTTCTCTCTTCTTCTTCTCCTTGGTTCTTTTTCTTTCTTTTTTTTTCTGCCTTATCCAAAGGAAGGAGGACATTAACTCTCCATTCATCAGCCATATTTACTGCACTGACCACCTTACCCAAAGGACAAGAACACCACCAACTCCTGAACCACTGGACCAATGACACACAGTGGACAGCATCTGCTCATTACACTCACAGCTCCTCTTCATGACAAACAAAGACCTGTGCCCACATTCCCACCAGTTATTTCAACAACCCAGAGACAGCTGGAGAGTGCCCCAGTGATTCCAAGCTAATAATCAAAGAAGCATGCCTGCCACACCCATTTGGATTTATTGAAACAAAGAAAAACAAAACAAAAGAAAAACAGTGTGAAACAAACCAACACATGATCAACAAACAAAAACAACTTCAAAATGTCTTGGAGACAACAGACAACTTCAGTTCAAACAAAGAAACAGGGTAAGACACTGAGAGCAAGTGACCAAGACCAAAATAAAGAACTAGGAAAATCTTCTGAGGAAGAACAGATAATAGAAGTATCTGATGAAGAATTTATACACACACACACACACACACACACACACACATATATATAAAATCTTCCAACAGATCAAGGAAACTATAAACAAAAGAATGAAATGACTTCCAGTAAGATGGTGGAATAGGGAGACAAGCTACACAGACCCTCTTCAACAACAAAAAAAAAAGGAGAACCAATTGACAGAGATACAGAAGATAATCCTGGAGTCTTGAGCTTTGAAAGGAAGTATGCAGAAGTGGATTAGGCACCAACTAGTGGAAAAACCTGAATGTAAACTGTCAGTACTGAAATGGACAGAGCTGTAGACTGTCAGCTACTCTGATCTGATGGCACCAACAGCCTGAATATATCCAAATGGTGTTGGGACCTGAGAATTGACCTAAAGATCAGCCCTGGTTGCCGAGGGTTGCAGGGATGACTGTGTTGGTGGCCTATGACTAATAAGGGAAACAGCAAGGAGGGAGACAACCTGAGCTGTGGACTCTCAGCTTTCCAGAGGGCACAGCCATTTTGACTGTTTACAAGCAGTGGCCATTTTGGATATTTAAAGTGACCAAGGGTACAGCTATTTTTAATCTTTACAAGTGGCAACTATTTTGAATTTTAAAGTGATAGCATTCTCATTCGGATGCCAGGAACCTAAGAATAGACTGTGTTTGCCAAGGATGGCAGGGACATATGGAAGGCTGACAACAGGAAAGGAGACAAGGAGTAAGTGCATAAGTGCTGCCAACTAGCGAATAAAGGAGCACAATACCCTGCTTATGTAGATAACATCCAAACAAAAGAAAGAAAAAAAAATCATGGGCAAGTCACTCCAACATGCAATCACCAATTAAATACAAACACAAAAGCATCACAATGTCTCAGAGACAACAGAGCATCACAATGCACACAAAGAAGCAAGATAAAGCAAGAGAAACAAGGGACCAGGATAGAGACCCAGAATGCATCCCTGAGGAAGAAGCAGCATTGGAACGCTCTGATAAGGAATTCAAAAGAATTATATTTAGGTACCTTCAACAGATTGAGAGACAGATCAAGGAAAACACTGATAAAATTCAGGAAAACACAGAGAAAACCCTAAAACAATTTCAGAAGACAATACAAGAGCTAAATGACAAAATAAATGAGAAATTAGAAATGATACAAAATCTACAGATAGAAATCCAGAAGACTGATACTAAATTTTCAGAAATAGATAACATATTGAACAGACAAAGGAGTAGAATTGAATCAATGGAAGACAGAATAAGTGAGATTGGAGACTGATACCAATGAATACTTCATTGGAAAGGGATCAATCAGAAAAAGATCAAAACAAAATGAAGAAAGCCTAAGGTTCATGTGGGATACCATCAGAAGGAATAACCTATGTGTAATCAGAATTCAAGAGCAAGAAGAGACAAATAAAACCACAGAAAAAAATTGTCAAAGATTTGTTGGAAGAGAATTTCCCTGATATGAAGAAAAATGAAAACATATCCATTCAGGAAGTCCAATGAACTCCAAACAGAATAGACCCCAAAAGAAAATCACCAAGACATATCATCATCAAACTCACCCAAACCAAAGACAAAGAAAGAATCCTGAAAGCAGCATGGGAAAAAAGAAAAGTTACTTACAAGAGGCAACCAGTAAGACTAAACTCAGATTTCTCAGCAGAAATCATGCAGGCAAGAAGACAATGGGATGGTATATATAAAATCCTGAAAGAAAAATATCCAACCAAGAATTATATACCCAGAAAAATTGCCCCTCAAATTTTGATGGTGAAATTAGGACATTTTCAGATAAGCAGAAATTAAGGGAATTTGTTAAAACCAGACCAACCTTACAAGAGATGCTAAAGGAATCCTTTGGACAGAGAACCAACAATAGCAAACAACAACTGACCATTAACACACATGATGACATAACCCAGAAACCAATCCATTTATGGAAGTATCCAAAGTAAATAAGCCTACAAGATTGTAAATAGGGAACCAAGACATCAATTGACAAATGAGGACAACTACAAACCAAAAAGAGGGAAAAAAGTATGTAGTTACAGAAGGGAAGTCAAGACAACTGCAAGATACAATGGGCTGTTCTAAACTTGGGAAGAAAATTATAAAATCACAGGATCACCTCAAAGAAAAATGATAAACCTTCACATCTAAATAAAAAAGAGGACAAGCACAAATATTTAGCAAATAATAAAACAATATCAATGAAGAAAGTGATATACAATTCATAAACAAAATGAGCTCAGCAGAGAAAATTATATGGAACAAAGAAATCAGCAACACCATGAAAAAGTACATAACAAAATGACAGCAACAAATTCATACTTGTTGATAATTACACTGCCAAAAGAGTAAAAAGAGAACCTACAGATTGGGAAAAATATTCAACAACAGCATATCTGACAAGGGACTTATCTCTAAAATTTATAGAAAACTCTAACACCTCAACAACAAAAAGCTTAACAATCCAATTAAAAAATAAGCAGAAGACGAATAGACACTTCACCAAAGAGGATATTCCAGTGACCAGCAAATACATGAAGAAATGCTCACTATCATTAGCTATCAGAGAGATGCAAATCAAAACAACAATGAGATACCATCTTGCCCCACCACTACTAGCAAAGGTCAATAAGACAGAAAATAACAAATGCTGGCAAGGATGTGGAGAAATTTGGACTCTCATACACTGCTGATGGGACTATAAAATGGTACAACCATTGTGGAAAGCAGTATGGCAATTCCATAAAAAATTGAAATTAGAAATACCATTTGACCCATCAATCCTAATACTAGGTATGTCTCCTAAGGAAGTGAGAGCCCAGAAAAGAACAGATATGTGCACACCCATGTTCATCACAATACTATTTACAATAGCAAAAAGATGGAAACTACCTACATGCCCATCAACAGAAGAATGGATAATCAAACTACGGTACATACACACAATGAAATACTATGCAACACTAGAGAGTAATGTAGAATCAGCAAAACACCACATAACATGGATTAACTTGGAGGACATTATGCTGAGTGAACTAAGTCAATCACAGAAGGATATAGTATTAGTTCATTATTGTAAAAAGTCAAGGAAAGGTTTATATATGGAAGGAAACTTTGTTGGCTACTAGGGGTAAGAGGGGAGGGGATGGAATACTGCCAAAAAAAAAAAAAAAAAAGTATTGATCCATGCCACTTTAGTTTTATGTATTCCACTGTACAGAAATTATAACAAACCAAAAACCAAACTCACTGCCATCGAGTTGGATCTGACTCATAGCAACCCCTCCTTGGGTTTCTGAGGTGGTATATTTAAATCAAATGTATTAGGGGAAAAAAAAGTATGGAAATGACAGACATAGCCTTGAAAAATTCAGGAAAATAATGCAAGAGCAAAATGACAAAATGAATAGACAATTACAAATCATACAAAAACAACAATTAGAATCTAGAAGATTAACACTAAAATAACAGAGCTAGATTACACATTGGAAGGACAAAAGAATAGAATTTAATCAGCCAGAGAACACATTAACCAGCTTGAAGACAAATACCTTGACATAAGCTTATCTAAGGAAAAATCAGAAAAAAAAAATTGAAGAAAACATAGGAGTTTTATGGAATGATACCAAGAGAAATAATCTACGTATGACTGGAATTCCACAGTAAGAGAAGGAAAAAAAAAAAAAAAACTCACACAAAAAAATTGC
>NW_006921829.1:300633-322755 GCF_000298275.1 Orycteropus afer afer | reverse complement strand
CTCTGTCTGGGTTCCTGGCTTTTTTATCCCCTTTCTCCCGCTCTCCCACCCTGTTGCTTTGGGTATGACTATCTCCCTCTCCTCACCTGGATCCCTGTGGCTGACTGTTCCTCTGTCCAGGTTCCTGGCTTTTTTTGGAGGAGGTGTGTGTAGGTGAACAGGAATATACCCATGACCAAATATAGGTTTGATTGACAATATTTATACATACATATTTGTGTATGCCACAAAAATGTCCACATATGTAATAGAACTAGCAAGGAGTAAAGTTATAATAACTTCTTAGCCACAAACAAACACCTTGAAGGAGTGAGTCACTGGGCCAGAGGGCTTGGGACCATGATTGCAGGAAATGTCAAGCTCAATTGACACAACATAGTAGACAAAAACGTTGTTCTACATCTTACTTTGGTGTGCAGCAACTGGGGTCTTAGAAGCTTATCAGTGGCCATCTAAGACACAACTATTGGTCTCTCCTCATCCTGAACAAAGAAGAGAGAAGAATATCAAAGAGGCATGGAAGAAATTAGTCCAAGGGACTAGTGGACCATGGGAACCTCAGCCTACATGACCCTGAGACCAGAAGAACTAGATGGTGCCTGGATACCAATGCCAATCACTTGGAAAGGGACCAAAATTGGAGATCCTGGAGAGGTGGGAGAAAAATGTGGAACAAAATTCAATAACATACAAAAGACTAGGATTACTGGTTGGATAGAGAGTGGTGAAACTACAGAGACTACGGTCCCTAGTCATCCTTCAAGCCTGGAACTGAACTCACTCCTGAGGAGGCTTAACGCTCAGCCAAACAACAGACAAGGCTTTGAGCTGAATAATTACACCAGGGAGATGCACTTCTTAGAACAATCAACCATGGGAGATCAGAAGGGCAGCTTTGGAGCAGGAAGAAAGCTAGAGAGGTGGGAATGCATAAGAAAGAAGGATGCAGGAAAAAAGATAACCACAGGGAGGAAGTGGGAAGAGAGACGCTACACTGAGGAGACTGTAATTAGTGTCATAAAACAAAATGTGTACAAACTGTTGAATAGAAAACAATTCTGCTCTGTAAAATTTCACCCAAATCACAATAAAAAGTTAAAAAAGAATCAAACAATGTATTGCATTGAGCAAATCTGCTACAAAAGAATTCTTTAAAATGTTAAAGAGCAAAGATGACACTTTAAGACTAAGGTGCACCTGACCCAAGCCATAATATTTTCAATAGTTTCATATGCATGTGAAAGATGGACAATGAATAAGGAAGACCAGTGAAGCATTAATGCATTTGAGTTGTGTTGTTGGTGAAGAGTATTGAGCATACCACAGAGTGCCAGTAGAACAAACAAATTTGTGTTGGAAGAAGTGCAGCCAGAATGCTCCTTATAAGCCAGGATGGTGGGACTTCATCTCTGGTATTTTGGTCCTGTTGTCAGAAAGAACCAGTCCATGAAGAAAGACCCATGCTTGGTAGAGTGTCAGTGAAAAAGGGGTATACCCTCAACAAGATGGATTGACACAGTGGTTGCAATGATGTGCTCACAGCATAGCAATGATTGGGAAGATCATATAGGACCAGGCAATATTTCGTTCTGTCACACATATTGTTGCTATGAGTAGGAACTGAGCCGATGGCTACTAACACCAACAGTGAAGCAATACTTATTGGTGCATTGATGCTTATTTTACAAGTTAGGAAACTGAACCAAGGCTGTGAAAGGATAATTAACTCATCCAAGGACACTCAGCAAATGGAACTGTGGTGATTCAGCTCTCTCGGGAGCTCTGGTGGCATAGTGCCTAAGGCATTTGACTGCTAACCAGAAGGCTGGCAATTCAAACCTACTAGCCACTCCTCAGCGGGAAGGCTGCGCAATCTACTTCCATAGCGATACTGCCTCAGAAACCCAAGGAGGGGTCGCTATGAGTCAGGTTTGACTCGATGGCAGTGTGTTTGGTTTTTTGGTTGGTTGGCCTCCAAAGTCTGCACTGTTGCTACTGACTATTCAGGATAGTTTGTAAAACATTTTCCACAATGTTTTTCACCCAACCTGTTTTTAAAATATATGGTGTTGAATTAGACGAATTTCTGACTATTTAGAATGTTTGTCTACCTTGAATGGCTGATTCCTCAATGGAATTTGAAAGCTGAAATTTTACTCTCTCAAAATTCTGTGCAAAAGTTCAACATGAAAACTATTCAAAATGAATTCTCTTTTATAAGAATAGCTAACCCATTCTGGCATACTCTTGCTGGCTAATCTCTGAACTTTCAAGGCTCTTTCTTGGTCTCTTCTCCCATTGCCAATTGGTATTACAATTTCAATTGACTTTGCTATGACATTGAACAATGTTCATTTGTGAATGCCCGGTTGACCTGAAGGATCTGATCCTTGATTTGTTATTCACACCGTATCCTCCCTGCCTTTGTGTGAGGAGTTAACATACATACAAAGAGAGCAATGTCCAAGCCTTACTTATTAAAACAAGCAGGCCAGAATGACTACTGGGACTAGTATTAAAAGCATCACTCACAGAAAATAGTCCTTAGTTACATCGACTAGTTTATATTTAAGAGATGCTGACAGCTTTCTCTATGGGAAAGCACTTTTCCAGACCTGCTGCTTCTGGGAAGCAAAGTGCTTGGCGAATAAGGACAGAGACATCTGCATTAGATGTTTGAAGAAGAGAAGAAGAATTTGGAACATATTTGTTTAACCATATTACTTATTACCTTATTATTATTTCTGCTTAATGTCTGGTTTCAATAATGTACACTCATTGCTGGAACCCACAATTTGAGATGCTTAACTCCTTACTACTAAACAAACGTGTGGCTGTCTCAGGAACTGGGAGACGTGATCTGAAACTCAACAGCAGGTAGGTCTGCACAATGCATAGAATATTGGTAAGAGAAAAGGCACTGGAGTCTTCCTGCACATGGTTCACTCTTCCATTCACCCCAAGACCAAAGTGATCCTCATCCCAAAAAGCAGACTGAGAGTTGGTGAGTGTACTGTAGAACTACCTATGGGGCAGTTCTACTTTGTTCTATATGGTCACTATGAGTCAGAATTGACTTGATGGCAGCAGGTTTGGTTTGGTTTTGGTTTAAGTTACCTAAAATTAAGTTACCCAACCATACTACTATGCTAAGGGCTGAGGCTTTCTAGCAAGGAGAACCTGGGGAATGAGTATAGTTGGTTTGTTTGTTCCTTTGCGTTTTGATACAAGCTGCTGTTTTTGGAAAGACAGATTGTAGAAGGTGACAGTTCACTAGACGAGTCAGTCTATGCCTTCAACTCCAATGTTCCAAGGAGCCAGGATGAGGCAGAGCTGATTTCTGCCATCTTCAGTGTGTTCCCTCTTTCCTGTTAGCATCAATTAGGAAGGTTCTAGGATTGACTCCAGTTGGACCTCTTTCTATATCTAATATATGTTTCTCCCCTTTTCTTGCTGATTTATTTTGAAAACTTTCTGTAAACAATAAAAATCTTGTGAAAGAGATGTATAGCTTAATGAACAATCAAGGATAACACCCTTATAACCATTAGTCAGGCCAAGAAACAGAACTTTGCTAGAAACCTCAGTTACATGTGCCCCAGTTACAAGCCCCTGACCCAGCCCCCCACTGAAGTAATCACTATCTTGAGTTCTTTTTAAAGACTCTTTCTTGTGTTTCTTTACTGTTTCTTTTTTTTTTTCACTCAAATGATAACTACAGTTTAGTCTTATACATTTTCTAAAAAAAAAAAAAAAAAGATGTGGTTTAAATCTCTTTTAACCTACAGCTATATGCTAATCCTTTTATTTTCCTTACAATTTATTTGTTGAAGGACCCAAGATGTTTGGCTGGTAAAATTTGTCCCCATCTAGATTTTGCTGATTGCACACTCAGGATGTAGGCCAACATGTTCTTCTGCCCTTGGGATTTCCTACAAATTGATGACTAAGGTTTGTCTGACCTATGCTATGATCTTTTCAGTCATTGAGGTGATTATGCATGTGACCAGTGGACAAAGGAAAAGGAAGACAAAAGAAGGATTAACGCATTCAAAATTATAGTGTTGGTGAAGAATATTAAATATGTTGTGAACTGTCAGAAGAACGAACAAATCAGTTTTAGAAGAAATACAAATAGAATGCTTCTTGGAAATATGGATGGAGAGACATTGGTTTGATCACTTTGTTGTTGTTGTTAGGTGCTGTCGAGTCCATTCCAACTTCTAGTGACCCTATGTACAACAGAATGTAACATTGCCTGGTCATGTGTCATCCTCACAGTCCTTGCTATGCTTGAGCCCATCACTGCAGTCACTGTGTCAGTCCATCTCATTGAGAGTCTTCTCCTTCTTTGCTGACCCTCCACTTTATCAAGCATGATATCCTCCGGGAATGGTCCCTTCTGGCAACACGATCAAAGTAGGTGAGATGAAGTCTAGCCATTCTCACTTCCAAGGAGAATTCTGGCTGCACTTCTTCCAGGACAGTTTGTTCGCACTTCTGGCAGTCCATGGTACTTTCAGTATTCTTCGCCAACACCACAATTCAAAGGCATCAACTCTTCTTTGGTCTTCCTTATTCATTGTCCAGCTTTCACATGCATATTAGGTATTTGAAAATACCATGACTTGGGTCGGATGCCTTCAAAGTGACATCTTTGCTTCTTAACACTTTAAAGAGGTTTTTGCAGCAGATAATATTTGAATTCCTAATTTGCTTACTTTGGACACTTCTTTAAGAAAAAACACTAGAAAAATACTTCATGTTTGGTAGACGGTCAACAGAAACAAGGAAATTCCTTACTGTGATAGTTTGACACAATAGCCACAACAATGGACTGAAATGTACCAACAATCATTAAGATAGTGCAGGACTGGGCCGTTCTGTTATACATAAGGCCACCATAAGTCAGAGCCCACTCAATGGCAATTAATAACAAAGCAATTGGATTCATTATACCACATGACTTTTAAAAAATATGATTGCAAAAACTTCCTCCTTCTATCTCCCTTACTCAGAACATAGGGGCTTTTCCTCTAATGTTCATCGTCTTTAGATACATCACCTGTTTTATGATTCTGTATTTTCTTACAAGCTTGTCTTGCTGCCTAAAATTGCCTCCCTGCTTTCTCTACCTAGAAAACTACTACTAAAACCCAATTTCAAAGTCAAATATCACTCATCAAAATCTTCACAGTGTCCCCTAGGCTGAAAATGTATGTCACTGTCTGAACATATCATATTTGTCTAAATACATCAGTCTATCCACCATCCACCATCTCCAGCCCACCTCCACTCTTTGACAGCAGGGACCTACACAGAACTAGGTATCCACTCATGGTGGGTGTACAACATGCTTGCAACCCATTATATCATGATCACCTGGATCCCTTTTATTCCATCCACCATCCAGTGGTCCACAAGGGGGTGTTCTCCTACTAAGGGTCTTCCTCCCTTTCATGTTGTTGTTAGTTGCATGAAGTCCATTCTGACTCATGGTGACCCTGTGTGTGCAGAGTAAAATGTCTCCTTAAGGTTTTTAAAACTGAAACCTTTTGGAAGCAGATTTCCAGGCCTGTCTTTCAAGGTTACTCTGAGTGGGTTCAAATTGCTAAACATTGGGTTAGTAGGATCTCTGGTGGCATAATGTCTAAGGCATTTGACTGCTATCCAGAAGCCTAGTGGTTCAAACCCACCAGGCACTCCTCAGAAGGAAGGTTGGGCAATCTACTTTCATAGTGATACCACCTCGGAAACCCAAGGAGGTATTGCTGTGAGCTTTGACCAACTTGGCAACATTGAGTTTGGTTTGGTTTTTGATTTTGGTTTGTAGTCATCACTTAACTGTTCATGTCACCTCAAAAACAAACAAACAAAAAACCAAACTCACTGCTGTTAAGTCAAGTCCGACTCATAGCAACCCTTCCTTGGGTTTCCAAGGCGGTATCTCTACAGAAGGAGATCATCCCATCTTCTTTCCGCAGTTAGTGTGTTTGAACATCCAGCCTTCTGGTTAGCAGTCAAATACCTTAGGCACTACACCACCAGAGCTCCCTTGCATCACCTAGGAACTTCAAAATTAGTTCTGCTCATAAGCAACTCTTTTCTTTCAAAATAGATGGCATGCTTTCCCTGCCTTCAATTACCTCTTGTTTCCTTAAGAAATATCACTATCCTCATCTGGTCTGATATGAGGATAGCTCACAAGTTGGTCTGAGAGAATGGATGGAAACTTGACATTCAAAACGGGATCATAGAACACTTCTCAGTCCCCTGCCTCCCTGTAGCAAAATACTTTAACAGCATCTACAACATAATGTTGGTTTGCTTCAGTGGTACCCATAACCAATATGACAAGCAACATTGGATATGTTGTTGCTGTTTTTTAGGTGCAATAGTAATTAAAGTTTTGTGTCAACTTGGCTGGGCCTGGTTGAGTGTCTGGGCAGCTGGATGTAGTTATTCCCCATGGTGAGATTGGCAATCAGTTCCACGGTGGAATCTACTGGAGCAGCTGAGTAGCTGCCCTATGGACGTGGTCTGCTTCCAGTATATTGGAAGCAGCTTTGAGGAAAGTCTCTAGCTTTTTGGCTCGCTTGAATCCTACATATAACCAAGTTGTTATTCAGCAGCCTGCCACACCCTGCCCATCTTGGGACTTGAATTAGTGGCCTGCTGTCTTGTTTAGTAATATTGGGACTGTGCCTTTTTAACCTATTGACCTCGGGTTTATCAGCCTCAGCAGCCAGCCTCTGACTGAGGGAAGAAAAGCCTCTAGCTTCAGTGGGCCAGGAGCAAGAGTCAGAGCTGAAGCCCAAGGTTAAGGGGCTTTCACCCAGCCCCTAGAACCTGGCACTTTGAACTCAGACTTCTAGTCTCCAAAATTGTAAGAGAATAAACTCCTGTTTGTTCAAGCCACCCATTTGTGGTATAATTCCTGTCAGAGCGGCACCAGGTAACCAAAATAGCTGCCATCAAGTTGGTTTCAACTCATAGTAACCCTATGTACAACAGAACAAATCACTGCCCTGTCCTATGCCATCCTCATAATCATTGCCATGCTTGAGCCTATTGTCGCTGCCACTGTGTCAACCCACCTTGTTGAGTCTTCCGCATAGTGCCTAGGGCATTTGACTGCTAACTAGAAGGCTGGCAGTTCAAACCCACCAGCCACTCCTCAGAAGGAAGGTTAAGCAATCTATTTCCATGGTGATACCACCTCAGAAACCAAGGAGGGGTCGCTATGAGTCAAATAGACTCGACAGAAGTGAGTTTGGTTTTGGTTTTCTACTTGGTGATAACCTTCTCCAGGGACTGGTCCCTTTGGACAACATGAGCAAAATAGTAGAGACAAAAGCTAGACATTCTTACTTTTAAGCAGCATTCCAGCTATACTTCCTCCAAGACAGATTTGCTCATTCTTTTAGCAGTCTATGGTACATTCAATGTTTTTTACCAACACCACAATTCAAATGCATCAATTCTTCTGCAATTTACCTTATTCACTGTCCAGTTTTCACATGCATATGAGGCTATTGAAAATGCTTTCACTCAGGTCAAGTGCAAAAGATGTCTTCAAAGTAAAAACTTTGCTCTTAAACACTTTAAAGAGGTACTGGCCTCAAATGACACCCACCCTTAAGTGGGTATGGGCAAGCAATGAGGGATGTAGTCCCTCAGATAGTTCAATTAAACTCTCTCTCACCTTTCAAACCTGGCTTGAAAATCACTCTGTAAGAACTTTCCTTGATTAATTTGACCTAATTCCCTTAATTCCTCTTCTCAATAAGCTTTCATTAATTATGTACTGAGAAATTTTACTCAATTTATATGCTCTCACTATATTATTCTGTGAATATGCTTTCATTTCTTTTCATGTGCAGTTTCTTAAGAAGCAGAGCTGGGTCTTGCAATTCTTTTGAATCTCTCCTACCATGCCAGTTCACATTTCTGCACAGAGAACAGACCCAGTAAATGTCACTGACTGACAACATATGTACCTATAAATGTACCTGTGCCCTTGTAAATTTCTAGTGCAAGAACTGAAGGAACTGAAGAAGAAAAGATAACATTTCTAGTCTTTCTGAAGAACATTTTCTCCAAAATCTCTTTTCATTTTTCTGAATTATGTCTTTTTCTGATAATCAGCTGAAATTTGCTAATGTGCTAATCTCTTGAGCTCTTTAAATATGACTTGTTGAGCAAGTTTTGACTTTTGGAAGAAGGGTTTCAGAATCCAAATTAAATCTTAAATATTATACGGTATTGTATAATATGCTGAGTATTGTTACAGATACTTTGTGTCCATTGTAAATAAACACAATTGAGTATGTTTTTTCATCACCCTCAGAATTTTCACTAATTCTTGTCACAGTCCCTTAGTGGGCACCATCTAGTTCTGGTCTTGAGGTCGTAGAGGCTGGGGTCCATTAGTCCTTTGGACTAATTGTTTCCTTGTGTCTATGACTTTCTTCACTCTTTTTTTTAGACCAATAGTTGCACTTTAGATAGCTGCTCATAAGCTTTTAAGACCCTAGTTAACACTCACCAAAGTAGGATGTAAAACATTGTCTTTGTGGATTATGTTATGGCCACTGAGCTTTATGTCCCCTGAGACTATTATCTTAAATGCTGAGGCCCATCGACTCATTGCCTCAAGACGTTTGGTTATGACTAAGAAGTTTTCATAACTTTACCCCCTATATGCTCTACTATCTTCATGGATATATGTGTAAATATATAAGTAGAAATATTGTCTGTCAAACCTATATATATTTAGTGATGTAGTCCCATTCACTTTCCCACCCCTGTTCAACTTGAGTGCCTATGAATTCACTCACAGTTTATTATTATTACTGTTATTGAAGGATTGTGTACGTGATAGTGTTACCTTTGTTGTCTTTAACTCTTGTGTGCCTTCTATTGTTTTTCTTTGCTTTGATCATTTTGTGCTGACCTCCTCTTATTGTATATTGCCTTTCCCTTCACCTAAATTGATATGTGTCTACCTTCTAGTTAGTGATTTACCTTCCCTTACACCCCACACCTGGTACCTTTCAAAGAATGTTTCTTTCTCTGTGTTATACCTTTTCTTGACTTTTTACAGTAGTGATCTCATGCATTATTTGTCCTTTTGTGATTGATTAACTTCACTCATCATAATGTCCTCTAGGTTCATATATGTTGTAAAGTATTTCACAGATTCATTATTATTCTTTAATGTTGGATAATATTCTATAGTGTGTATGCACCATAGTTTCATTATCCATTCATCCATTGATGGGCATTTAGGTTGTTTCCTTCTATTTGCTATTGTAGATAATGCTGCAATGAACATGGATATGCATAAAGCCATTCATGTCACAGCTCTTATTTCTCTAGGATGTATACCTGTAAGTGGGACTGCTGGATCAAATGGTCTTTCTGTATCCAATTTTTTAAGGAAGTGCCATACTGTTTTCCACAGTGGTTGTACCATTTTACAGTCCCACCAGCAATAATGTCATACCACAATTTCTCTGCTTTTGGTCATTGATGTTCAATGCATCAAATCTATTCTTTAATGGTATTTAAATTCAGGAGGGATATTTTCAAGGTCATATTTTGGTTCTCATGGACTTATTTTAATTTTCTTCAACTTCAAGGTGAACTTGTATATGAGCAGTTGATGATCTGTTCCACAATCAGCTCCTGGCCTTGTTTTGGCTGAAGATATGGAGTGTCTCCATTGGCTCTTGCCACAGATGTACTAAATCTGATTCCTGTATACTCCATCTGGTGAAGTCCATGTGTATAGCCACTGTTTGTGTTGTTGAAAAAAGGTGTTTGCAATGAATAAGTCGTTGGTCTTGCAAAATTCTATCATGTGATCTCCAGCATTATTTCTATCTCCAAGGTCATATTTTCCACCGACCACTGATTCTTCTTTGTTTCCAACTTTTGCATTCCAGTCACCAGTGATAATCAGCACATGTTGATTGCATATTTGGTCAATTTCAGACTGTAGAAGTTGGTAAGAATCTTCAATTTCCTCATCTTTGGCTTTGGTGGTTGGTGCATAAGTTTGAATAATTGTTGTTGTTGTTGTTGTTGTTATGTGCCATCGAGTCGGCCCCGACTCCTTGGGTTTCCGAGGCAGTATCACTACGGAAGTAGGATTGCCCAACCTTCCTTCCGAGGAGTGGCTGGTGGGTTTGAACCGCCAGCCTTCTGGTTAGCAGTCAAGTGCTTTAGCCACTATGCTACCAGAGCTCCTGTTTGAATAATAGTAGTATTAATTGGCTTTCCGTGTAAGCATATGGATATTATCCTATCATTGACAGCACTGTGCTTCAGGATAGATCTTGAAACATTCTTTGTGATGACAAATGCCATGCCATTCCTCTTCAATTTGTCAATCTTGCCATAGTAGATCATATGGATATCTGATTCAAAATGACCAAAACCAGTCCATTTCAGCTCATTAATGCCTAGGATATCAATCTTTATCCATTCCATTTCATTTTTGACAACTTCCAATTTTCCTAGATTCATACTTTGTACACTTCATGTTCTGATTATTAATGGATGTTTGCAGCTGTTTCTTCTCATTTTGAGTCAGGCCACTACAGCAAATGTAGGCCCTGAAAGTTCTACTTTACACATATCATTAAGGTACGCTCTTCTCTGATGAGGCAGCTCTTTCCCAGTCATATTTTTGAGTGCCTTCCAACCCAATGGGCTCATCTTCTAGCACTGTATCAGACAGTGTTTCAGGGTTATTCTTAAAATTTTCCAGTAATATATAAGACAGTATTTCACTACTATTCATAAGGTTTTCACTGGCCAATTTTTTGAGAAGTGGATTGCCTCTACCTTCTTCTGAGTCAGTCTTAGTCTGGAAGCTCCACCCAAACCAGTCTACCATGGGCATCCCTGCTGGCACAGCCTCCAGCCTCACAGCACCATGAAAGCCACTACAGTATGACAAACTGACAGATAAGTTCATCTCCCTTAGCTGTTCCAACCTCTCTGCTCACTTCCTGGACTTCCCCCTACCTGTTACAGCTGGTCCTGCTTCCTGCTGCCTGGGGGCTCTCCCCTATCTGCTTTACTTGTTCTGGAAGGAAGACCGAAGAAGAGTCGATGCTTTTGAGTTGTGGTGTCAGTGAAGAATAATGAAAGTGGCATGGACTGCTAAAAGAACAAATGTGTCCTGGAAGAGGTGCAGCCAGAATACTCCTTGGAAGAGAGAATGGCCAGACTTCATCTCATCTACTTTGGTCATGTTGTAAGAAGGGGGCATCCCCTGGAGAAAGATACCATTGTTAGCAAAGTGGAAGGACAATGAAAAAGGGGAAGTCCCTCAGCAAGATGGATTGACACAGTGGCTACAACGATGGGCTCAGGTATAGCAAAGATCGTGGGGCTGGCACAGGATCGGGCAGTGTTTCATTCTGCTGTACATGAGGTCTCTATGAGTTGAAGACAACTTGATGGCACCTAACAACAACAATAACAACAACACAACACCAGCAGTTAAGAGGGTTCCAGTCTCTCCACACCCTTGCTAGCATTTGTTCTTTTCTGTTTTTTTCAACTTTGTTATTAATGCTGGGGTGAGATTATAACTTGTTGTTGTTTTGATATGCATCTCTCGAATAACTAATGATTGTCAACATTTCTTCATGTGTTTGTTAACAGCCTGTATGTCTTCTCTGGTGAAGTGTCTCTTCATGTCCTCTGCCCATTTTAATGGTATTGTTTGTCTTTTTGTTGTTAAGATGTTGAAGTTTTCTATAAATGGTAGAGATTGGTCCCAAAATTTCATTGCCCTTTTTTTTCCCCCTAGTATATACGTTCTCTTTTCTTGAAGTCTTTTGATGCACAAAAATGTTTGATTTTCAGGAGGTCCCAGTTGTCTACTTTGTTATCATTAGCATGTTTTTAGTTCTGTTTGTTAATGTATTTATGCCATGTATTAGGGTCCCTAAGTTTGTCCCTATTTTTCCTTTGATGATCTTCAGTTTTAGGTTTTAGGCTTAGGTTCTCCACTCATCTTGAGTTAGTTTTCATATGTTGTGAGAGATATGGATTCTTTTTCATTTCTCTGCAAATGGATATCCAGATTTGCCAGCAGCATTTGTTAAAGACACTATCTCTTCCTTTTTATGCATCAAAGTTTTTAAATTATGCAATGCAGGTTAGTGACTGTTACTGCTAAACTGAGGGATGGACATCATGCATTCTAGAGAAATGACAAGAAGCTTTTTGGGATCTTTGTTCATATTTTTTTTCAGTCAAGAAATCAAAGATTTAGGTAATCTGCAGAAAAGTTGTGAGGGAAGAGTAGCAATGTGTGTGTATGTGTGTGAAACTGTGTATATGTTTTGGTATTTAAATAACATATATTAGACTTCATCTATTAATTTTTAAAGGAATGATAGCCTTGATTATGTTAACCATATGGAAATACATTTTCACTCATGGTAATTTAAATCTTAAAATGAGAAGATAACTAAAATAAATAAGTGGATATTTCTGATAAAATGAATAAGAAAATTGAGTTCACACTAGTTATAATGTGATCTCTCAGTAGACTTGGTTCCCCTAGCAGTGGACAGAGAATCTCCATGTTTCCTCTTTGTTCCCAGGCTCACTCAGTTACCCTTAACCCATATTCTGAGCTGAATTTCTCTCTCTCTCTCTTTCTCTCTCTCATCTTCTAATGACAATTAATACTATTGCCTTTCTTATTTCTAGCTGCTACCACAGCCTCCTCTCTGTGGAATACTTTTATTCTCTAAGTCTATCTCTAGTTCTCTCTCTCCCCATTCTCCCTAAAATAATCAATCAGGCCTTGTAGTTCAATGTTCTTATACTTGGTCCTTCAAAACCAAAATAAAGAAAGAAACTCACTACCACTGAGCCAATTCTGACTCATAGCAACCACCATTCAGTTCCAAGACTATAAATCTTTACAGAAGGAGACTGCCTTATCTTTCTTCCACAGAACAGCTGGTGGGTTTGAATCACTCACTTTCCAGTTAGCACACAAATGCCTTAACCACTATACCACCAGAGCTCCTTATAAATGGTCTCTATCAGGGAGGAAATAACAGGGATAGGAAATCCTAAAAAGTTACATCAATAACTTATTGAACAAGGAAAAAATTCACATCTTCTTTCCAGACCTGAATTGTCCAGTATAGTAACCACTAGCCATATGCAGTTGTTTAAATGTAAATTTAAATAAATTAAAATTAAATAAAAAATTTAGTTCCTTGGTCTCACTAATCACGTTTCACATATTCAATAGGAACATATTGGCTAAAACATTGGACAGCACAGAACATTTCCATTATCACAGATAGTTCTACTGGATAAAGCATTGTTTAAGATTACCTTCTCTGAAGGAGAAGCCTCATGCTAAAATACTTCTAAAATTTTCAAAAATTTCTTAAGCTGATTATCTGAATATTAAAAACAAACATGGAGTAATTGTTCTTATAAAATATCTACAAACTGTAAACAGCTTCTTTGAAATATCTGTTTCTAATAGTGTGTCACTGTTATTCTTCTGAACAAAATTTTTTCAGTATAATTCATTTTAATTATTTCATAAAATTTCCTGTAATATTCTCCAAAGTTGCATTTTGTTGTTACTAAACTTAAAATTGTTCACACCTCAACTGAATTTCCTCTGTGAATATTATTTTAAATTGAGAAAATACACTCTGTACCAGGCTGAGGCACATGGAAAACTCAAAGCAAACCCTGGTAAATGGAGGATATTCTTGATTCTGTTTTCTTTAAATTGAAATGTGTAAATATTTCAGTCCAATATTTTCATAACTACTGTTCTTTCCCTTTATTCAAAGTACTGTTGTTTCATAATTATTTTTACAGAACAAAACTTACAAAGTATGGTGTCCCTATTATTAAATGCTGTATTTAATCAAAACACAACAAAAATTTAAAGAGCACATTTATAAAAGTATGTAATACCATTGTACGACACACAGGTGGATTTACAAAGTGGTTCTCCAGAGGCTCAACATTTTCTAAATCCCAGTTGATGATTGAAAATGAAGAGAGAAAACATGTTCAACCAAGCTAAAATATCTTTTTGTATTCAGCACCAGCTTTACACGAAAATTTTGAACTTTGTTATTCTGTGCATATTAAAAATATTTGTAAATATGAACAACTACAAGTTTTGCTTTGATTTGTAAGGTACTGCAGATTGAGCACAAATTATAAACTGTATGTGAGTACAAACAATTCCAAATGCAGTTCTGCTCCATAGTCTTCTAATTTAGTAAGAACATAGCTATGGTATGCTATGATGCTGTGTCTCACCAAAATATGTGTTATTTATATTATCACTACAAAAACAAAACATTTTATCTTCAATATTGAACTTTTGAACTGTACTTACAATAGAATTCACAATAATATCATTCAATACAATGAACTTCCCAAATCTTTATTTCACATTATGAATTTGATGAAAAAAAATGAATTATTAATGGTATGATGTTGATTTTCTGTCTGAAGCCTCTGACATCAGAAACATCATCCCTTATTTGTTTTCAAATTTCTTCCTCAACTAACAGAGTCAGAACATTGACAGTTATCACTTCATTTTTTCTTAGATGCACAAAGAATCTTCAGATTAAAAATAAGATAAATAAATTATTTTAGAGTAATTGTCATTTGCTACAATAGAGAGTCATACTTCACAGAATAGTGTGTAAATATACTTTTCTCCAGCCATACATGCTAAATTTTCTTTAGATATGGTCTTTGTAAAATAACTACTCCTTTTAAAGTAGACTTTTATTTTTCTTCAAAAAATTTGTACCTCTTATTTTCAGTCAAGGATGTCATCATTGCCTTCACAGTAAAAGGTAAACTTGAACAGTTTTTGTTGAGGTTACATATTCACCACTGATTTTCTTGAGAAATAAGATTCAATTCTTAATTTTTCATTAAACATTTGCTTTTAAAAGGAAAATAGAAGAATAAGGAACTCAAAAAACCCATCTGCCCATATAAGCAATTAAAAAAAAAAAAAAGGAATTAACCATTTTAAAATTTTGGGAACTGTCCATATGCATGTTAAACATAATAAGAGGCAAAGTTAGGATAACATTGTAGCTACAAATAAGCACCTTGAAGGAGTAGGTAGCTGACCTGTGGGCTGGTGACCATGGCTGCAGGTGACATCAAGCTCAACTGGCACAAAATGGTATACAAAAATATTGTTCTACATCATAAATGAGAAATTCTGGAAACTAACTAAAAGTTTGCAGCAACCCAGGGAGTACTTATTCAAGAAAAACGTCTGAATCTTGGTAAAAACAGTGACCTTTGTGACATTTTAGCATACTCTAGTCCCATCTCTCACTCTGAAGCTCAGCAAGTAGCCTTAAAAATAACAGGCTGTGGCAAGTGGAGGAACAGGCAGACAAGATACACAGACCCTCTACAACCAAGAAAGGAGAAACCATTAGACACAGACACAGAAGATAATCTTAAAACCCTAAACTTCAAAAGGAAAGATAAAGAAGTGGGTTATACACTGATTAGTAGAAGAACTTGGATGAAAACAGCAGATAAGGACACAAAGAGAGCTGTGGACGGTCAGCTGGCCTGATGGCATGGCCTTTTTGAATATTTGCAAATGGTGCTCTGATCCAGGCAGCAACCTAAGAATCAGCTCTGTTTGCCGAGGATTACACAGGCAACTACACTGGTGGCTGACTAGAAAGGTCTGGTATTCCTCTTCTTCCCCTCGTATCCCACACCCTCTTGGTGAATGGAGATGTGGCCATCCTCCACACCCACTCTCCTGGACAGGCAGGAATTCCGTCCTAGTCTTGGTGTCCTGCCACCAGCTGCCTCTGAGCAGGCAGGAACTGGTCTCAGCTCTAGTCACCATGCTCCCAGTCAACCTTTGGGACAGTAGGAACTTTTTCTGAGACCAGGTACCTTACATCCAGCTGGTTTTAGGGACTGCCAGAACTTTTTTTTCTGGGAATGTGACCCTGCTCTCAGTTATCTTTTGAAACAGCAAGAATTTTGTCTGGTACTAGAGGCCTGTGCACAGCTTCTTTCTGAGCTCACTGGAACTCCCTCCGGAACCAGGTACCTTGCTCTTAATCACCTTTTAGATTGGCAGGATTTTTTTCTGAGCCCAGAAGCTCTGATCCTAGACACCTTCTGAATCAGCAGGAACTTATCTGAGATCAAGTGCCCAGCCTCCATTTGCCTTCTGGGTAGATAGGAACTAGTTCCAAGATCAACTGCTCTGTTCCCAGCAGCACTGTGGGCTGACAAGAACTTTTCCTACAACCAGACACCCTATACCAAGCCCCCTTTTGGGATGGCAGGAACTTTTTCTGGGAATAGAGACCCTTCTCCCAGCTGCCTTTTTGGATACAAAGAACTTTTTCTGAGACCAGATACCCTGTCCCCAGCTGCATTTTGAGGTGGGAATTCCTTCTGGAACCAGGTGGCTTGCTGCTACCACCATTCCAGCTACCAGGAACCTTTTCCAGGTCCAGTTGCCATGTTCCCAGACATCTTCTGGGTCAGCAGAAACTCATTTGAGATCAGGTATCCTACCCCCATGTCCCTTCTGGGTAGGCAGGAGCTAGTACTAGAACCAGATGCCCTGATTCCCATTGCCTGCTTGGCCAGCACAAACATATCCTGGGTGCTCTTTCACCCCCAGTTTTTATTTTTAAATTATTCTTTTTTCTTCCTCCTTTCTTTTTATTTTTTTCTCCCCTTTGCTGGTTCCTGTTTAGCGCTCCCACCCACCTTTTCCTGGTTCTCTTCTTCTCTTTTTGTTCCTCCTATCTCTTGTTTTTCTTTCTACATTTTTCTCATTTTTACTTTATTATTCTTTTTCTCTTGTTCTCTTCTGTTAGTACTCTCCCACCAGATATTGGATTTATTCATCTTTGCCTCTTTTTACCTTTTAAAATTTTTCTTTTCATTTATTGCTTTTCTTTTTGCAATTGTTGCTTTTTTTTATGTAGTTTGTGTTTTTTATCCTCTTGTTTTTATTTATTTATTTGGTGATGTTGTGTTTATTTATTTATTTATTTATATTTTAAGAGCTTGTTTTACATTCAACATTACGTGTACATTTAGTTTCACTCCCCATTTACCATGTCTAACCCTAACCCAGTCTCCTCCCCTCCCTACCCTATAATGCTCCCTCTGTGCCCCTCATACTAATACACTTCTGTTTGTCCTGCATTTCCTCAGTTTGAATGTTGGTCCTCTGGTGCCCCATGGTCTATTGCTCTAAGGGATGTATTATAGAGAATGTGGGTGTGTCATCCTGGGTTGAGTGGTCTGCATGTACATTTTGTTAACTATTGGGCTGAGAGCCAGCCCCTAGGGGTGTGTTTTATTCCAGGTGCAGAATGTATTCCAGGGCCATAGTATTAGGGGTCTCATTAGATTTCATATGACCAGTAATTTTGGTCATTATTGAGCTTTTGGATTTTGTTCCACTTTTTTCCTCCCACTTTATCCAGGATCTCCAGATTTGATCCTTTCCCGAGTGGTTGGCATTGGTAGCTGGGCATTATCTAGTTCTCTGGTCTCAAGGACCATCGTGTCCTAAGGCTGATTGCTTCCAAATGCCCCCCCCCCCTTTTTTTTTTTTCTTCTTTGCTTCTGATGCTAGGAGACCATTAGCTGCATCTTAGATGGCTGCTTGAAAGCTTTTAACATCCCCGTTGCTACCCACTAATGTGGGATGTGGAACAAGGCCTTTATATATTTTGTTGTGCCAATTGAGTCTGGTGTTCCCCAGTACTATGGTCCTGAGATGGTAAATCTATTGGATCTCTCTCCCATAGTGTCTGGTTGTCCATGTTATTGTGTTTTTAAATATTTGTCCAACCAGGTGGGAGACAGCAACTGTGCCCACACAACCCAACTATATCTGTACCTCCTGGAGCCCCAACCTGCTGGACAAAGGCCACCACATGCTTCTGCACCAACTGATCAATCATGGACAGCAGACAATACCAGGCCAATTCACTCTCATCTTCTCTACATGTATAGCTAACAGAGATTTGTGCACACATTTTTATCCTCTATCATATCCACCAGGAGAAAAGTGATGAGTGCCTAAGTGATGCCAAACTAACAAACTAGCGAACAGAGTAGCATACTAGTCCTGTCCACTCAGATATATCAAAACAAGTAAACAGACAAACAAAAACCTGGGCAACTCACACCAAAATACACCACCAATTAAATATAAATACAATAACATCACATTATCTCAGAGAAAACAAACAAGCCAAGTTCACACAAGGAAGCAAGATAAAGTAGAACAAGCAAGGGTCCAAGTACAGAGCCAGAAAACCTCCTTGAGAAAGGGACAGCATTGGAACTACATGATCAGGAATTCAAAAAAACTATATTTAGGCACCTACAATGGGTTGAAAGGAGTTCTGGTGGTGCAGTAGTTAAGGTATTTGGCTGCTAATAAAAAGGTTAGTAGTTCAAACCCACTCAGTGCTCTGAAGAAAGACAAGGCAGTCTGCTTCTGTAAAGACTTGCAGTTTGGAAAACCAATGGAGGTCTCTATAAGTCAGAATTGACTCAATGGCAGTGAGTTAGTTCAGTTGGTTTTCAATGGATTGAGGGACAGATCAAGTAAAACACTGACAAAATCAAGGAAAACACTGAAATAATTCAGGAAAACACAAACAATACTCTAGAACAATTTAGGAAAACAATACAACAACAAACAGACAAAATAAACGAAAAATTAGAAACCATACAAAAACAGCAAATAGAAATCTAGAAGGTCAATACTAAGATTTCAGAAGTAGGTAACACATTAAAAGGGCAAAGGAGTAGAATCAAATCAATTGGAAGAAGAATTAGTGAGGTTGAAGATAAATCTCCCAATAAATACTATTTTGTTAAGAAATCAATCAGAAAAAAGATCAAAACAAAATTAAGAAAGCCTAAGATTTATGTGGGACATCATTAGATGAAAAACTTACATGTGACCAGAAATCTAGAAGAGGAAGAGACAAATAAAACCACAGAGAAAATTGTCAAAGATTTGTTGGCAAAGAACTTCCCTAATATTATGAAAGATGAGAAGATATCCATTCAAGAAGTTAAATGAACACTAAAGCACATAGACTTCAAAAGAAAATCACCAAGACATATCACAATCAAACTAACCATTACCAAAAACAAAGGAAGAATCCTGAAAACAGCATAGGAAAAATGAAAAGTTAACTAAAAGGGCACCAATAAGATGAAGCTCTGATTTCTTGGCAGAAATCATGCAGATAAGAAGGCAATGAGATGACATATATAAAACCCTGAAAGAAAAAAATTTCCAACCATGAATTATATATACATAGCAAAATTTTCCCTCAAATGTAATTAGGACATTTTTGTATAAACAGAAATTAAGGAAATTTGTTAAAACCAGACCAATTTTACAAGAGGTACTAACAGAAGAGACAGACAACCAACCACTGCAGACAACAAATTTATGACCAACACACATGATGACATAACCCCAAAACTAACCCAGATATAGAAGTAACCAAAGTAAAATAAAATTACAAGACTGTAAATAGGAAACTAGAGACATCAATTGGCAAATGAGGATAACTACAAACCAAAAAGAGGGAATAAATAATGTAGGTACCAAAAAAAAAAAAAAAAACCCCAAAAATCAAACTCACTGCCATCGATTTGTTTTCTGACTCATAGTGAACCCTCCTTGCATTTCCAAGGTGGTATCTCTGTGGAAGTAGATTGCCCAATCTTCCTTTTGAGGAATCCTTCCTTCCAGTGGGTTGTAACAAGAACTTCCAAATTGAGAGGAAGTCAAGATAATTATGAGCTACAACAGACTATTCTAAACTCAGGAAGAAAACAATAAGTCATAGGGTAACCTCAAAGAAAATCAATAAACCTTCTCTTCAAAATAAAAATGAGGAAAGGCACAAGTATTTAGCAAATACTGAAACATTAGCATCAAAAGAAATGATTTTAAAAATCATAAAAAAAAATCAGATAGGCACAAAATAAAGAAATCAGCAACAGCACGAAAAACACATAAGAAAATGACAGGAAATTCATACTGGTTGATAGTTACACTAAGTGTAAATGGATTAAATTCATCAATCAAGAGACAGAGAGGTGCAGACTAGATAAGAAAGCATGACCTATCAATATGCTGTGTACCAGAGACTCACCTTGACACAAAGACAAAAATAGAATAAAAATTAAAGGTTGGAAAAAAATATGTCAAGCAACTGGCAATCAGAAAAGAGCAGAAGTGGTAATATTAATTTCTGATAACATACATTAATACAAAAACCACCATAACAGACAAACCAAACCAAATCAAGCTCACTGCCATCACATTGAGTGGGACTCATAGTGACTGCCTTTGAGTTTCCAAGGCAGTAAACCTTTATGGAAGTAGATTGCCCAGTCTTCTTTCCACAGAGTGGCTAGTGGGCTTGAACTGCCAACCTTCTGGTTAGCAGTCAAATGCCTTAAGCATTATGCCACCAGAGCTCCATTTAAGAGACAAGGAAGAACAATATATAATGATTAAAGGATCAACTGAATAAGAAGGCATAACCATAAATATTTGTGGACCCAATGAAAGAGCTCCAAAGTACATAAAGCAGACTTTAACAGAATTGAAAAGATAAATAGATGACTCTACAGTAATAGTAGCAAACTTTTATGCAACACTTTCAATGAAGGATAGAACTAGAAAAAAAATCAACAGAGACACAGAACTAAACAATACAATCAACCAACTTGAACTTATAGATGTATACAGAGCATTTTATCCAACAACAGCACAATATACATTCTTTTCCAGCACACATGGAACATTCTCTAGAATAGACCATGTGTTAGGCCATAAACCAAGCCTCAATAAATTGAAAACATCAAATTACTGCAAAGCATCTTCTTAGACCACATTGCTATAAAATTAAAAATCAACAATATGAAGATCAATGGAAAAAAAAAGGAAACACATGGAAACTGAATGCCATCTTTCAAAACTGCTAGGAAATAGAAGAAATAAAAAAATGAAATAAAAAAAATTCCTTGAATCAAACAAGAATGAAACTATAACATACCAACATTTTTGGAACATACCTAAAGCAGAGATCAAAGGGCAATTTATAGCAATAAATGCACACAACAACAAAGAAGAAAGAGCCAAACTCAACACTTTAACCTAATGTCTCCAACAATCAGAAAAAGAGCAGCAAATAAGCCTACAGTCACCAGAAGAAAAGAAATAATAAAGATCTGAGCAGAAATAAATGAAACAGAAAAACAATAGAATCAATAAGATTTGTAGTTTGTTCTTTGGAAAAATTAATAAAATAGACAAACCCCTGCAAATTTAATAAAGAAAAAAAAATGAGAAGATGCAAATAACACTAATAAGACAAGGAATGGGTGACATAACAATAGAACAAACCAAAATTAAAAAAGGATAATGTCAGGACACTGTGAAGAACTGTACTCCCCCCAAAATAGAAAACCTGGAAGAAATGGACAATTTCATATAACCACACTACTTGCTTACTGTTACTCATTAATAACCTGCAATACACAGATGACACAACTTTGATTGCTGAAAGTGAGGATGACTTGAAGCACTTACTGATGAAGATTAAAGACTACAGTCTGCAGTATGGATTATAACTCGATATAAAGAAAACAAAAATCCTCACAACTGATGCAATAAACAGCTTCAAGATAAATGAAGAAAAGATTGAAGTTGCCAAGGACTTCATATTACTTGTTTCTACAACCAACACCTGTGGAAGCAGCAGTCAAGGCACCAGACAACATATTTCATTGGGCAAATCTGCTGCAAAAGACTTCTTTCAAGTAATGAAGAGCAAAGATATCTCCTTGAAGACTAAAACAAACAAACAAAAAAAAAACCTAACTCACTGCTGTTAAGTTGGATCTGACTTACAGCAACCCTTCCTTGGGTTTCTGAGGTGGTATCATTACAAAAGTAGATTGCCCAACCTTACTTCTGAGGAGTGGCTGGTTGGTCTGAACCTCCACCTTTCTGGTTAGCAG
>NW_006921829.1:293933-299218 GCF_000298275.1 Orycteropus afer afer | reverse complement strand
TACATAGAAAATTATAGAGGCTCAGCAAGAAAATTACTGGAACTAATTGAAAGATGTAGCATAGTGGCAGAATACAAGATCAATGTACAAAAATCAGTAAGATTACTCTATACCAATAAAGAGATATCTGAAAACGAAGTAAGGGGGAAAAATACATTTACAGTAACTACCAAAAAGATCAAATACTTGAGAATAAATTTTACCAGGGACACAGAAGACCTATACAAAGTAAACTACAAAACACTACTACAAGAAACTATCAGAGATCTGCATAAATGGAAGAACATACCATGGTCACAGATAGGAAGAATAAATATTTTGAAAATGTCAATACTACCCAAAGCAATCTATACATTCAATGCAATTCCAATTCTGATTCCATCAGCATTCCTTAATAAGGACATGGAAAAACCAATCACTAATTGTAGTCGTTAAGTTTGTGTATCAGCTTGGCAGGGCCTGGTTGAGTGGCTGGGCAGCTGGATGTAGTAATCCCCATGATGAGAATGCTAATTAACTCCATGTGGAATCTACTGTGAGCAGCTGGGTAGCTGCCTTGGGGATGTGGTCTGCTTGCTGTATATTGGAAGAAGCCTTGGGGAATGGTCTCTAGCATATGGAACACTTGAACCCTGCATGTAGTTGAGTCATTGTTCAGCAGCCTGCCATGCTCTGCCAATCTTGGGACTTTTAATGAACTTGAGTTAATGGCCTGCCATGTGGTTTGGTAATATCAGGACTGTGCCTTATTACTTGTCACCATTGGGCTTGTCCACCTCAGCAGCTGGCAGCTGAGTGAAGAAAAGCCTCTAGCTTCAGTGGGCTGGGAGCAGGACAAAGAGCTGAAGCCCAAGGTAGAGGGGCTTTCATCCAGCCCCTATAGCCCAGCACTTTGAACTCAGACTTAAAGCCTCCAAATTGCAAGAATAAACTCCTGTTTGTTAAGGCCATCCAATTTGTGGTATATTCCTGTCAAGAGTGGCACTAGGTAACCAAAACAATAATTTTATATGAAAAGGAAAGAGACTTCAGATGAGGAAAGCACTGCTGAAGAAGAATGATGTAGGAGATCTTACACTCACTGATCTCAAAACCCACTATACAGCCACAGTAGTCAAAACAGCCTGAGGTTGGTACAACAGACAAACAGACCAATGGAACAGAATTGAAAATCCAGAAATAGAGCCATCCACTTATGGAAAGCTGATCTTTAGCAAATGGCTGGAATCCATTAAACGAAGAAGGGACAGTCTCTTTAATAGACAGTGTGGCAAAACTGGATATCCTTTTGCAGAAAAATGAAAAAAGAGCCATATCTCACACCATACACAAAGACTAATTCAAGATGGATCAAAGACTTAAAATATAAAAGCCAAAAGTATAAAGTTCATCAAAGAAAAAATAGGGACACTCTTGTAGTTGTTGTTGTTGCTGTTGTTAGGTGCTGTTGAGTCATCTCTGACTCCTAGCAACCCTATGCAAGGAGGAATAAAACACTGCCTGGTCCTGTGACAGCCTCATGATCATTGCTATACCTGAGTCCATTGTTGCAGCCACTGTGTGGACCCATCTTGTTGAGGGCATTCCCCTTTTTCATTGACCCTCCAACTTTACCTAGCATGATATCCTTCTCATGGGAATGGTTCCTTCTCACAACATGACCAAAGTAGATGAGATGAAGTCTGGCCATTCTTGCCTCCAAGGAGTGTTCCAGCTGCACTTCTTCCAGGACAGATCTGTTAGTCCTTCTAGCAGACCATGGTACTCTTAGCATTTATCTCCAACACCACGACTGAAAAACATCAACTCTTCTTCGGTCTTCCTTATTCATTTTCCAGCTCTCACATGCATAAGAGGTGACTAAAAATTCCATAGCTTGTGTCAGGTGTACCTTAGTCTTCAAGGAGACATCTTTGCTCTTCATCACTTGAAAGAGGTCTTTTACAGCAGATTTGTCCAATGCAATATGTTGTCTGATGTCTTGACTGCTGCTTCCACAGGTGTTGATGTAGAAACAAGTAATATGAAGTCCTTGACAGCTTCAATTTTTTCTCCATTTATCTTGAAGCTGTTTATTGCATCAGTTGTGAGGATTTTTGTTTTCTTTATATTGAGATATAATCCATACTGCAGACTGTAGTCTTCAATCTTCATCAGTAAGTGCTTCAAGTCATCCTCACTTTCAGCAATCAAAGTTGTGTCATCTGTATATCACAGGTTGTTAATGAGTCTTCCTCCAATCCTGATGCCATGTTCTTCTTCATATAGTCTAGCTTCTTGGATTATTGTTCAGCATACAGATTGAATAAATATGATGCACTCTCTTTCTGATTTCAAACCTTCCAGTATTCCCTTGTTCTGTTCAAACTACAGCTTCCTGTTCTGTATATAGGTTCCTCATGAGCAAAATCAAGTGTTCTGGAATTCCCATTCTTCTCAATGTCCATAATTTGTTATGATCCACCCAATCAAATGCCTTTGCATAGTCAATAAAGCACAAGTAAACATCTTTCTGGTATTCTTTGCTTTCAGCTAAGATCCATCTGACATCAGCTATGATATTCCACATTCCACGTCCTCTTCTGAATCCAGCTTGCATTTCTGGAAGTTTTCTGTCAATATACTGCTGCAAGCATTTTTGAGTTATCTTCAGTAAGATTTTACTTGCATGAGATATTAACAATATTGTTTGAAAATTTCCACATTCTGTGGGATCATCTTTCTTTGGAATGGGTACAAATATGGATCTTTTCCAGACAGTTGGCCAGGTAGCTGTCTTCCAAATCTCTTGACATAGCCGAGTGAGTGCCTCCAGTGAGGCATCTATTTGTTAAAACATCTCGGTGGGTATTCCATCAGTTCCTGGAACCTTGTTTTTCACCATTCCTTCAGTGCAGCTTCAATTTCTTCCTTCAGTACCATTGGTTCTTGATAATATGCCACCTCCTGAAATGGATGAACACTGATCACTTCTTTTTGGTACAGTGACTATGTATTCCTTCCATCTTCTTTTGGTGTTTCCTGCATCATTCATTATTTTGCCCATAGAATCTTTTAATTTTGCAACTCAAGCCTTAATTTTTTTTCTCAGTTGTTTCAGCTTGGAAATGCTGAGCATGTTCTTCCCTTATGGTGTCTAACTCCAGGTCTTTGCACATTTCATTACAGTAGTTGGCTTTGTCTTCTTGAGCTGCTCTTTGAAATCTTTGGTTCAGCTCTTATATCTTGTCATTTCTTCCATTTGCTTTAGCTATATTCCATTCAAGGGTAAGTTTCAGAGTCTCTTCCAACACCCATTTTGGTCTTTTCCTCCTTTCTCATCTTTTTAATTACCTCTTGTTTTCTTCGTGGATAATGTTCTTGAGGTCATCCCACTATTTCTTTGATTTTCAGGCACTGGTGTTCAATGCATCAAATCTATTCTTCAGATGGTCTCTAAATTCAGGAGGGATATTATCAAGGTCATATTTTGGCCTTCATGGACTTGTTTTAATTGTCTTCAATAACTTCAATATATATATGAGCAGTTGATGATCCTTTTCACAATCAGCTCCTGGTTTTGTTTTGGCTGAAGATATTGAACTTCCTCCAACACCTCTTGCCACAGATGTAGTCAGTCTGATTCCTGTGTATTCCATCTGGCAAAGTCTACGTGTATAGCCATAGCTTATGTTGTTGAAAAAGGTATTTGCAATGAATAAGTTGTTGGTTTTGCAAAATCCTATCATGCAATCTCCAGTATTATTATTACCAAGGTCATATTTTCCAACTACTGGTAATTCTTTGTTTCCAACTACTGGTAATTCTTTGTTTCCAACTTTTGCATTCCAATCACAAGTGATGATCAACACACTTGACTGCATGCTCGGTCAACTTCAGATGGCAGAAGTTGGTAGAAAACTCCAAATACCTCAGCTTTGACTTTGGTGGTTGGTGCATAGATATAAATAATCATAGTAGTAACTGGTCTTCCTTGTAGGTGTATGGATATTATCCTATCACTGACAGTGTTGTACTTCAGGACAGATCTTAAAATGGTCTTTGTGACAATGAATGCCACACCAATCCTCTTCAATTTGTGATTTCTGGCACAAGAGATCATATGGTTGTCTGATTCAAAATGGCCAAAACTGATCCATTTCAGCTCAGTAATGCCTAGGATATTGATCTTTACGCATCCCATTTCATTTTTTACAACTTCCAATATTCCCAGATCCATACTTCATACATTCCAGGTTCCAACTATTAATGGATGTTTGCATCTCTTTCTACTCATTTGGCATCATGCGACATCAACCAATGTAGGTCCTGAAAGCATTACTTTATCCATATCATTAAGGTCGTCTGTACTCTGAGTATTCAGCTCTTCCCCAGTTAAATTTTGAGTGCCTTCCAACCTGATGGGCTCATCTTTCAGCACTACATCAGTACAGTGTTTCAGGACTATTCATAACGTTTTCCAGTAATATATCAGACAGTGTTCCACTGCTATTCATAAGGTTTTCCCTGGCCAATTGTTTGAGAAATGGATGACATTCTCAGGGACCCTAATTTAGGCAATAAATAGACTATAAATGTTGTTGTTTTTGTTATGTTTTGTTGAGTCGGACCCAACTCATAATGACCCCTCCTTGGGTTTCCAAGGCAGTATCACTATGGAAGTAGATTGCCTCATCATCCTTCCGAGGAGTGTCTGGTGGGTTTGAATTGCCAGCCTTCTGGTTAGCAGTCAAGTGCCCGAGGCACTATACTGCCGGAGCTCCCATAAATAGACTATAAAGTATAACCTAAAATGCAGAAACAACAGAAAATAAACTAGATGAATGGGACTGTCTCAAAATTAATTTTTTTTTCTTCTTTTTGCTTTCTAGTGTTCTGTCCACTCCCCTCCGAACACAGGTAACCAACAAAAAAATTTCCTTCCGTATATAAACCTTTCCTTGGCTTTTTACAATAATAGACTGATACCATATTTTCCTTCTGTGATTGACTTATTTCAATCAGCATAATGTCCTCCAAGTTCATTCATGTTATGTGGTGTTTTGCAGATTATATGTTATTCTTTAGTGTTGCATAGTATTCCATAGTGTGTATGTACCATAATTTGCTTATCCATTCTTCAGTAAAGGGACACCTAGGTTGTTTCCATCTTTTGGCTACTGTAAATAGTGCTGTGATGAATGTGAGTGTGCATATATCTGTTCTTGTCCTGGCTCTCACTTCTTTAGGATATATACCTAGTAATGGAATGGCTGGGTCAAATAGTATTTCTAATTCCAACTTTT
>NW_006921829.1:285649-291541 GCF_000298275.1 Orycteropus afer afer | reverse complement strand
TTATTGCTATAAATTGGCCTCTTATCACTGCATTTGCTGTGTATCAAAGATATTGCTATGTTGTGCTTTCATTGTCATTTGATTCAATGTTTTTAAATTTATTAAGGCTTGCTTTGTGGCCTAACATATGGTCTATCATGGAGAATGTTCCATGTGCTCTGGAGAAGAATGTATACTGTGCTGCTGTTGGGTGAAGTGCTCTGTAGATGTTCATAAGGTCAAATTGGTGGCTTATATTGTTTAGCTCTTCTGTATCTTTGTTGTGTTTCTTTCTAGTTGTTCTATCTTTCATTGAAAGTGGTATATTAAAGTCTCCCTCTATGACTGTAGTGTCATCTATTTGCCTTTACAACTCTTTTAAAGTCTTATTTTTGTATTTAGGGGTTCTTTCATTGGGTCCATAGATATCAATTATGCTTATACCTTCTTGTTCAATTGATCCTTTAATCATTATATAATGTCCTTCCTTGTCTCATTTGGTGGTTTTTCTCTTAAATTCAATTTGATCAGAAATTAATATTGCCACTCCTGTTCTTTTTTGGTTGCCATTTGCTTGATGTATATTTTTTCCAACCTTTGAGTTTTAGTCTATTTTTGTCTTTGTCTCTAAGTTGTGTCTCTTGTAGGCAGCATATTGATGGGTTTTGTTTTCTTATCCAATCTGCAACTCTCCGTCTCTTGAGTGGTGGAATTAATCCATTAACATTCAGTGTAATTATTGACAAGTATGGATTGGTTGCTGTCATTTTGTTATGTGTTTTTTCATGGTGTTTCTGGTTTCTTTATTCCATATAATTTTCTGTGCTGAGCTCATTATTTTTATGAATCATGTTGTCATTTCCTTTGTTGCTACTGTTTTAGCATTTGCTAAATATTTATGCTTGTCCTCTTTTTTTATTGTGATATGAAGGTTTATCATTTTTCTTTGAAATTACCCTGTGATTTATGATTTTCTCCCCAAGTTTAGAACAATCCATTCTATCTTGCATCTCTCTTGACTTCCTCACCATTTAGAAGTTCTGTAACTACACAGTATTTTCCCTCTTTTTGGTTTGTAATTGTCCTCATTTGCCAATTAATGTCTCTGGTTCCTTGTTTACAATCTTGTAAGCTTATTTTACTTGTATACCTCCATAGCTGTGTTGGTTTCTTGGTTATATCATCTTGTGTATTAGTGGTCGGTTGTTGTTTGCCATTACTGGTTCTCTGTTCAAAGGACTACCTTTAGTATCTCTTGAAAAGTTGGTCTGGTTTTAACAAATTCCCTAATTTCTGCTTATCTGGAAATATCCTAATTTCACCATCATATTTAGGGTATGGTTTTGCTGAGTAAATAATTCTTGGTTGGAAATTTTTCTCTTTCATGGTTTAATATATACCATCCCATTGCCTTCTCATTTGCATGGTTTCTGCTGAGAAATCAGAACTTATTCTTACTGGTTGTCCTTTGTAAGTAACTTTTCGTTTTTTTCCATGCTTCATTCAGAATTCTTTCTTTTTCTTTGGTTTTGATGAGTTTGATGATGATATGTCTTGGTGACTTTCTTTTGGGGTCTATCCTGTTTGGAGTTCATTGTACTGCCTAAATAGATATATTCTCATCTGTCATCATATCAGGGAACTTCTCTTCCAACAAATCTTGGACAATTTTCTCAGTGGTTTTATTTTTCTCTTCCTGTTTGGGAATTCCAAATACATGTAGGTTATTCCTTTTTATGGTATTCCACATGAACTTTAGGCTTTCTTCATTTTGTTTTGATCTTTTTTTCTGATTGATCCCTTTCCAAAGAAGTATTCAGGTATTTGTCTTCAATCTCATTAATTCTGTCTTTCATTGCATCAATTCTCCTTTGCCCTTTCAATATGTTACCTATTTCTGAAAATTTAGTACTAATCTTCTGGACTTCTAGCTGCAGATTTTGAATCATTTCTAATTTTTATTTATTTTGTCATTTTGTTCTTGTATTTTCTTCTGAAATTGTTCTAGGGTTTTGTCTGTGTTTTCATTAATTTTGTCAGTGTTTTCCTTGATCTGTCTCTCAATCCTTTGAAGACATCTAAATATAATTCTTTTGAATTCCTTATTAGGGAGTTCCAATGCTGCTGCTTCCTCAGGGATGTGTTCTGGGTCTGTATCCTGCTCACTTGTTTCTACTACTTTATCTTGCTTCTTTGTGTGGACTGTGATGGTCTATCATCTCTGACTCATTGTGACATTGTTGTATTTAAATCTCTGTTAACTTTCCGGTTGTTGGAATCTGTAATGTCCTTGTGGTTCCTGCCAAGTGGAGCCTATTCTTAAGTCCCTGGAATCTGGGAGAATGCTGTCACTTTAAATATCCAAAATGGTCAAACCATTTGTAAATATTCAAAATGGCTGCACCCTCTGCACAGGCAAAAGCCCACAGCTCAGTCCACCTCCCTCTTCACTGCTTCTGCTTTTATTCACCAGCCACCATTGCAGTCCTCCATGTAGTTCCTGGCTAGCAGGACTGATTTTTAGGTTAATTCTTAGGTCCTAACATCAGTCAGCAATATACAAGCTGTCTGTGCCATCAGGATTGCTGCCAGACCACAGTTCTGGATCTTTCCTTTTTTGGTGTTTTCACGCAAATTCTTCTACTAGTCGGAGTTTAGTCCACTTCTCCATCCTTCCCTTCAAACTCAGGGCTCCAGGATTATCTTCTGTATCTGTGTTAACTGACTCCCCTTTTCTTTGCTGAAGAGGGTCTGTGTAGTCTTTCTGCCTATTCTGCCATCTTCAAAATTAAATTCTCATGTGCATCAAAAGACTTCTCCAAAAGAGTACAAAAAGAACTTATAGATTGGGGGAAAATATTTGGAAGCAATATATGCAACAAGGGACTTATCTCTAAAATTTATAGAAAATGCCAATATATCAACATTAAAAATAAATATTCCAATCAAAAAACTCTGGTAGCATAGTGCCTAAGGGACTTGACTGCTAACCAGGAGGCTGGCAGTTCAACCCCCCCAGCCACTCCTCAGAAGGTTGGGCATTCTACTTCCATAGTGACACTGCCTCGGAAACCCAAAGAGGGGTTGTTATGAGTTGGGTCTGACTCAATGGCACATAACAACGACAACAACAATAAAAAAATGGGTAGAAGATGTGAACAGACATATCACCAAAGAAAATATTCAGGCAGCCGACAAACATATGAAGAAATGTTTGCGATTATTAGACATTAGAAATATGCAAATCAAAACAATAATGAAATGTCATTTCATACCAGTTATAATAGCGATGTTCAATAAGACAGAAAATAACAAATTCTGATGATTCTGTGATGAGCTTGGAACTCTTATACTTGCTGACAGGGCAGTAAAAATGATACAACCACTGTGGAAAACAGTATGATGGTTCCTCAAAAAGTTGGAAATAGAAATACCATTTGATCCAGTAATCCCACTGCTAGGTATATTTCCTAAAGGAGTGAGAACCAGGACACAAGTATATATATGCACTCCCATGTTCATCACAGCACTATTCACCATAGCAAAAAGATGGGAACAATGTAAGGTCCACCAACAGATGAATGGATTACCAAACTCTGGTGCATACCTACAATGGAATACTGCACAATACTAAAGAATAATGAAGAAGCCATAAACAACTTCATAACATGGATGAACTTGGAGGATATTATGAATGAAGTAAGTCAATCATATAAGGACAAATTTTGTGAGTCTACTATTGTAAAAAGTAAAGATTTACTTTTTACAATAGTGGACTCACAAAAATGGAAGGAAACTTTCTTTGTTGGTTATCAGGGATGGGAGGGGAAGGAAGGAAAATTTACTAGATAAGTGAGAAACAAGTAATGATTTTGGTGAAAGAAAAGGCTACGTACCAAAAGCAAATGACCAGCACAATGACCCTAAGGAAAAGAAAGAAATGGAGAGGTGCACAAGAGGTACAGAAAACAAAGGTAGACACTTTTACATATACAATACTGCATTATCGGTAATAACACACATTAATCTGCAGGTGCATACATAGGTAGACAGGCTACAGGATCAGGTATTGGTAGGCAAAAGGGAATATACACATGACCAGGAAGCAAGCCAGCGGCAGTTTGGAACAGCTAAGGGAGAGCAGGAAGTGAGCCCACAGCAGTTTGGAAGAGCTACAAGAGACCAGGAGTTGAGCCAGCAGGGTTTGGAACAGCTAAGGGAGATGAACTTGTGTATCAGTTTGTCATACTGTGGTGGCTTGTGTGTTGATGTGAGGCTGAAGGCTATGACGCTGGTGTTTCAAATGCCAGCAGGGTTACCGATGGTGGACAGGTTTCAGTGGAGTTTCCAGAATAAGACAGTCTCAGAAGAAGGAAAAAGCCATCCACTTCTTAAAGAATTAGCCAGTGAATAGCAGTGAATCACTGTCTGATGTATTACTGAAAAACTTTATGAATAGCACTAAAACACTGTCTGATATAGTGCCGGAAGATGAGCCCCTCAGGTCAGAGGGCATTCAAGACACCACTGGAGAACAGCATCCTCAGAGTAGAGCCAACTTTAATGATGTAGATAGAGTAAAGCTTTTGGGACTTCCATTTGCTGATGTGGCATGACTCAAAATGAGATGAAATAGTTGCAAACATCCATTAATAATTGGAATATGAAATGTATAAAGTACGAATCTAGGAAAATTAGAAGTTGTCAAAAATGACATGGAATGCATAAAGGTCAATATTTTAGGCATTAGTGAGCTGAAATGGACCAGTTTTGGCCATTTTGAATCAGACAATTGTATGATCTACTATGCCAGGAATGACAATTTGAGGAGGAATGGTGTGGCATTCATCATCACAAAGAATATTTCAAAATCTATCCTGAAGTACAATGCTGTCAGTGACAGGATAATATCCATACACCTATGAGGAAGATTAGGAGTTCTGGTAGCATAGTGCCTAAGGCAGTTGACTGCTAACCAGAAGGCTGGCAGTTCAAACCCCTCAGCTACTCCTTGTAAGGAAGGTCGGGCAATCTACTTCTGTAGTGATACCGCCTCAGAAACCCAAAGAGCGGCCTCTATGAGTCGGGTCCAACTCGACGGCACATAACAACAACAAGGAAGATTAGTTAACTCTACTATTATTCAAATTTACGCACCAACCACCAAAGGTAAAGATGAAGAAATTGAAGATTTTTACCAACTTCTGCAGTCTGAAATTGACCAAACACGCAATCAAGATGTGTTAATTATTGCTGGTGATTGAAATACAAAAGAAGAATCACTGGTAGTTGGAAATATGGCCTTGGTGATAGAAATAAGCTGGAGATCACATGATAGGATTTTGCAAGACCAACGACTTATTCATTGCAAATACCTTTTTTCAAAAACACAAGTGACAGCTATACATGTGGACTTTGCCAGATGGAGTACACAGGAATCAGATCAACTGCATCTGTGGCAAGAGGCGATGGAGAAGCTCAATACCTTCAGCAAAAACAAGGCCAGGAGCTGACTGTGAAACAGACCATCATCTGCTCATATGAAAGTGCAAGTTGAAGTTGAAGACAGTTAAAACAAATCCACAAGAGCCAAAATATGACCTTGCTAGTATCCCTCCTGAATTTAGAGACCACCTAAAGAATAGATTTGATGCACTGAACACCCATTACTGAAAACCAGAGGAACTGTGGAATAACATCCAGAACATCATCCATGAATAAAGCAAAAGGTCAGTAAAAAGACAAGAAAGTAAGAAAAGACCAAAATGAATGTCAGAAGAGACTCCGAAACTTGCCCTTGAATGGAGAGTAGCTAAAGCAAATGGAAGAAATGACAAGATAAAAGAGCTGAACACAAGATTTCAAAGAGCAGCTCAAGAAGACAAAGCCAATTATTATAATGAAATGTGCAGA
>NW_006921829.1:275949-285129 GCF_000298275.1 Orycteropus afer afer | reverse complement strand
AAAAATGGTTGCAGCAGTATATTGACAGGGAACTTCCAGAAATGCAAGCTGGATTCAGAAAATGATGTGGTACATGGGATATCATTGCTGGTATCAGATGGATCTTGGCTGAAAGCAAAGAATACCAGAAATATGTTTACTTCTCTTATATGGACTATGCAAAAACATTTGATTGTGTGGATCATAACAAATTATGGATAACATAGAGAAGAATGGGAATTCCAGAACTCTTAATTGTGCTCATCAGGAACCTATATATAGACCAGGAGACTGTCGTTCAGACAGAACAAGGGGATACTGAAAGGTTTAAAATCAGGAAGAGAGTGCATCAAGATTATATCCTTTCACTATACTTATTCAATCTGTATGCTGATCAAATAATCCAAGAAGCCGGGCCACATGAAGAAGAACATGGCATCAGGATTGGAGGAAGACTCATTAACAACTTGTGATACACAGATTACACAACTTTGCTTGCTGAAAGTGAGGATGACTTGAAGCACTTACTGATGAAAATTGAACAGTACAGTCTGCAGTATGGATTACACCTCAGTATAAAGAAAACTAAAATCCTCACAACTGGATCAATAAGCAGCATCATGATGAATGGAGAAAAGATTGAAGTTGTCAAGGACTTCATATTACTTTTTTCTACAATCAACACCAATGGAAGCAGCAGTCAAGACATCAGATGACGTATTGCATTGGGCAAATCTATTGCAAAAGACCTCTTTCAAGTGCTGAAGCGCAAAGATGTCTCTTTGAAGACTAAGGTGCACCTAATCCAAGTCATGGTATTTTCAAGTGTCTCATATTCATGTGAGAGCTAGACAATGAATAAGGAAGACTGAAGGAGGGTTGGTGCTTTTGAGTTGTAGTGTTGGCAAAGAACAGTGAAATTACTATGGGCTGCTAAAAGAACAAACAAATCTCTCCTGGATGAAGTACAGGTGGAATGCTCCTTGGAAACAAGAATGGCCAGACTTCATCTTACCTACTTTGGTCATGTTGTCAGAAGGGACTATTCCCTGGAGAAGAATATCATGCTTGGTAAAGTGGAGGGTGAACGAAAAAGGGGAGGGCCCTCAACAAGATGGATTGACACAATGACTGCAATGATGGGCTCAATGGCAAGGATCATGATGCTTGCACAGGACCAGGTAGTTTTTCATTCTGTTGTACACAGGGTCACTATGAGTTGGAGACAACTCGACCACCCCTAGCAACAACTATATATATATATATATATATATATATATATATATATATTTGGCAGATGATATTTCTACATACATATTTGTACATACTATAAGAAGGAAGGTTGGGCAATCTACTTTCATAGTGATACCGCTCGGAAACCCAAGGAGGGGTTGCTATGAGTCGGGTCTGAATCGACAGCACATAACAACAACAAATAAGAATGTCCATATATAGAGAGAGCTAACAGGGTGCAAAGTTATGATAATTTCTTAGCCGTAGTGAAATGCTTTGAGAGATTGAGTCACTGGACTTGTGGGTTCAGGACCATGATCACAGGGAACATCAAGATCAATTTGCATAACTACTACACAAAAAAACATTATTCTACATCCTACTTTGGTGAGAAGTGATGGGGTCTTGAAAGCTTGCAAGCATCTAAGATGCAACAATTGGTTTCTCCTTGACTGGAACAAAGCAGAATGAAGAGAATCAAAGTTGTATGGAAACAATTAGTCCAAACACTATTGGACCATGCAAACCTCACCTTACATGACCTTGAGATCAGAACTAGATGTTGTCAAGTGCCAACCACTTGGAAAGGCAATCAAAATATGAAATCCTGGATAGAGTGGGAAAAAAAATGTGGAATAAACCTCAATCATAAAAAAACACTAGTTTAACTGGTCTGATAGAGGCTGTTCAATCCTCTGAGACTATGACCCCTAATCACTCCTTGGGAGTGCAATTGAATTCATGACCATGGCTTCTAGCCAAACAATATACAGGCCTATAAAGTGAACAATTACACCAGGTAGGTATACTGTTTAGAACAATCAACCTTGGGGGATCAGAATGGCAGCATAGTTCAAAGGACAGGAAAGTATAAGAAAGAAGGATACAGTGAAAATGTAACTAGAAGGAAGAAGTAAGAAGAGAGCTATTACATTGTGGGTGTTGCAGTCAATATCATGAAACAAAATGTATATGAACTGTAGAATGGAAAATGAATTTGCTCTGTAAACTTCACCCAAATCATATTTTAAAAAATAAATAAATAAAATAACAGCCTGTATCCCCTGGCCCAGTAGAGGAAGGAGCAGAACAACATTTATTTACATATTGCCTTCATTGATCTGTCTGTGGCTTGCTAGAAGACCCTGTCAAAAGGTTTGACTTTAACTCACCTGATCAGAACTAATACCTTGTGCAGGTCACCTGTATAAGCAAATTCTTTAGTTCCTGCTACCTTAGGCAATAGACAACAGTTGGGGGAAACAATGTTGTTGCTTTTGTTAGATGCCCTGAGTCCATTTCAACTCGTAGAAAATCCATGTGCCAGAGTAGAACTGCCCCCAGAGTGTTTTCTAGGCTGTATGCAATCTTTGGGGAACAGCTTACCAGGTTTTTCTTTTGCAGAGTTGCTGGATGAGTTCAAACCACCAACCTTTCTGTTAGCAGCTGAGGGCTTAATTGTTGTGCCACCAGGGCCAAAAAGATTGGGAGGAAAGATTGGGAAGTGAGATGATTCAGAGAATAAGGACTTTGAGCAGCTCCAACATTTTCCAGGCTCTGTACAGGATCAGGAAAGACCCAAGAAGGTCCTAAGCTTTCACCTCCGGCTGATCTGGAAGCTTTAAAACAGAAGATAAAGGCTAATATAGGGTTGTAAACTTCCTGGGTGAGTGTTGGAAGCATCCTCCAATATGCAAACAGAGCATCTCGGCAAAGATGGGGAGGTTTTTTTGGTTTCAGGAAATGTCTGTCTGATTATTAGCTAGGGGTACAGAGACTTCAGTGTCTGCACATGACCAAGAAAACAGGCTTTATAGAATTAGGTCAGAAAATTCACTAAATAAAAGAACAACTACAACAAGCAGCAACAAGAACCAGCCCTGCAGAGAGGAAAGACTTGATTTCCAGAGTTCCCACATTGTATTATTCAGAAAGTTTTATTTTCAACAAAATATTATGAGGCATGCAAAGAAAGAAGAAACTATAGCCCATATACATGGAAACAAAACAAAACGAATCAATATAATAAACTGTCTGTTCTGGTTACCTAGTACCACTCTGACAAGAATATACCACAAATGGGATGGCTTGGAGAAACGGGAGTTTATTCTCTTACAGTTTGGAGGCTTTAAGTCTGAGTTCAAAGTGCCAGGCTCTAGGGGCTGGGTGAAAGCCCCTCAACCTTGGGCTTCAGCTCTGCCTCCTGCTCCCAGCCCACTGGGGCTAGAGATTTTCCTTTACTCAGATAGCTGCTAACTGCTGAGACTGACAAGCCCAAGGTTGACAAGTAAAAAAGCACAATCCCAATGTTACCAAACCACATGGCAGGCCATTAATTCAACTCCATTGAAAGTACCAAGGTCAGCAGAGCATGGCAGGTTGCTGAACAATGACATGGCTACATACAGGGTTCAAGCATGCCATATGCTAGAGATCATTCCCCAAGGCTTCTCCATATATACAGGAAGCAGATCACATCCCTAAGGCAGCTACTCAGCTGCTCAAAGTAGATTCCACCATTGAATTGATTACTAGTCTCATCATGCGGAATAACTACATTCAGCTGCCCATACATCAGCCAGGCCCAACCAAGTTGACACACAAATTTCACTACCACACTGTCCTTGCAGAAGCCCAGACACTGAAAGTTCTAGACAAAGACTTTAAATTAACTATTTTAAATATATTCATACAGCTAAAGGAAATTGTTTAAGGAATTAAAAGAAGCATGAGAAAAATGTCCCAGGAATTGTTGTTGATGCAGTTGTTGTTGTTAAGTGCCATCAAGTCAGCTCCAGCTTAGACCCTAGACCACAGAACATTGCTTGGTCCTAGACCATCCTCATAGTCTTTTCTATGCTTGACCTCATCATTGCAACCACTGTGTCAACCCATCTTATTGAAAGTCTTCCCATTTTTGACTGACCGTCTACTTTACCAAGCATGACATCCTTTTCCAGGGACTTGTCTCCCTTCTGACAACATGAGCAAAGTACATGAGATGAAGTCTGGCCATTCTCATCTCCAAGGAGCATTCCAGCTGTACTTCTTACAAGACACATTTGTTCATTTTTCTGGCAGTCCATGATGTTCTTCAGTCCAGTCTCAGTATTCTTTGCCAACATCACAATTCAAATGCATCAATTCTTCAGTCTTCCTTATTCACTGTCCAGCTTTCACATGTTTATGAGGCAATTGAATGAAAATAACATGCCTTTGGTCAAGCACATCTTAGTCTTCAAAGTGACATCATTACATTTTAGCACTTTAAGGTGATCTTTTGCAGCAGATTTGGCCAATGTAATAAGTCTGATTTCTTGACTGCTGTTTCCATGGGTGTTGATTGTAGATCCAAGTAAAATGAAATCCCTGGTAGCTTCAATCTTTTCTCCAATTATCATGATGTTGCTTATTGGTCCAGCTGTGAGGATTTTTGTTTTCTTTATATTGAGGTATAATCCACACTGAAGGCTGTAGTCTTTGATCATCATCGGTAAGTGCTTCACGTCATCTTCATTTCAGCAAGGAAATTTGTGTCATCTGTGTATTACAGATTGTTAATGACTCTTCCTCCAATCCTGATGCCCCCCCCCCTTTTTTTTCATATAGTCCAGCTTTTTGGAGTATTTGCCCAGCATACAGACTGAATATATGGTGAAAGGATACAACCCTGATGCACACCCCTCCTGATTTTAAACCATTTAGTCTCCTCTTGGGAGCTCTGGTAGCATAGTGGCTAAGACACTTGCCTGCTAACCAGATGGCTGGCGGTTCAAACCCACCAGCCACTCCCCGGAAGGAAGGTTGGGCAATCCTACTTCCGTAGTGATACTGCCTCGGAAACCCAAGGAGGGGTCGCTATGAGTCGGGGCCGACTCTACGGCACATAACAACAACATAACAACAACAAGTCTCCTCTTGTTCTGTTTAAATGACAGCCTCCTGGTCTATGTACAGTTACTTCACAAGCACAATTAAATGTTCTGGAATTCCCATTTTTTCCCAATATTATGACACAGATGGAGTAAAACTTTTGGGCACTTCATTTGCTGATGGGCACAACTCAAAATGAGAAGAAACACCTGCAAAAATCCATTAATAATTGGAATGTGGAATGTATTAAGTAAGAATCTAGGAAAAATGGAACTTGTCAAAAATGAAATGAAAAGCATAAACACTGATATCCTAGGAATTAGTGAGCTGAAATGGTCATTTTGAATCAGACAATCATATGGTCTACGATGCTGGGAATGAAAAATTGAAGAGGAATGGTGTTGCATTCATCATCAAGAAGAACATTTGAAGATCTAGCCTGAAGTACAATGCTGTCAGTGATAGGATAATATCCATACCTCTACAAGGAAGACCAGTTAAATGACTATTATTCAAATTTACACAGGAACTTCTGAAGCCAAAAATGAAGAAATTGAAGATTTTTACCAACTTCTGCAGTCTAAAATTGACCAAAAATGCAATCAAGATGTATTGATTATTACTGGTGAATGGAATGCAAAAGCTGAAACAAAGAAGAAGCATTGGTAGTTGGAAAATATGACTTTTGTGATAGAAATGATGCTGGAGATTACATGATAGAATTTTGCAAGACCAACAACTTGTTCACTGCAAATACCTTTTCAACAACATAAACAGTGACTAGACATGTGGGCCTTACCAGATGTAATACACAGAAATAAAATTGACCACATCTGTGGAAAGAGGCTATCTTAGTTCTCTAGTGCTGCTATAAGAGAAATAGCACAAGTAAATAGCTTTATCAAACAGAAATTCATTCTCCTACAGTTTAGGAGGCTAGAAGTCTGAATTCTGAATGCCAGCTCTAGGGACTAGGTGAAGGCCTCTTGACCTTGGGCTTTAGCTCTGCTTTTTTGTTCTAGCCCACTGAAACTGGAGGTGTCTCCTATTTCAGGCAGCCAAGATGGCAGATAAAATGGCACAATCCAAGATCACAGCAGGCTGCTAGTTCATGTCCAGGAACTGGAGATAAGACTCAGCTAAATGCAGGATCCAAATGTTAAAAAGCTAGGGACCTTTCCCAAAATTTCTCCATATATACTGGAAGCGGGAGCTCTGGTAGCATAGTGCCTAAGGCACCTGACTGCTAACCAGAAGGCTGGCGGTTCAAACCACCAGCCACTCCTCAGAAGGAAGATGGGGCAATTGACTTCTGTAGTGATATTGCCTTGGAAACCCAAGGAGGGGTTGCTGTGAGTTGGGTCCAACTCAACAGCACATAACAACAACAATACTGGAAGCAGGCTATACTCTGAAGGCAAGTCCTCTTCCGCTGATTAATATTTCACAGCATGTTCCCTATGGAGTTGATTACCACATCCAGTCTTATCATGGGGAATAATTACATCCAGCTGCCACATCACTCAAAATCATGGCCCATACAAGTTGACACACAACCTTAACTACTACAAAAATAATGGAGAAGTTCAATAATAGCAATCAGAACAAGGCCACATGCTGACTGTGGAAAGATCATTAGTTGTTCATATGCAAGTTTAAGTTGAAGCTGAAAAACTTAGAACAAGTCCATAAGAGCCAAAATATGATCTTGATTATATCTTACCCACATTTAGAGACCATCTGGAGAACAGAGTTGATGCACTGAACACCAATGACCAAAGACCAGACAAGTTGTGGGATGACATCAAGATCATTTCACCAATTAGAGAATATCAATCAATAAATAAAGATTTTAAAAGAGAACCTAATTGAATTTCTGATGATGAAAATACACTCACTAATATAAATCATTAGAGGAATCAACAGCAAATTACTTCAAATGGAAGAAAGAATCAACAAGATGAAAGATAGAACAATTGAGATTTCCAATCCAAGGAACAGAAAGGAAAAAATGAAGAGAGACTGTTCTGGCTACCTAGTGCCACTCTTACAGGAATATACCACAAATGGGATGGCTTTAACAAACAGGAGTTTATTCTCTTACAGTTTGGAGGCTTTAAGTCCGAATTCAACATGCCAGGCTCTAGGGACTGGGTGAGAGCCCTCAACCTTGGGGTTCAGCTCTGCCTCCTCCTCCTGGACCACTGAAACTGGAGGTTTTCTTCATTCTGACAGCTGCTGGCTGCTGAGGTTGACAAAACCAAGATCAACAAGTACAAAGGCATAGTCCCAATGTTACCAAACAACATAACAGGCCACTAATTCAAGTCTAGAAGAAGTCTCAAGATTGTCAGAGCAAGGAAGGCTGCTGGACAATGAGTGGGGTACATGCAGTGTTCAAGCATGGCAAAAAGCTAGAGATCTTCCTCAATGCTGCTTCTTACATACTGGAAGCAGCTCACACCCCTAAAGAAGCCACTCAGCTGCTCCAGTAGATTCCATCATGGAGTTGATTTCCAATCTCACCCTGAGGGATAACTACATTCTGCTGCCCAGCCACTCAACCCGGCCCAGCCAAGTTGACATACAAAGTTAACTACTACAGAGCCTAACATAACATCAGGCATAGCAAGACATAAGAGTCCCAAAAGAAGAGAGAGAAAAAGGGGCAGAAAGAGTATTTCAAAGAAAAATGGTAAAAAACTTCACAAAATTGATAAAAAGCATTATCTCCACAGAGAAGAAACTCAATGAACTCCAAGTAAGAAAGAATAAGAAGTCCACACGTAGACACATCATACTCACACTGCTGAAAATAGGAGACAGAGAAAATTTTGAAAGCAGAGAGAAGTGACTCATCATGTACAAGCACTCTTCAATAAGATTAACAACTGATATCTCATAAGAAACCATGAAGATCAGAAGACAGTGGAATGACATATTCAAAGTGCTGGGAGGGGGGGAAAAATATATATATATATATATTAACCGATAATTCAACTTATAGCAAAACTATGCTTCCAAAATGATGGAGAAATAAATATTGAGTGAACAGAACTGAAAGAGTTAATTGCTAGCAACCTTCTCTGCAAGAAAAGCAATCCTTCAGGCTTAAGTGTAAGGACAGTAGGCAGTAATTCAAATCAACAAAAGACATCAAAAGACATTAAAGAACACCAGTAAAAGCAACTACATGGGGAAATAAAAAAGATAGTATTAATGTATTCCTTGCTTATAAATCTCCTGTTTTTCCTACCTGACTTAAAAGACAACTGCATAAACCAAAAATTATACCTCAGTATCGATATAAATATATTATATAAATATATAATTTATGGCAATAACATAACAAAATGGAAAAGAATGACACTATATAGATGCAAAGTTTTGTTTACTATTGAAATTAAATTAGTAATAATCTTAACTAGATTATAAATTAAGATTTTAATTGTAATCTCCAGGGCAACCGTTTAGAAAATAATTTACAAATATATAGCATGTTCTCCAGCCACATAGAATGAATTTGCAAATCATTAACAGAAGGAAATTGGGAAATTTTACAAATATATGGAAATCAAATAACACATTCCTAAATAATTGATGGATCAAAGAAGAAACCACAGGAAAATAAAAAATACTTTGGAGAATGAACTGAAATACAACAGTTCAAACATACATGGTAAAGAAAAAGTAAAAAATAAAAAAAACAGTGCTCATAGGGAAATATATAGGTATAAATGCCTATGTTAAAAAAGAAGAAAGATCTTAAATCAGTATCTTACATTTCATATTAAGAAATACAAAAAGAAATTTTACTAAACTCAAAGAAAGAAGAAAGAAGGAAACAATCATAAGTGTGGAGATATACCCACCACTCATCTGTCAATTTGTTGTACTGTGGTGGCTTCCATGTTGTTGTGAGGCTGGAGGCTATGCCACTGGTATTTCAAATACCAACAGAGTCACGCATGGTGGACAGATTTCAGTGGAGCTTCCAGACTAAGATGTTGTTGTTGTTGTTGTTATGTGCCGTCGAGTCGGCCCCGACTCATAGCGACCCCTCCTTGGGTTTCCGAGGCAGTATCACTACGGAAG
>NW_006921829.1:272809-275849 GCF_000298275.1 Orycteropus afer afer | reverse complement strand
TTCTGAGGAGTGGCTGGTGGGTTTGAACCACCAGCCTTCTGGTTAGCAGTCAAGTGCCTTAGCCACTATGCTACCAGAGCTCCCAGACTAAGATAGACTCAGAAAAAGGAAGGGGCTATTCACTTTTCAAAGATTTGTCCAGTGAAAACCTTTAGAATAGCAGTGAAACACTGTCTGATATATTACTGGAAAACTTTATGAATAGCCTGAAACATTATCTGATACAGTGCCAGAAGATGAACCCCTCAGGTTGGAAGGCACTCAAAATACAACTGGAGAAGAGCTATTTCCTCAAAGTAGAGTGGATGGAGTAAAGCTTTTAGGACCTCCATTTGCTGATGGGGCTTGACTCAAAATTGGAAGAAACAGCTGCAAACATCCATTAATAATTGGAACATTGAATGTACGAAGTATGAATCTAGGAAAATTGGAAGTTGTCAAAAATGAAATGGAATGCATAAAGATCGATATCCAAGGCATCAGTGAGCTGAAATGGACTGATATTGGCTATTTTGAATAAGGCAATCAAATGATCTAGAATGCCAGGAATAACAAGTTAAAAAGGAATGGCATGACATTCATTGTCACAAAGAATGTTTCAAGATCTATCCTGAAGTACAATGCTGTAAGTGGTAGAACAATATCCACATGCTTACAAGAAACACCAGTTAATACTACTATTATTCAAATTTACACACCTAACATTAAAGCCAAAGACGTGGAAATTAAAGATTTTTACCAACTTCTGCAGTCTGAAATTGACTAAACATACAATCAAAATGTATTGACGATTACTTGTGATTGTGATGCAAAAGTTGGAAACAAAGAAGAATCGCTGGTAGTTGGAAAATATGGCCTTGGTAATAGGAATGATGCCAGAGATCACATGAGGGACTTTTGCAAGACCAACGACTTACTCATTGCAGATACCTTTTTCAACAACATTAACAGCAGCTATACATGTGGACTTCACCAGATGGAGTACACAGGAATCAGATTGACTACTCTGTGGAAAGAGGCAATGGAAAGGCTCAATATCTTCAGCAAAAACAAGGCCAGGAGATGACTGTAGAACAGATGATCAACTGCTCATATGCAAGTTCAAGTGGTAGCTGAAAACAATTAAAACAAGTCCACGAGAGCCAAAATATGACCTTGGTTATATTCTCCCTGAATTTAGAGACCATCTAAATGATAGATTTGACACACTGAGTACCAATGGCTGAAAACCAGAAAAATTGTGGGATGACATCAAGAACATCATCCATGAAGAAAGCAAAAGGTGATCAAAAAGACAGGAAAAGAAGAAAAGACCAAAATGGATGTCAGAAGAGACTCTGAAACTTGTCCTTGAGTGGAAAGCAGCCAAAGCAAATGGAAGAAATGACAAGGTAAAAGAGCTGAACAAAAGATTTCAAAGAGCAGCTCAGAAGACAGTCAATTTTTATAATGAAATGTGCAAAGACTTGAATTTTGAAAAGCAAAAGGGAAGAACAAGTTCAGCATTTCTCAAGCTGAAAGAACTGAAGAAAAAATTCAAGCCTCAAGTAGCAACAATGAAAGACTGTATGGGCAAAATACCGAATGATGCAGGAAACATCAAAAATAGATGGAAGGAATACCCAGTCACTGTACCAGAAAGAATTGGTTGATGTTCATGTATTTCAGGAGGTGGCAAATGTTCAAGAACCAATGTCATTGAAGGAAGAAGTCAAAATTGTACTGAAGGAATTGGCAAAAAAACAAAGCTCCAGGAATTGATGAAATACCCACTGAAATATTTCAACCATCTGATGCCATGCTGAGGGCACTTAACTCATCTATGCCAAGAAATTTGGAAGACAGCTACCTCGCCAACTGACTGGAAGAAAACCATATTTGCACCCATTCCAAAGAAAGGTGATCCAACAGAATGTGGAAATTATCAAACAATATCATGAGTATCACATGCAAGTAAAATTTTGCTGAAGATAATTTAAAATGGTGGCAGCAGTATATTTACAGAGAACTTCCAGAAATGCAAGCTGGATTCAGAAGAGGACGTGGAATGAGGGATATCATTGCTGATGTCAGATGGATCTTGGCTGAAAGCAAAAAATACCAGAAAGACATTTACTTGTGTTTTATTAACTATGCAAAAGCATTTGACTGTGCAAATCATAATAAATTATAGATGGCATTGAGAAGAATGGGAATTCCAGAACACTTAATTGCACTCATAAAGGAACCTGTCATAAACCAGGAGGCTGCCATTCAAACAGAACAAAGGTATACTGCATGGTTTAAAATTAAGAAGGGGTGTGTGTTAGGGTGGTATCCTTTCACCATACTTATTCAACTTGTTGCTGAGTGAAAAATCTAAGAAGCTGGACTATATGAAGAAGAACGTGGCATCAGGATAGGAGGAGGACTCCTTAACAACTTGCAATATGCAAACGGCACAACCTTGCTTGCTGAAAGTGAAAATGACTTGAAGCACTTACTGATGAAAATTAAAGTCTGCATTGTGTATTACACCTCAACATAAAGAAAATGAAAATCCTCACAACTGGACCAATAAGCAGCAGCATGATAAATGGAGAAAAGACTGAAGTTGTGAAAGATTTTGTGTTACCTGGATTCAGAATCAACACCAATGGAAGCAGCAGCCAAGAAATCAGACATCGTATTGCACTAGGCAAAGCTGTTACAAAAGACCTATTTAAAGTGCTGAAGAGCAAAGATGTCTCTTTGAAGACTGAGATGTGCCTGATCCAATCCATGATATTTTATTTTTTTCTTTCCGCCCCCTGGACCCCTCATAATTATGCACTCCTGTTTGTCCTGCATTTCCTCAGTTTGAATGTTGGTCCTTTGGCGTCCCGTGGTCTATTGCTCTAAGGGATGTATTATCATTGAGTGTGTGGGTGCGGCATCCTGGGTTGAGTGGTCTGTGTGTACATCTTGTTAACTATTGGGCTGAGAGCCCACCCCTGGGCGCCAAATGTATTTCAGGGCCATAGTACTGAGAGTCTCACCAGACTTCATCTGACCAATAATT
>NW_006921829.1:271233-271918 GCF_000298275.1 Orycteropus afer afer | reverse complement strand
TCTATCTCTTATGTGCACAGTTCGGTGTCCTCTCGTTTCCCAATGTTATTATGGTGGTCATATATCCTTCCCATGTATCCCTCCCTTTACCCATGTCAGCGTGTAAGCCCCAACTAGCCTTAAATTAATCTCTCCCTTTCCCTCCCCATCCCAGTAACTTACTAGGTGAGTTCCCTTTCCCAAGCAAACCCTTCTTTGTCTTTTTACAGTAATAGGCTCATACAGTACTTGTCCTTCTGTAATTGACTTATTTCACTCAGCATAATATCCTCCAGGTTCATCCACATTGCGAGATGATTTGCATAGCCCTCATTGTTCTTTAATGTTGCATAGTATTCCATTGTGTGGATATACCATAATTTGGTTATCCACTCATCTGTTGATGGGCATTTAGGTTATTTCCATCTCTTTGCTATGGTGAATTGTGCTGCGATGAACATAGGTGTACATATGTCTGTTTGTGCGTTATCTCTCACCTCTTTAAGATATATTCCTAGTATTGGAATTGCTGGGTCAAATGGTACCTCTATTTTCAGTTTTTTAAGGAAATGCCATACTGTTTGCCACAATGGTTGTACCATTTTACAGTGCCATCAGCAGTGCACAAGAGTTCCAATCTCTCCACAACCCTGCCAGCATTTGTTACTATCTGATCTGTTGAACTTTGCTATTATTGCTGGGGTGA
>NW_006921829.1:267939-268638 GCF_000298275.1 Orycteropus afer afer | reverse complement strand
AAAAAAAAAAAATGAATTAAAACGAGGAAATATTTTGTAATTCATTCCATGAGTCCAGCATTACCCTGATACTAAAGACAAGACAACGATATCACAGGGAAGAAAACTACAGACCAAAAGCTCTTATGGATATAGATGCAAAAATCCTTAACACAATACTAGCCAACCAAATCCAGCAGCATATTAAAAGAATTACACAACATAACCAGGTGGACATTACTCCACACTGCAAAGTTGATTTGACATAAAAAGTCATTCAGTGTAATGTTGCTGCTGTTGTTGTTTAGGTGCTACTCAGTTGATTTTGACTCATAGTGACCCCATGTTCAACAGAACAAAACATCACTCAGTCCAGTGCCATCCTCACAGTCATTGCTATATTTGAGTCCTTGTTACCACTATGTCAATCCATCTCATCAAGGGTCTTCCCCTTTTCCATAGACCTACTTTTCCAAGCAGGATGTCCTTCCTCAGGGACTGGTACCTCTTGATCACATGTCCAAAGTACATGAGATGAAGTCTTGACATCCTCACTTCTAAGGAGCATTCTGGCTACAGTTCTTTCAAGACAAATTTGTTTGTTCTTTTGGCAGATATAGTCAATATTCTTCACTAACACTATAATTCAAATGCATCAATTCTCCTTTGATTTCCTAGTTAACTGACTAGCTTTCATATACACAGGAGGTGATTGAAAAC
>NW_006921829.1:264342-265807 GCF_000298275.1 Orycteropus afer afer | reverse complement strand
GGCATCCAAATTGGTAAGGAAGAAGTCAAACTATCCCTATTTGCTGATGATATGATCTTATACCTAGAAAACCCAAGAGACTTAGTCAAAAATCTACTGGAACTAATTGAAAGATTTAGCATCGCAGCAGGATATGAGATGAACATCCAAAAATCAGTTGGATTCCTCTACACCAGCAAAGAGGTTGCTGAAAAAAAAAAGAAGAAAGAAAGAAAGAAAAGAAAATCAATGTCATTTACAATAGCTATCAAAAAGATAAAACACTTGGGAATAAATCTTACCAGGGACACAAAAGACCTGTACAAAGAAAACTATAAAACACTGCTTCGAGAAACCATAAGAGATCTACATAAATGAAAAAATATACCATGCTTGTGAATAGGAAGATTGAACATTGTGAAAATGTCAATTCTACCCAAAGCAAGCTATTCATTCAATGCAATCCCAATCCAGATCCCATAAACATTCTTTAAAGATATGGAAAAACCAATCACTAACTTTATACAGAAAGGAAAGAGACTTTGAATAAGCAAAGCACTATTGAAGAAGAACAACAAAGTAGGAGGTCTCACACTGCTGGTTCTCAAAACCTACTATACAGCCACGGTAGTCAAAACTGCCTGGTATTGGTACAGTGACAGACACATAGACCAGTGGAATAGAATTGAGAACCCAGAAATAGATCCATTGACCTATGGTCAGCTGATCTTTGATAAAAGGCCAAAAATCCATTATGTCAGGAAGAGATTGTCTGTTTAATAAATGGTGCTGACAAAATTGTACATCATTTGCAGAAAAATGAAACAAGATCTGTATCTCACACCATACACACAAACTAACTCCTGATGGATCAAAGACTTAAATGTGAAACCTAAATCTATAAAGTTCCTCAAGGGAAAAACTAGGGGCCAATTTAGCATCCTTATCTGTCTCGGAAACCCAAGTAGGGGTCGCTATGAGTTGGGTCCAACTCAATGGCACATAACAACAACAAAAACAATATATGGCATAAATAGACTATTAAGCATAACCCAAAATGCACAGACAGCAGAAGAACTAGATGAATGGGAACTTCTAAAAATTAAATTTTTATGTGCTTCCAGAGACTTCTCTGAAAGAGTCAAAAGAGAGCCTACAGACTGGGAAAAAATATTCGGCAATGACATATCTGACAAAGGACTTATCTCTAGAATTTATAGAAAGCTCCAACACCTCAACAACAAAAAGACAAATAATCCAATTAAAAAATGGACAGAAGACATGAATAAACACTTCACCAAAGGGGATACTTAAGCGGCCAACAAACATATGAAGAAATGCTCAGAATCATTAGCCATTGTTGTTGTTGTCATGTGCCATCGAGTCGGTCTCGACTCATAGTGACCCCTCCTTGGGTTGCTGAGGCAGTATCACTATGGAAGAAGATTGCCCCATCTTCCTTCCGAGGAGTGGCTGGTGGGTTTGA
>NW_006921829.1:262750-264130 GCF_000298275.1 Orycteropus afer afer | reverse complement strand
GTAAAATGGTACAACCACTGTGGAAAGCGTATGGCGATTCCTTCAAAAGTTGGAATTAGAAATACCATTTGACCCAGCCATTCCATTACTAGGTATATATCCTAAAGAAGTGAGAGCCAGGACAAGAGCAGATATATGCACACCCACATTCATCGCAGCAATATTTACAATAGCAAAAATGATGGAAACAACCTAGGTGCCCATCATCTGAAGAATGGATAACCAAACTATGGTACATACACACAGTGGAATATTATGCAGACCTAATGCATAACATAGAATCTACAAAACACCGCATAACGTGGATGAACTTGGAGGACATTATGCTGAGGGAAATAAGTCAATCACAGAGGGACAAATATTCTATAAGTCCATTATTGTAAAAGTCAAGGAAAGGTTTATATATGGAAGGAAATTTTTTTTGTTGGTTACCAGGGTGGAAGGGAGGGGAGAGAACACTGTTAGATAGGTAGAGACAAGTATTGATTTGAGTGAAGAGAAGGGCAATGTACCAAATGTGAGTGATCAATACAGTGGCAGTGAGGAAGAAGAAGACATAGAGAGGTGCATGGAAGGTACAGACAACAAAGATGAACCCTCTCACACATGTAATACTGCATTGTCAGTGAAGGCAAACATGAATGTACGGGTAGATAGATGTGTGGACAGGCTGAACTATTAAGTATATCTATGCAGGGGGCAGTTTGCCCATGACCATGTATAGGGTTGATAGACAATGTTTCTACAACTGTATTTGTATGTTCTGTAAGAATTCCCAGGTATATAGTGGAGCTGACAAGGAACAAGGTTGTAGTCACTTCTTGGTCACAGCCAGCTACCCAAGAGAGCAAGTAGCTGGACCTGTGCACCTGGGACCATAGTTGCAGGGGATATCAAGCTCAATTTGCATAACATACTACACAAAGACATTGTTCTACATTCTACTTTGGAGAGTAGTGACTGGGATCTTAAAAGCTTGCCAGCAGCCATCTAGATGCAATGATGGGTCTCTCCTCATCCAGAGAAAAGAAAAATGAAGAAAACCAAAGATTCATGGAAACAATTAGTCCAAGCGACTGGTACACTATGTGATCCTCAGCCTATACGACCATGAGACCAGAAGAACTAGATGGTGTCTGACTGCCACTGTCAACCACTTGGAGGGGGATCTATATAGGAGATCCTGGATAGAGTGGGAGAACAATATGGAACAAAACTCAAAATCATTTTGAAAAAAAAAAAAAAAGCGGGGGACCAGGTTTGCTGGTCTGATAGAGCCTGATGGAACCCCTGAGACTATGGCCTCTAGCTGCCCTTTAGGTCTGGAATTGAATCTACTCCTGTGGCTTCCAGCCAAACAGAAGACAGGCATATGAGTTG
>NW_006921829.1:260064-262650 GCF_000298275.1 Orycteropus afer afer | reverse complement strand
GAAGGGCTGTGTATGCACAGGGAGACAGCTCAGAGGGCAGGAGTGCATAGAGGGAAGGACACAGGGAAGCGGTAACTATGGGGAGGCAGTGGGAGGGTAGTTGTTGCATTGTGGAAAATTTCAGTCAATGTCAGGAGACAAAGTGTGTGTGAGTTGTTGTAAGGAAAGTGAATTTGCTCTGTACACTTCCATCCAAATCACAATTTAAAAAAATTAATAAATAAAGCACAAAAACCACATGGTCATTTCAATAGACACAGAGAATGGTGATAGTTGAACGGCACTGTGAATATACTAAAAAAACACTGAATGTATACTTCCAAATGGTTAAAATGCTGAATTTTATGTTACATGAATTTTACTTCAATAATAATAATACATATAAAATCTTTTGAAAAAGAATTAAAAACAATGTTCTGAAACCATAAAATAAATCAATGTTGGTGCTCCCCATATGATAAATGGCAGAACACCTGCTGCAAAAACATTCTGACAATCTTCTCTCTGTGTGCAATATAGGGCTAGACTGCTTACCCTCTATTTTTCAGACATATTCCATGCACAAGCTTACAATTTGCCACTGACCTTTATGACAAGTGGAATGGAGGCCTCGTTCCTTTTGTAGTCCATGGCACAGATGCTGGCCCAACTGGCTGATACACCAGTGTCAAACGCTTCTTCCACCACCACCTCAGGATGCCAGGAATACCACCACCTACCACCACCTTCCACCACCTCCGGAGGATGGGCTGCCCTTTACAGCTGTTGCCATGCACTTGGCTTTATCAGTGAGTCCCATACTTGCTGTCCATGGATGGGAAGTATTGGCACAGCATCTGGAAAAAAAAAAAATCTGGAAGAGAGAGACAGGCTTTTGCTGGTTATCCTTTAAAATTAGCTATGAGCTAAAGCAAGAGCTCTGTTCAGTGCATGTGTATCTCACACACTAAATGAGACTTTGGCAGAAGGTGGAAGTGCAACATGGAGGTCTACCAAACCCATTCTGGCTTATTTTAATGCCATTATTAATAATAACACTTTGTTAAGAAAAAACATAACATCTGGGACAAATGCAAAATAAGATAGGAAAACAGTCAAATCAGGACCACTGATTGTTATGTGAACTGTGGTGCAAAGCATTGCAGAATAAGTGTCCAATGCCTGGGACAGAAATTGAATTCTACAGAGGTGCAGATCACATCTGGCCTCATAAAGGGTCATGTTTTGACATGTGTAATATTAACAAGTAGAGACCCAGAGAACAGAAAATCTGGAAAGAATGGAAAAGTGCCAGAAAAGCGAAAGGTGATTTAGAAGGGAAAGAACAGAGCAGAAGGTTCTCACATAATTTATCTGTTACTGAATACTTATATTAGTAATGCTTTAACTGGATTACATGTGTCTCCCGTACTTCAGGCTGTATCTATACAAATTATAACTAGACGTTCTTTTCATTATCTAACTTCTGGTATAGTGCCTCTTTTTCATAATAATAAAGAGAAGATGAGAAACGGGAGAGTAAGAGGAATTAAACAGTTTGCAAAAGCAGGGACATTATTCCATTTCTATCTCCTACATCTAGTAAGAGAGTCCTTGGGTAGTACAAACAATGAACACTTTCAGCTGCCAAGGAAAAGGTTGGTGGTTTGAACCCACCTGGTGCTGACTCAGAAGAGAGTCCTGGCAATATATTTATAAAAAATCAGCTACTGAGAGCTCTATGGAGCACAATCTACTCTGACACACATGGGCTGTGTCAATTACTCGGCAGTAATTGGTACTGGTATATCTAGTAAAGGGCTAAAGTTTCGGAAAATACATGAATAGCCATATTGGTATGGGTATCATTGATAACACTTGCTAAAACACAGAAGTTTATATAAAAGAGAATCCCATTAGGTTTAACCAAAGACTTAGCACCTTAGTGAAATATAATATTAATATAACATAGCATAAATATAACATCTGAGAGAAACTCAGAGTCTATTTATTTTACGCGCTTTTCTACTCTGCCCAAGCTGACAACTCTTTCTGGCTTTCTAAACTACCACACAGAGCCAGGACTCCATCCTGGAAAGCACTAAGCACAATGAGCCTTTCAGCCTCTTTAGCCATGCCAATTTCTCCAGAGCCTTTGCTCCATGGAGAAAACAAGTAACCATTATGTTTACCAAAGACATTTGACTACATGGATTTTCAGCCTGAAAAAGTCTGAAGTCAGAAGTTCCGGCAAGATGGTGGACTAGGCAGAAAGACTACATAGACCCTCTTCAACAAAGAAAAGGGAAACCAATTAACACAGAAGTGAGGACAACTACAAACGAAAAGAGGGAAAAGACTGTGTAGTTACAGAACTTCTAAATGGTGAGTAAGTCAAGAGAGTTGCTAGATAGAATGGACTGTTCTAAACTCGGGGATAAAACTATAAATTATAGGGTAACCTCAAAAAAAATGATAAAGCTTCACATCACAGTAAAAAAGAGGACAAGCACAAATATTCAGCATATACTAAAACAACAACAACAAAGGAAATGATAACACAATTCATAAACATAATGAGCTCAGCACAGAAAATAATATGGAACA
>NW_006921829.1:246703-254487 GCF_000298275.1 Orycteropus afer afer | reverse complement strand
TCAATGACATGAGACAAAGTATATGTGAACTGCTGTATGGAAAGTGAATTTGCTCTGTAAATCTTCACCCAAATCACACACACACACACAAAAGTCTGAAGTCTTAACTCCTGTAGTTTGGCATTTTCAAAATTTTGCCTGAGATGTGTGCAAACAACCATGTTTTGTAATTTGGATAAATATAATTCAGTTTCCAGGATAGGAATAGTCACACAAAGTCTAACACAGACATTCCTTAATTCATTTATGTCTTCTAAATTATCCCCAATGCTTGGCCTATTGGGATGAAGTCTTTGAGAAAGAGAGTTTCCTGGGGAAATGAAATCATTTTAGCAACCCACACATTTATAGGAAAAATAAATTTGACATAAGGGACTTACTTGTTTGTTGTTCACTTGACTGCATGCCTTGCAGCAGGGAATTATTGAAGATTCAAAACTTAAAATTTTGATCTACTATAGTCAGTCTATTGCATTATAGTCAGTCTGGTGGTGCAGTGCCTAAGGCATTTGACTGCTAACCAGAAGGTTGGTGGTTCAAACCCACCAGCTGCTCTGCAGAAGGAAGATAGGGCAATCTACATCTGTAAAGATTTACCACCTTGGAAACCCAGTGGGTGTCACTATAAGTTGTAATCAACTCAATGGCAGTGAGTTTGGTTTGGTTTTTTTGTAGTTTGGTTTGGTTCTTTCTAGTCAGTCCAAGGAGCTCTGGTGAGTGGTTAAAGCATTCAGCTGCTGACCAAAAGTTCAGTGGTTTGAATCCACCAGCTGCTCTGTGGAAGAAAGATGAGGTAGTCTGTTTCCATAAAGATTTGTAGCTTTAGAAACTCTATAGGGAAGTTCTATTTTACATGTTCTATAGGGTCATTGTGAGTTGGGATCATCTCAATGGCAATGGTTTGTTTTTGAGTTGTAGGCATTTCCTAGATTATAAACAAGTTCTGTTCCTAAATCTATCTTTACGTTGAATTTGTGTTAAGTCAGAGCAGTGAGGTACAGTTTACATCTAACATCAACTAGTCAGATGTTTGTCTTAGTATATAGTATATAGTGTATGTTTCTATGCATAAAAATCATTAAAGAAACACTTCCAGATGCACTAAGATGTATTTAACATCATAGTACAATAATAATAATTACTGCAAAGTAGTGTCTATTTGTTGTTTTGAACCATTGTATATTCCTCAAATTTTTAACATAATATTCTTTATGGGGGTTGATTCATAGCTATGAGTTGTACATGAATCACACATTCATAATCTGGGTCCATATTGGGTTGATGGAGTGAACACACTAATCAAATTTTCATGGGGAATACAAATCTTTGGAAGATAAATTTAGAATATAGGATGAACTTCATAATTTGAAAATCTAAGCTGAAATCAGTACTATAAAATTTATTAGACACTGACACGAAGTCTTTCAAGTAAAAAAAGTAGAATGATTATACGCCGTGTCTACAGTCTCAAAACATCTACTCATTTAAGCCATTTCTAAGGGAAAAAAAATTTATTAAGTTGGTTACTTATATTTCTGTAGATCAGAACATGAAACAGAGATTACTGTTCCAGCAAAGAGATAAGTGTTGCAGTCATTTTCAGAAAAATTAAGAGGTGTTAGTGATGAAGCTAAAAAGATGAAAAGACAAATAACTCATTTTAAAATTAGAAATTATCCTTATTAAACAGTATAGAGTTAGTAAAACTTCTCACTTAGTTCTGAACACCTGGTCCTTCATATCAGACCTCTATCAGGTAGTAGGGGGCTGGCTAGAAGGGATCAGAAACCAGTCCACTCAGGAAACAACTTGTTTGGTTTTGTTTCAAGAAAAATTTAATTTAAAAATCAGATTTATGAGAAAGGATCATGAAGAGTTGAGCAGTTCCTCCCGGGGGAAGACAAGATGTCTGTTTGTAAGAACAGGACTTGTTATTCTCAAACATCAACAAGGACGTAACCTGAGTTTATGCAGAAGGTCACAGCTGCAGCAGACCGTGGACTGAGTTGCCTTGAATTAGAGTCAGTCGGAGAGTAAGTAAGCACTGTAGACTCTGCCCTGAGTTAGAACTTTTGCATCATAAAATTGAGAGAAGGCAGATTTAAATGTGGGATATTCTCCCTAATAGTAAATCCAAAAGAAATATTATCCTCTATGATCTCACGTATATTAGGCATCTAGTCCTCTCTGCAAATGGATTTTCCCTCCTTTCTTCTGTGAGATGTTTGGAGCAGAGGGCAAAGACCTAATGCCTCTGGTTTAAGGGGTTTTGGGGGTGTATTGTGAAGGGGAGAGGGGTGGAGAAAGTGGGAGTGGGGTGGCAGTAGAGAAGGTAGGGGATTTGAGAATGCCTAAAGCAAGGACACCATCCAAGTGTAAGGGAAGCCTGGAAGGAGTACCGCTGCAATGTTTCATCCAATGAAAGAATTCATTCGATGCCATGAACCTTGAAGGGGCTGTTTAGTTTCTATAGTTTTGTTAAAACTAAATAGAGTCTGACTCCCTTGGGTATTTGGAGAGTCAGGCCTAAAAGAATCTCATCATTTTGTGCATTGTCACAGCTGGTTTTTCAGTTTTGCATTAGAAATAGGGAGAATTTCAGCCTTAATTAAACTTTTGAAACCCTCCTGCCTGGACACATGGAAACCCATTTCTAATTCTAATGAAGGCCATGAGACGTAAAGCCATCTCACTCTCTGGTTTTCAGCGTGATTGTGGATGAATTGGAACCAGAGACACACATCTGCCATAGTCTCTGTATTAATACTGAACATCTTTTCTTACAGAAGCTGGCCAGGGAAGATATTCATTCTCCCCTGTACTATTTACATCGATGCCCAGAGCAGCCCATCTTGAGCAAGGCATAGCAATTTGAAAAGGTGAGATTACATCGGCATAAACGCAAATTAGTGCCATATGTTGAAGAGTCTTTGTTGCTTATTTCTGAGCCAGATGCTTCTATCTCCTACATTATATTTGCAATCAATCATTTTTTAGCTCTTTTTCCTGATGCAACATCAATTTAATAAAAGAATTGTGCTTCCTTTTTCCTTCATGGCTATGAAAGCTCTTATGACCACTATATCATCTCAGAAAAGTTCCACTAGGAATTAATTACTTTGAAATTCAAGTATTCCTGAACTCATAACCCTTTTTAAAAACATCATTGACACTTGTTCCCAAAAGATTATCTTCTGTAATTGAATCTCATTGTTATGGATTGAATTGTGTCCTCCAAAAATGTGTTGTATATTCTAACCTCCATGCCTGTGGTTATAATCCCATCTGGGAATGAATTTTCTGTAATGTTAATAAAGCAGGATTAGTGTAGGGTATGTTTTGAGTTAATTTCTTATAAGAGATAAAAGGAGCAGATTAGGCAAGCAGCAGAAATGAAGGAAGATACACGCCGTGCCACATGAAGATGCCCAGGAGCAAAAGCTCAGAGGAGACAAAAACCTTTCTCCAGAGCTGACATAGACAGAGAGAAAGTCTTCCCCTAAATTTCAGACTTCTAGCCTACTACACTGTGAGAAAATAAATTTCTGTTTGTTAAAGCCCCACTTATGCTCTTTCTGTTATAGCAGCACTCAAACCAAAAACCAAACTCACTGGCATGGAATCAATTCTGACTCATAGCGACCCCTCCTTGGGTTTCTGAGGTTGTATCTCTATGGAAATTGATTGCCCAATCTTCCTTCCGAGGAGTGGTTGGTGGGTTTGAACCAGCCTTCTGGTTAGCAGTCAAAAGCCTTTGGCAATACACCTCCAGAGTTCCTATAGCTATTACTATATTCAATTATATATATATTCCTATATTCAATAACTAGATAATTGAATTGATACCACAAGAGGGGGTGCTGCTCCAACAGATGGCTAAAATGTGGAAGGAGTTTTGGAATTGGGTAATGGGTAGAGGCTAGAAGAATTTTAAGGTGCCTAATAGTAAAAGTCTACATTGCCTTGAAGAGAGTGTTGGTAGAATTATGGATGTCGAAGGCATCTGGTGAGGGCTCAAAAGGAAGTGAGGAGAGCTATAGAGAAAGTCTCTGTTGTCTTAGAGAATACATATGGTGGCAACAAAAGAACGATACTATAAAAGTGGATGTTATATCTGTTCCTGGAAGCTTTAAAAGAAAATAATGAACACATGATAGGACAATGGAGGGAAGGTGGTGCTTTTTATGCAGTGGCAAAGAACTTGTCTGAATTATGCACAAATGTTTGGTGGAATGTAAAACTTGTAAATGATGAACTTGGAAATATGGCTGATGAGATTTCTAAGCAAAATCTTAAAGGGGCCACATGATTTCTCTTTGACACTTACAGTATAATGCAAGAGGAAGGAGATGGACTTAAAAATGAACTATGCAAAATAAAAACAGACTTAAAGATTTGGAAAATTCTGTTATACAATTTAAGGGCACATGTCCTAGAATATTTTCCAACCTTTTGTTAAAGATACACACAATTTTTTGTTAAAGATATTAAGCCTGTGACTGATGGTTCTAACCAACTACCACAATAGAAAACCCATCAGCTTAGACTGAAGGGGTCAGAGACAGGATGAAAGGAAAGAAAATACCTCTTAGACTTCTACAGGCAAGAAACAGGGCAAAGGAACTACATCTGTTGTCTTCCAAAAAAAAAAAAATAAAAGAAAAGAAAAGGACCATCCCTGTACCAGTTTAGAGATTAGCAGAACTACTGGAAAGAGCACAGGAAGCAGGGCCTTCCTGGTTTCAAAGGGTAGGACATGGTCACTTGGATCTCAAAGAGTTGCATCTTTACCAACTTGGTTCCAGAATGTAGGGTTGCAATTAAGGTGTGCCATGTGTATGGGGTCACCTCCCAAACCTAAGGGAGCAGGGCTGCCATGCCTCAGGGGCAGAAGAATGGGGCCTGCAAGGACCAAAGGGATGGGGTTGCCACTCAGATGAACTAGGAGGATGGGGCTGAGTTGCTGTACCAGTGAGCCTGGAAGGCAAAGCTGAAGCCCAGGGCTGAGGAGCCACCACACAGAATGCAGAGAACACAACCAACACCCAGAGTTTAGAGAGCGGGACCCTTGCCCAGATGGTCTCAGAGATTATTTTCAGGCCTTGAGCTAATGTAAATTGTTCTGCTGGGTTTTGGACTTGCTGAGTACCCATTATCCCTTCTTTCTCCAATTTCTCCCATTTTGTAATGGAAGTGTCTAACTTGTGCCTGTTCCAGCACTGTGCTTTGGAAATTGTTGTTGTTGTTGCTATGTGCCGTGGAGTCAGACCTGACTCATAGTCACCCCTCCTTGTGTTTCCAAGGCGGTATCACTACGGAAGTGGATTGCCCAACCTTCCTTTGGAAATAGATAACTTGTATTCTATATTTCACAGGTTCACAGATGAAGAGGAATTTTGTCCCAGGATGTAGTACAACTAATATCTGCTCATATTTTATTTAGATGGCTCAGAAGTTGAGATTTTGAACTTGGAATTAAGACTTTGGGGATGATGTGATGGGATGGACATGTTACGGACTGAATCGTGTCCCCCTAAAATATGTATTATAAACCTTAACCTCTATGCCTGTGGCTACAATTCCATCTGGGAATGAGTTTTCTGTTACTTTACTGAGAAAGATTAGTGTAGGGTATGTTTTGAGTTAATCTTTTATAAGAGATAAAAAGAGCAGATTAGGCAAGCAGAGATGGGAGGAGACATATGTCAAACCACGTGAAGATCTTCCAGGAGCAAAAGCTCAGACGAGATAAGGACCTACCTCCAGAGCTGACAGAGAGAAAGTCTTCTCCTAGAGCCAGCAAACTGATTTCAGACTTCTAGCCGACTACACGGAAGGCAGGTTGGGCAATCTACTTCCGTAATGACCTTGCCTCGGAAACCCAAGGAGGGGTCGCTGTGAGTCGGGGCCGACTCGAAGACACATGACAACAACAACAAGCCTACTACACTGTGAGAAAATAAATTTCTCTGTGTTAAAGCCTTCCATTAGTGGTTATTTCTGTTAAAGCAGCACTGAATAACAAGACACTGATTTTCACAATATCACAGAGAAGAGTTAGAGCAAGAAAATGCAAGTTAACCTGGACAATCACTCCGTGATAGTTTTCAAATGATATTATTATTATTACTATTTTACATTTAAAAATGTATGAAAATGTCCTACTGTGAAATTAAGCCTAAGATTTAAATATGGACGTATCTAACCCATGACATTCTGCCTTAAGTGTAACATACCTCATCAACATTGTACAAGTGTACTCCTCACTAAAACAAAACAAAAAAATTATTAATTGAAATGTGTACTTGCATTGCTCTTCTAAAAGTTTAGAGAGGTTATCCACATAGACAAAATTTAAAAAATGAAATGCACTCCACAACTTGGCCAAGAACATCTCTCCCACTGTTTTGTTTTCTGCTCTTAAGTCTTCCTTTCTCCTTGTTCTACCAATGCATCTGCCTCTTTCAGTATTTCTTAATGAAAAACCATCTCCAAAATTTTTCTCGGTGTTAATTTTTTCTCCTCCCCCTACTCAGTTTGGGCATCAAACTTAGTCACTTTCTTTAGTCTCTTGCCACTCCCATTGATTTTCTAGCTACTTTACTTTTACATAGCATTCCAACTTTCCTCTTCATCCTAGACGTGCATGTGTCTTCTCTTTGTCTTCGAGTATAAGCTCCTTAAAGGAACTGAGTTGTTTTTCTGTTTTTGTTTCTGTTTTTAACAATACTCAAAACTAAGGTCTTTCTTTGTTAATGCTTTATATTATGACAGTTCATCAGGGTTCAACAGCAGAAAACAGAAACCATTCTAGCTATATTAATAAGAAACAAATTTAATGGAGGGCCATCTTGTTCTTGTTAGTGGCCATGGAGTCAACCCCAACTCATAGTGACCCCATGCACACTGGGATCAAATCATTGTGATACAGAGGGCTTTCATAGATTGAGTTTCAGAAGTAGATGGGCTGGCTTTCTTCCTAGACCATTTTAATTTGGAAGCTCCACTGAAATCTGTTTAGCATCATAGCAACATGGAAGCCTCCACTGTAAACATGGTGACTGCACATGAGGTGTATAGGCCGGGAATCAAACCTAAGTCCCCCATACAGAAGATGAGAATTCTATGACTGAACTACCACCATTGAGTCCTCAGTATTTCCTTTTCTTATTCTTATTCCATAGCAATTTTTGCAGAGCAGAAAGGTATCTGATGGATTCTTAGTTTATATCCAGTGAGTTTTCTTTTAACTACATTTCATTCATTTTTTTTCACAAGTGAGTTTTGCCTGAGAAGGTGAGAGTCTGTTGAGTTCCTTAGGAGAAATCCAATTGTTCTTGAAGAAGACAGATGGAACTGAGTGACTTGTTGATATCTTCCAGGACAATTGAATAGAGTCTGACAGAGTTGGGAGCAACTCAATTGCATTTGAAAATTTTTTCTCACTATTCAATTGAGCTTAAAAATTATTCATAACAGCTTTACTCTACATAAAAATCAACTTAGGAGTTTTTTTAAAAAATATTTTGACCAGTAATGTTAATCTATTTTCTAGTCATCAAAAATAAATCTAAATATTCTTTTCATGGCTATAAAGAAAGCCAGAGAGAGTTTTCTCTTTGCAAATAGTTTTTTAAATCGATGGGCCTGTGGCAGTAGTCTTTGGGTGGTGCAAACAGTAAAGCACTCAGCTACTAACTGGAAAGTTGGTGATTTGAACCCACCCAGAGGTGCCTCAGGAGCTCCGGTAGCATAATGCCTAAGGCACTTGACTGTTAACCAGA
>NW_006921829.1:245249-246143 GCF_000298275.1 Orycteropus afer afer | reverse complement strand
AGTCAAATAGGCAGTTCGTCTTTGGTAGCCAAGGTTGGCATCTTATATCTTCTACCTCTTGGGTAAATCTTCACTTCTCAGTTGTTCCATGGCCCGTATTCTTCCTTCTCATAAAAAAAAAAAAATCCTCATGTACGTTCAGCTATACATACCTGGCAATGACTTAAAATGCTACTCTACCTTGGATATTTGGATTTGGGTAAGAATCAGGGCCTTAAAGTTATTAAATGTCAGCAGTGGAATTTCTGATACTAGCCACTGAGAAGATAAGACTGATGTAGTTTGAGTAATATTGTGTTTCTTGATTTATGTGTTAGTCATATGATATGTTCAGTTATATACTTATGGTTTATGTACTTTATAAAAATTGTACTTAATTAAACATTTCTTAAAAATTCAGAAGAGAGATAAAGAGGCTTTCATTAATGTGGGGCTAGAATGGAGAAGTCAGATTTGATAGATGTCAGAGATAAAATCAATAGGACTTAATGGAATGTGAACAAGAGAGACAAGAGTCAGTATTTGGGATGCCAGGTTGATAATGTTGGCATTAACCAAGACAGAGTTTATGGAGGAGGGATATCAAAGGAAGAGCAGATTTTGGTGAAAGATAATGTATTTTCTTTTTGGATATGTTGAGCTTGAGCCTTTGATACAACAGATAGCTTGAAATGATGGTTTATATCTTTAAAGAGAAGGAAAAAAAAAAAAAAAGAAAACCAAACTCATTGCTATCGTGTCGATTCCAACTCATAGCCACCCTCTTTGGGTTTCCAAGGCAGTAAATCTTTATGGAAGTAGATTGCCCAGTCTTCCTTTCATGTGCATATATCCTCTCTTTGAGTATAAGCTCCTTAAAGGAGTAGTTGGTGGTTTTGAACTGCCAACCTTCTG
>NW_006921829.1:227167-244118 GCF_000298275.1 Orycteropus afer afer | reverse complement strand
ACTATTATTTCTGAAGAAGGGCTTAGTCCTTGGGAAAAGCTGCCATGATACACACACACAGAACTGAGTCTTGCCCCTTTAGACATGGTGAGTCCTCACAGAGACAGACAATGATGTATTCATGCAACCAAGATGCATGAAAACTGTTGGAAAAACTCCTAAGTTCAATTAGCATCTTTATAGTTCAACTAAACAGTGGAAAAATCCCAACTGCTTTAGATATTTTGTTTAGATGATTTCAGTATGAGTGGAAAAACCTTTGAATAGAAATAAAAAACTCACAACAGACATATTTCATGGTTGGAACTACAAGAATTTCAAAGACATTTACTTTTTTGTAGCGAAGTTTCACAGATTTGACAAAAGTGTTATTTGAGAAGTGGATTTGGAAGGAAGAGACACTTTGTTTGTGGTTGATTGTTTCATCTCTGTGTCTTGAAATGGACTTTTGCCTGAGCTCTTACTTACATTCTCTTTACAATGGCCATTATTCTGTGGGAAAATAAAAGCCCTTAAGTCACAAACAAAAGAAAATATTGAAGAAGACATGTTTGAATGAACAATGAAACGATCATAAAATGTTCTCTTGTTTTCAGAAAAATCTGCTTATCTATGCCAGCTCCTTCAATTTGTCAAAACCAGCAGGAGTGAAAGCTCTGAAAAATAGCAGTGGCATGTCAGCTTAAAGGTGGTGCTTTCAGGTTGTAGAGAAAATAATTTTAAAAATTCAAGACTTAGCTCAGAAGAAGGTGGTCAGACAGAGAGATAGAGATCAATATAGTGGGTTCACCACTCTTAAAGTTGAGTGCCTCTTCTGTCATTTTCAGAGACAGGCCCTCCCTCATTACCCAATATAAAATGATCCTCCTTGTTCTCAAACTCCTTATTTTCTTATTCTCACAGCTCTGTCCTCTGCTAGAAATTATGATAAGGATTATTTGCTTTCTTGTTTATGGTCTATTTCTCCTCTTCAGTGTGACTTGGTGAGGGTACTGGCTTGGTATGTTTTACTCTTTGTTGTATCTCAAGTTCCTAGAACCCATAGAACACAGGATGCTAAATTAATATGTGTGGAATGAATTTATAAGTAAATGAATGAATGTAGTTGTTGTATTGACCATTTTGAGTAAACCTGTCCATAAATGCAGTGCCATATGTGTATGTTTGGTCACCTGATCAAATAGACAGTAATTTGACCAAATTAACCAGTCAAGCCAATCAAAAATGATCAACCCAGGAATTTCATACAAGCAGTCTTAGTGTAGACTCATTCAGACTGTAACTTTAATTTTGGAAGAGAGATTTAAAATAGGTATGCCTATTCAATATTTTCTTTCCTCTTATTGGTTGCTTCTACAGTCATAGCTAGTGATAGAAAAACTATATTATATTGCAGAAAAATTAAGATGTTGAAGCAAAATGGTTGATCTAGACAAGTGCAAATCAAATCAAGAGTTTAGTTGTTATGGAGCAATTGACTTCCATGTAGTCAGTATAGTGATCTCTGTTAGTTGAATCAACTTACAGAGAACTTGGACAGGGCTCATGACACTAGACCCAACTCCCTTCATCCTTACTTTAAATTACTAAGAAAGACTGTCTAGAGTTAAAAAGGATCTTATTTGATAAGCATCTAGATATTATTCATTCATTTGGGAAATGAGCCTTTAGAAAAGATAGAGCCACTCACTTGGAAAGGGATCAAAATTGGAGTTCCTGGATATAGTGGGAGGAAAAATGTGGAACAAAATTCAAAAACACAAAAATGACTGGAATTGGTGTTTGGATAGAGACTGGTGGAAAACTCCCAAGACTATGGACCCAGCTCACCCTTCAGGCCTGAAATTGAACTCTCTCTTGTGGGTTAGCTCTCAGCCAAATAATAGAAAGGCCTACGTACATCCCCGGGGAGATGTGCCCCGTAGAACAGTCAACTCTCAGAGATTGGAAGGACACCATTTGTATAGGGGGAAAGCTAGACAGACAGGAATGCATAGGTAAGAAGGACACAGAAAAGGAATAGTCACAGGGAGGAAATAGGAGGAAAGCTTTTTATTGCTGAGACTGTAATCAGTGCTGTGAAACCAAATGTGTATGAACTGTTGAGTGTAAAATAAATCTGCTGTGTAAATTTGCATACAAATCACAACAACTTTTTTTTTTTTTAAAGAAAAGATGGGGAGAAAGGAGGAAAGGTGGAAGGAGGAAGAGAAGAAAAAGGGCAGACTGGTTAGTAGGCAATAAAACATACACACACAAACACTCACTCCTGAAACAAATCATAACAAAATAAAACTCAATTCCCTAAAACTTAAAGCACTTAAAATGAAAATAAAATGGTGCCTCCAAAGTATATTCCTGGCAGGAATATATAAATGAAAGGACCAGGGCAATGTCCTGAAAGTTTTTATTAGGAAGAAATATAAACTCTAGCAACTGGCTCCAATGTTGGAAAAGTTTTCTCAAAAATATATTTTACCAAACGCACAGCATTAGATAAGCAAGGATAGGCATAACAATAACAGGCCTTTCAATGTGAAGAAAGTTGAACTATGTACTTGCATGATGTCACCCCTCTGTGGTTATAAATGAAAAACAGGCTATTTCAAAGCAAAAACCAAAAAACCTCATTGCCACTCACTCAGCTGTGAACTGAAAGTTCAGTGGTTCAAACCCACCAGCAGGTCTGCAATAGAAAGATGTGGCAATCTCCTTCTGTAAAGACCATAGCCTTGGAAGCCCTAAGGGCAGTACTGCTCTGTCCTGTAGGGTCACTATTCTGAAGCAAAGCCCTCTGCAAAAGTCTCCTATCATATAACTATGGTGATGATTATGCTTCTTAACAGGCAGGAAAAAAAAATTTGAGGGAAAAAAAAAAAGAACGGTTTCAATGGTTAGATTGTATAGAATCAATGCCATCTCTAGGCAGTATGCTGGAAAATATCAGCATCCAAGACCAAAAGTAATAGTTGGGGGTGGGGAAGGGAAAATTGATTTGTGAATTGACCAGTTCAAATCACCCACTATAGAGTGATGAAACGCTGTGGGGAAGGAGGAGGGTGGGCATAAGTATTATGATGACATGAATGGAACTTCTTTCCATGTTTTATAAGTATTTGATGGATCAAATAACAAATTATCATTTTCATAATACATACCATGCCCGATGCTAAGTATTTTACATAAATTATTTCATTTTAGTCTCCCAACACTCCCAGGTGGTAGATATTATTAATCCTGTTTTATAGATGGAGATATTGAAGTTCAAGGTCAAACAGCCATTAAGAAGTAGAACCAGCTGGCGGTAAAGCTATACTCATGTGGAGGATCTGACACCTGAGAAGACCTCTCAAGAGTCAGATTCTGGCCTACCATAAAGGATGGACTTTCTGAACATTGGAGTAAACTAATCCTGTTGCACCTTGAAGTGCCTTGCTCCCTAGAAAGGGCAAGGAGGGAACAGAGTAGATCAGGGTTTCCAACCAGTTTGTTTCAGTTCAACTCCCTGCTGAGAATTTGTATTTCCATATATACTGAATCAAAATCCATAGTTCAACAAGATCCCCAAGTGATTCTTATGTATAGATGTATATGAGTCACCTGAGGAGCTTGTTAAAATGTAGTTTCTGATTCAATATATCTGGGGTGGAAATACAAACTCTCAGCTGGGAGTCAAACCAGAATGAACCAGTTAGAAACCCTGGGTAGAAAACAGTACTGGTCAATTTGGGCAGAATTGAAACACTATCTGGGTGCAGGTGATACTTGTGCACTAGATAATGTGTTTTATTTCATTTCTAAATCCTCTGTAGGCATATTTTCATATTTGGGGTGTTATGATGGATTTGGAAGTCCCTGGGTGGCACAAATGGTTAAACGCTCTACTGCTAATGGAAAAGTTGATGGTTCAAATCCACTCAGAGGTGTCTCAGAAGAAAGTCCTGACAATCTGCTTCTGAAAGTTCACAGCTATGAAACCCCTGTGGAGCACAGTTCTACTAGGGAACACATGGGGTTGCCATAAGTCGGACCTGACTGGACAGCAACTGGTGTGGTGAATTCAAATCTATCAAGAGAGGTAATAGTCAACACTAACTTTTATCAGTATTTATTTGGACTCTGGTGGAAAGAGGCAAATTGAGGTGGTCACACTGGGATTACCTAGTAAATTATACCTAGATTTATTTGGATAGATTAACTGGAGCAAAACAATTTGGAAATCAGAACATTAAGTAAAATGGCAAGATAAATGGGAGATTGTCCCATATACAAAGTATGGACATGCAAGAAAAGGAGAAAAAGATGGAGGGAGGGGAAAATTGCTCTGGTCTCATATGTAGTTTTAGTTATACACTCCTTTTAATTAAGGTCCCTTCAATTTCCACCTAATGGTGAAATTGAGTGTGAATTTCAAGCAGGCTATTGGCTTTGACTCCTTTAGGGAAATACTGTAATGAAGACTTGGAAGAAGAAAAAAGAGAAAAAAGTAGAGAGAGGGGAAAATCAAAGAGACCTAAGGCAGGGGTGTGTAACTAAAACTACAAATGAGACCCCAGCAACCAGACCTGCCAATTTAGAGGCATGGTTTATGTGAAGGGCAAATCACTATGTTGAGGAACATTTGGAGAATCGTGAACCCTTTCTGCCATTTCATCTCTTTACACGAAAATGAAAGATGATCTATTTGGCAGGAAACAACCATAAAACTCCTCTAAGTTTCTTAGTGCATTTGGATTTGTGCATCCCGGCCCTGGCTGCTTATAAATGATTTCTGAGTCCACAGCCTTGTCACAAGCAATATGAATCCATAACTTTGTAATGCATGCAGCAAGGGAACAAATGAAAATCAAATGGGAAAAGGCAGGAGAACTCCATGTTGTGTGTCAAGAGACAGGGGAAGCAAAAACATAACCTTGTAATGAAGTGATTGAAAGATTGTTAAGACATCCCATACACAAGATAAATCATTGTCTCAACAACATGATTGCCTGATTCCCTGGCAGACAATACCGCCAGGTGAACTTCTTTTCTGAATAAAGCAATCTTGCCCTAAGACAAGAACAATTTCCCTGCATATTGCAGAGGAAGTGAGAAGTGGCACTTTAGATAAGGAATTGAAAGTGCCTGCCAAACACATGCTCCCAGACTGACTTCTTTCCCAGCTCTGGAAGCCCACCAGAAGAATTCTTTCTTGTTGTTGCAACTAACCCAGCCTCCTAAAGTGGCAGTGGGGTGTGAACTTGCCTGGAACTCACCAAAGTATTGACTATTCTTAGGACATCAAAGAAGTTGTTTGGGTTCCACTGCAGCCAGTCTGCATCTAGCACATCTGGTGAAGTTGTTGTTTTTGACTGTTTCTGTCCAAAAGCCCAGCCACACACTACCATTGGCTGGGTTGTTGACATGGAATTCTCTAGAAATGAAAATGGCAGAGTGTTGGCACAGAAGCAGGGCTTGACTGATAGCGAAATGGAGTGTGTATTTCAAGCAGGCCATTGTCTTTGACTACTTCAGAGAAATGCTGTAAAGAAGAGAGGTGTTTAAAACCAAAGGGGAGAGGTGGTCATTAAGCTTAATGAGTTGCAGGATGTCATACAAAGTATTCATAGACTTTGGCCATAATCAATTATTATTTATACATTTCCATAATAAGGACTTACTTCTAAAGCAACTCAAATTGTTTTATACATGCAAATTCCTTGTTGTTGTTGTTGTTATGTGCCATTGAGTTGGACCCGACTCATAGTGACCCCTCCCTGGGTTTCCAAGGCAGTATCACTACGGAAGTAGATTGTCCCATCTTCCTTCCGAGGAGTGGCTGGTGGGTTTGAACCACCAGCCTTCTGGTTAGCAGTCAAGGTACCTTAGACACTATGCTACCAGAGCAAATTCCTTAGTCATAACCAAATATCTTGAGGGAACAAGTTGCTGGGCATGACATAAAATACTCCACAAAGACAATGTTTTACATCCTACTTTAATGAATTGCAACTGGGATCTTAAAGTCTTGTGAGCAGCCATCTAAAGTGCAACTATTGGTTTCTCCTTGTCTGGAGCAAAGAAGAGTGAAGAAAATCAAAGACACAAGGAAACAAATTGTCCAAAGAACTAATGGACCATGTGAATCACAGCATCCATGACCCTGAGACCTGAAGAGCTAGTTTGGTGCCTGGCTACCACTGCTGACTGCTCTGAAAGAGATCATAACAGGAGGTCCCAGATAGAGGGGGAGAAAAATGTGGAACAAAATTCAAAAGCATAGGAAAGACCAGGCTTACCAGTCTGATGGAGACTGGTGGAACCCACAAGACAAGGACCCTTAGACTCCCTTCAAGCCAGGAATTGAACTCATCCCTATGGCTCAATTTTCAGCCAGTAATACCAGATGAACAATAATATCAGGAAGGTACACATTCATACAGATCAAAAGGGCAGCATTTGCTTCATGATAAAGCTAAGAAGGCAGGAAGAGATAGGGAAGAAGGACAAAGAGAAACAGTAAACACAAGAAAGAAGTGAGAAGAGTGCTGCTACATTGTGGGGATTATAATGAATGTTACAAAACATTCATGAATTGTTAAATGGAGCACCAATTTGCCTTGTAAATTTTCACCCAAATCACAATTAAAAAAATTATAATTTAAAAAAAATGCTAGTTCTTTAATTCTTGGAGAATCATTTGGCTACAGGTTGAGGATTATTTGGTATCTTTAGAGACAGGAAAAATGAAGGTCTAGAAGGGTGAAGCTTCCAGTGTCTGGTCAACAAGCAAATGAAAGAGTAAAATAGGGATAGAACTCAAGTTCCTGACTTCTAACCTAGGACTGTTTCCATTATGCTAGTACAAGGGAGAGATGGGCAAAAAAAAAAAAAAAACAAAAAAAACTTATGGCTATAAAATGTGCCCAAAAAATGAGGATGGAGATGGTGAGAGTGAGGGGTGGGATTGTGAAGTCAACAGCTTTAAGCAGCAAGGTTTTGATGTTTTTATTGCTGGACACCCTTGGGCCCTAGAGTCATGAAAGCAGAAAGGGGTTGGGGTATAGACCATGGTGGGGGTGGGGGTGGGGTGCCTGGAATTTCTGAAAGGGCTTTGCTGTAGCCTGGAAGTGAATGTCATAGTGGAAATTCCAGAAATCTATTCTTCTGTCTTCCTGGGGGAAAGGTGGCCAGGGCAGACTTACCTCTGGTGGGACTATCTCAAGAAGGTCATGTGGAATAATGAGATGCTCACTACTTGGAAATAGGAGATCAAACCCTTGCCCATGAGGCAAATCATTTACCTCCTACCTGGAGTGAGCCAGAGCCTGGAGATGCCCCTAAACATTCTAGAGTGTGTACTTCCTCAAAGTATAGTCCATGGACCAGCACCATGATCATACCTGGGACCCTGATAGAAATACAGACCCCTAGGTTCCACCCAGACCTACAAAATTCGTTTCTGCTATTAATAAAATTTCTGGTTGATTCATATGCACATTAAAGTTTTAGACACAATTCATGCAGCAGTTGAGTGGCTGGATTCCTAGCACCTGAATTATCCTTGTTTCTCTACTTAAGCCACCTATGTAACCCCAGGCATATTACTTAACCTCCATTCAATCATCCATGAAATTAGAGAGACAACACAAGTGTCTGCATCAGAGGATTACTTGTGTTGTTATGTGCCGTTGAGTCGTCTCTGATTCATAGCAACCCCTCCTTGGGTTTCCGAGACAGTATCACTACTGAAGTAGATTGCCCAGTCTTCCTTCGGAGCAGTGACTTTACTTGTTGTTATGTGCCGTTGAGTCAGACTCGATTCATAGTGAACCCTCCTTGGGTTTCCGAAGCAGTATCACTAGGGAAGTAGATTGCCTAACCTTCCTTCCGAGGAGTGGCTTTACTAGGGGAATTAAATGAGAGAATCCATTGTTTTAAGAACTAAGAAAAACAATTCAGGCAAGGTACTAAGAACAATGCCTAAACCCACAAGTGCTCAAATACAGGTTATCTTCAGGTCATTTCTTGCAATTCATTCTAATATACCTTTACATGGTAAAATATTTAGGAGATAACACACTGATTTGCTCTGGAGCCCCAATTTCCTCAGAGATCCCCTCCCTTTTGTATCCTACATACTGTTGTTGTTCCTAACCAACCCCACCAACCTCCCAATCCCCAAGTTTTGTTTGGGGGGGCAGCTTCCATGTCAAGGATGGTTGTAGGGGCACAAAACCCTCCAAGAGCTTGAGTCAGCCACCCCAGCTCCTACCAGGACACTGCTATTCAGGACAAGGTCTATAAGTAGAACAATGGGATGGGCCTGCCACCCAGCACTCTGTGGTATCTCAAAGGTTAGTATTGTCAGGAGGGTTTGGAGGCTAAACTGCTTTGTGACAAGACAGGGACATAATGGGATAAAACAGGCTGCCTGCTGTTTCATTGACATTTAGCACACAGTGGTTTTGTATAAAAACACACATGCTACCACAATGAATTCTGCCAAGCAGGTAAAGGCCAATCCAGATTGGGCTATTCATAAAAGATTGCTCTTTCTTTAACTACCGGGGAGAGGTTTATAGGAAAAAATGCCTGCTTTCATCCATAAATCCAGAATTTACTTTATATAGGTTCTCAACAGACATCAGTTAAGTAGTGGAGTAGGGGCTGGTTCTCCATTTGGCCCCTGGCTCCAATGCCAGAAGAGGAGACATAGAAGACAGCCCTTTCCAAATTTTCAAGTCAATTTTCTAATGAGATCATGATTCCAGACCCTATAATTAGAACTTCTGAACATGATATTGAAATTATTGTATTTTTTTTTCCTTCCTTTTCTCTATCCTTCCTTCAGACCACAGGAAAAGTAGCAAAGCTTTCAGGATTCAGGTTTGAAATCAGCTGCCATCTGTGAAAGAGAAACAGATTTTATTCAGCAGTTAACCATCTGCTTACCACACCACCACCTGGAAATATGAAACTTCAGAGCTGACAGTGTTTTTAAACAGGTGAGATCCAGAGCATTACTGACTCCACAAACCATTCAAGGATGGAGGTGCTGCCATAGGGCTTCGGGTACTAATTCAGACCCTTCTCTTCTCCAATATTCCTCAGTGCCTCATCAACTCTCAGCAGTCCGTGATTACCCTGGCCTCTGTAAATACGCTGATAATAGTAATTGAGTGGGCTCATGTGCTCCCATGGAAGGTACACTGTGAGTTTAAAATACAGACCTCCCTCAGCCCTGAACTTTCACTGGAATGTGGGCTACCTCTTAGCTGCCAGGTGTGGACCATGCAAATGTTGCTTGTCATTAGTGGGCATACACATTGATAGCAGGGATCAGATGTAACAGGAAGAAATAGGCTTCCTGCTGTTCTCCTGACATTTATTCAGTTGGAGTGGGGTGCATGTTTATATCAATGTAAAACAGCTGTCACGTAAACACAGCCAGCCATAAAGAAGAAAAACAAGAAACCAGTGACTAAGGGAGGAGGGAGATGACTGAGACTGAAATATTTACTAGGTGAAACAGCATGCGTGTGCATACACACACACACACATACACACGCACAGTCAGACTTTGTTATTCCCGTTATTAAACATTCAATTTGGTGAAGTTCTAGTAATAAAAGATATGAATCATATAAACGGTTGGGCTTTGGCTATCTCAAGTAAAATCGGAGCTGGCAAAAGTGCTGTGTTGACAGCTTTGTAGGTAGAAATATGCAAAAAGCAGCTGGTTTGGGGGTCTCGGCACAGTTTCTGTAAACTGAATCACTGTTCATGGTTCGTCGTGGGTGTGCTGACATCTCCATTTCCATTTATGAAAAATCTGGGTGCCACTGAAACCTTCACAGGGCCACAGGGAGCCAAACGAAAAGCATCTAATAGTGTTTTTTGCTTACTTCTCTATATTCCATGAAATCCAAGGCAAGCCTAGTAGATTCTTGATGTGAATGGAGATGGTCTGGATCACTGTTGGCTTCCATTAGCACTCCTCTATGGGAGGGAGGAAGACTGGGAGGTGGCAGCTGGATATCAAACCAACCATTAAAACCAAGTCACACTTCCTGCTCCTGAATATTTTCAAGCTGCAGTTCTCAGATTCTAGCTTGCATTAGTAACACTGGCAGGACTTGTTAAAACGTGAATTGTTGAGCTCCAACCCCCTTAAACCAGTTACTGTGGAGTAGATTCTGACTCATGTCAATCCATGTGTGTCATGAGTAGAACTGAGCCCCACAGAGCTTCCAATGATTGATTTTTCAGAAATAGACCACCAGATCTTTCTACTAATTTGCTTTTGGGTAAACTCAAACTTCAAACTTTTTGGTTAGCAGGGAACCAAGTTAACCAAGCTAACTGTTTGCACTGTCCTAGGACTCGCCCTGCCTCTTAGAGTTCACAATTCATGTCTCTGGTGGGGAAGGAAGTGAAAATGTTCATTTCTGAAGTTCCAAGAGATGTTGATGCTACTGGGCCAGGGATCAGAGCACTGGTGGCACATGGGTTGAACTCAGCTGCTAACCAGAAAAAGGTGGCAATTGGAAATCTACCCGGCTGCTCCATGGGAGAAGACCTGGCGATCTGCTTTCATAAAGATTACAGCCAAGAAAACCTTATGGTGCAGTTCTACTCTGGCACTTTGGGGTCAGTATGTGTCATAACCGACTTGTTAACACCCAACAACAACATGCTAAAGAAACCTGGAGAACTCCCATGAAAGTCCTGATAGGGCTTTAATATTTAAGTCTAAACTGCCCCTGATCCTGAGGAGAAAATTGAAAGAGTGATTGGGTCTGAAACAATGCCTTCAGGCCTAAAGCTGCCAGGGACAAACACATTGTTTTAAGGGAAAGGCAGAGAAAACTTGAACTTGGTGCCTGTACTGTGGGATTATATGTGGAATCACACCAACCTGGAACATCTGACAAGTCAAATGGAGCCAGGCTTTCCAGAGACCTGCAGGGAAATCACATCACATAAGACACCTTTTTGCAATCCCTTCCCCACATCTTGCCTGAATGGTAAGATGTGATTGGAGATTCTTCCTCCATTCTCATAACCAATGTTCAAATTATTTGGGACAAAAGACCAAAGGAGACTCTGGAATACGGTTGAATGAGTACAGTATATTCTTGTCCTTCTCGAGCATTCTCCAAAACACCCCTACAGCAGATTGCTGAACACTCAATCGGACAATTTCACGTCACAGATCTATGTCATCTAATTTATATGAAATTTTACGTTTTGGATCAGTGCTTTCACTTTCTTAGGTATCTGTAGTTTTTGTTCATTGCCATAAGCATCAGTTATTTTAATAATGAAACAAAACTGCATATATTGTAATATAGCACAACAATGACTGTATATATCCAACAAACTTCAAGGTTTGTTTGAGGAGGGGGTAGGGACTCCATAGCTCAGGGACTCATTTCCATATATTAGCATGTGCTCCATCAAGATTAAGGATTATAACATATCATGGAGCTTTGGGGTTGAAAGAGCAAAAGTTTAATCATGAGATGTTGGGGATTGTTCTGGACTGGCTCCCATTCTGGGTGCCAACCCAGGCCCTCCACTAACTTGTTTGTGCTGTTGTCCAGGTCCTTGAATCTTTCTGGGCCCTATCTTCCTAATCTGTGCTCTGGCAGTTTCCTTGACATGCTGTAAGATCGTTGTTTTGCAAGGCAGCACATTACATTGTGGGTCAGTTTACAAAGTCAAAAGGTTCTTCCATAATTTATACCCAAATCTGACACTCTTTATCATCTACTACTTTCCATCATCATACCCTCTGGAAAAACACAGATAAGACTACTCCCTATTCACAACCTTGAAAACGGCTGTCATGTCCTCTCCAAATCTTCTTTTTTTGGCAATACATCTGAAGTTCCTTCAGCTGTTTCTCATAGCAGATTGCCCAAGAACATATCACAGCTCTTGGCATTAGGAGACATTCAATAAATATAAGTAAAATAAATGAATAAGTGGATGGATAGATAAATGGAAGATGAGCATATATATTAACCTTCCCACCCTCTTAAGTTGGTCAACAATCCTTTTTAAGTGAAGTGTGCAGACCTGGCTCACACCAAAAGTACAGTTGACTTTTGACAATCACCAAGTTAACATTTGCAGTCTCAATTATTCATGAGTAACTCTAAAAGCCCACATCATGTAGTAATTTGTCATCTGGTTACAGGAAAAAAAAAAAATGTGAGTTGATACCACCAGCCTGGTGTGCCAGCCAAGTCATGTAGCTAGTGAATGAGCCTAGCTGATCTTCTAACATCCAAATCTCAGTTTAGCTTTCTATTATGCACATATTTTATATGCTGCTGTTGTTGTTGTGCGCTTTTTTTTTAAATAGCAATCAATATTCTATAGCTGTACCAGAAATTCTAAGATCTGGTGGTGCAGTGGTTACAGCACTTGGCTACTAACAAAAAGATTGGTGGTTCAAACCAACCAGCCACTCTGTGGATGAAAGATGTGACAGATTTCCAAGATTACAGCCTTTAAAACCCTATGGGGCAGTTCTACTTTGCTATGACTTGGAATCAATTCAACGGCAATGGGGATATATGTACCAGAATTTCTAGGAATCTATAAAATTCATTATCTCTCTAAAGTTGTAAAATATTTTCCAGACGGGCAAAGAAAGAACCTAACGGAATAATGATCTTCCAGTATTTGGCCCCTATGTAACTGTGGAAGCTGAGCCTGTGTCATCTTCTTCATTACGTCACACCATCAAATCACACAGACCTTTTTCATATGAACTATTTATTATTCAGCATGCTCTCCTTTTTCCTTTGCTCATCCCATTTAAAAAAGATGACTAAACCGTCCAAGAGAGAGATTGCCTGACTTGACTACTCTACTAGGCATAAGAGGGAGACAACACCTAAGTAGACTCCACTCCCTCAGTTTTTTACATCAAGAAACTACTATATTAGAGCACTTGTTACTATTCTGACTTTGGGCCTGGTTCACACAAAGCTAACTCCTAAGTTACTGATGATAAAATAAATGTTCTTTTAATAAAATTCCTAGTGGGAATTATATTTTTCCATGGACTAGGACACTTGTGTCTCATATGCAGGAGGTACCTTATTTAGTTATAAAAATCTGTTGTAATAACAACAGGTACCATCAAATTAGTTCCAATTCATCAGAATGAAACACTGCCTAGTCCTGCACCATCCTCACAATCATTGTCATGCTTGAGCCCATCATTGTAGACACTGTGTCAATCCATCTCTTTGAAGATCTTCCCCCTTTCTGTTGGCTTTCTACCTTGCCCAGCATATCTTTCTCTATGGACTGGTCCCTTCTGACAACTTGACCAAAATATGAGAGATGAAGTTTGGCAGTTCTTGCTTGTAAGAGCATTCCAGCTGTACTTCCACCAAGACGGATTTGTTTATTCTTCTAGAAGTCCATTGTTGTTGTTAGGTACCTTTGAGTCAGCTCTCACTCACAGTGACCCTGTGTGCAACAGGACCACTGCCTGGTCTCGTGCCATTCTCACTATCTGCTATGCTTGAGTCCATCGTTGCAGCCATTGTGTCAATCCATCTTTTTGAGGGTCTTCTCCTTTTCCTTCTCCTCTACTTTACAAAACTTGATATCCTTCTCCAGGGACTGGTTCCTTCTGACAATAGGATCAAAGTAAGTGAGACAAAGTCTGGCTATTCTCACTCCCAAAGAGCATTCTGGTTGCACTTCTTCCAGGACAAATTTGTTCATTCTACTGGCAGTCCATGGTATTTTCAGTTTTCTTTGTCAACACTACAATTCAAAGGCATCGATTCTTCTGCTGTCTTCCTAATTCATTGCCCAGCTTTCATGTGTACATAGGGCTACTGAAAATATCATGGCTTGCCTCAGGGGTACCTTGGTCTTCAAAATGACATCTTTGCTCTTTAACACTTCAAAGAGGTCTTTTGCAGCAGATCTGCCCAGTGTGGTATGTCCTTTGATTTCTTAACTTCTGCTTCCATGGGCATTGATTGTGGATCCAAGTAAAATGAAATCCTTGACATCTTCAATCTTCTCTTCATTTATAATGATGTTGCTTATTGGTCCAGTAATGAGGACTTTTGTTTCTTTTATGTTGAGGTGTAATCCATACTGAAGACTGTAGTCTTCATAGTAAGTGTACTTTGTAGTAAGTAAGTCTTCAATTTCAGCAGGCAAGGCAGAGTCATCTGCATATCACAAGTTGTTAATGACTCTTCCTCCAATCCTGATGCCATGTTCTAATTAATATAGTCCAGCTCCTGGATGATTTTCTCAGCATACAAATTGAATATACATGATGAAAGGGCAAAACCTTGATGCAACATTTCCTGATTTTAAACCATACAGTATCCCCTTGTTCTGTTTGAAAAATTGCCTCCTGGTGTATGCACAGGTTCCTCATGAGAACAATTAACTGTTCTGGAATTCGTATTCTTTGCAATGTTATCCATATTAGTTATGATCTACACAGTTGAATATCCTTGCATAGTTAACCAAACATAGGTAAATATCTTTCTAGTATTCTTTGCTTTCAGCCAAGATCCATCTGACATAACCAATGATATCCTTTGTTCCACGTCCTCTTCTGAATCTGGCTTAATTTCTGGCAGTTGCTTGTGAATATGTTCTACAATCATTTTTAAATTATGGTTAGCAAAATTTTATTTGGGTGTTATATAAATGATATTGATCGATAATTTCTGCATTTTGTTGGATCATCTTTCTTTGGGATTGGCAAAAATATGGGTCTCTTCCAGTCTGTTGGCCAGCTAACTGTCTTCTAAATTTCTTGGTTTAAATGAGCGAGTGCCTCCAGAGTTCATCCATTTGTTGAAACATTTAAATGGGTATTCTTTCAATTCCTGGAGCCTTGTTTTTCACCAAATCCTTCAAAGCAGCTTGGACTTTTTCCTCCACTACCATTGGTTTTGATCATATGCTACCTCCTGAAATGCTTGAATATTGACTGATTCTTTTTGGTACAGTGACTTTGTGTATTCATTCCAGCATCTTCTGATGTTGTTCAATATTTTACTCATAGAATCCTTTAATATTGTTACTCAACATTTGAAATTTTCTTCAATTCTCCCATCTTGAGAAATGCAGTATGTGCTCTTCTATTTTTAATTTCTAATTCCAGATCTTTGCACATTTCATTATAATACTTTAGTTTGTCTTCTCGACTGCCCTTTGAAATCTTTTCAGCTATTTCTTCCATTTGCTTTAGCTACTCCTTTCAAGAGCAAGTTTCAGAGTCTCTTTTGACATCCATTTTGGTTTTCTCTTCCTTTCCTGACTTTCCATGACCTTTTCTTTTCTTCATGTATGATATTCTTGATGCCATCCCACAACTCATGTGGTCTTTGGTCATAGGTGTTCAATGTGTTAAACCCATTTCAATTGGTCTCTAGTTCTGGTGGGATGTACTCACGGTCATATTTTGGTTCTTGTGGATTTGTTTGAAAGTTCATCTTCAACTTAAACTTGCATATGAGCAATTGGTGGTCTGTTCCACAATTGGTCCCTGGCCTTTTTCTGACTGATGATATCACGTTTCCCCAACATCTCTTTCCACAGATATAGCTGATGTGATTCTTGTGTATTCCATCTGGTAATGTCTACATGTATATCACTGTTTATGTTGTTGAGAAAATGTATTGGCAATGAATAAGTCATTGCTCTTAAAAAATTCTATGATACAATATCAGGCACCATTTCTATCACCAAAGCCACATTTTCTAACTACTGAAAGTTCCAACTTCACATTCCATACACCAGTAATTATCAATGCATCTTGATTGTATGTTTAGTCAATTTCAGACTGAAGAAGGAGGGAAAAATCTTCAATTTTTCCATCTTTGCCTTTAGTTGTTGGTGTGAAAATTTGAGTAATAGTTGTAGTAACTGGTCTTCCTTATAGGTGTATCAATATTATTCTATCACTGACAGTATTGTACTTCAGGATAGATCTTGAAATGTCTTTTGTTTTTTTGACAGTGAGTGTGATGTCATTTCTCTTCAACTTGTCATTCCCAGCATAGTATGATAGTCCAATTCAAGATGGCGAATACCAGTCTATTTCAGCTTTCTAAAGTCTATAATATTGATTTTTATGCTTTCCATTTCATTTTTGACAACTTCCAATTTCCCTAGATGCATTCTTTGTACATTCAGCATTCCAATTATTAATGGATATTTGCTGCTGCTGCTTCTCATTTGGAGTCGTGCCACAACAGCAAATGAAGATACAGAAAACTTTACTCCATCCATATCATTAAGGTAGACTCTACTTTGAGAAGGCAGCTCTTCCCTAGTTATACTTTGAGTGCCTTCTAATCTGAGGGGCTCATCTTCTGGCACTATATCAGACAATGTTTTCTTGCTATTTATAAAATTTTCAGTGGCTAATTTTTTTCAGAAATGGACTGCCTCTTCCTTCTTCCTTGTCTGTCTTAGTCTGAAACCTGATCACCCTTGGTGACCCCTGGTATTTGAAATGCTGATGGCACAGCTTTCAGCATCATAGCAAGACACAAACCACCACAAGTATGACCAACTGACATATGAGTGGTGCCACCAGAGCTCCTGCACAAGAACGTAGGGAAGTTTTATTAGTAACTAAAATTTTGAATGAACACAGAATCTAAACAAAGGGAACTGAATGCTTTTTTTTTTTTTTTTAATTGTGATTTGGATGAAAGTTTACAGAGCAAATTCACTTTCCACACACACATTGTCTCATGACATTGACTGCAATTTACCCCAATGCAACAGCTCTTCCCAATAGTTACCTCTTCCCTGTGTCCATCCCTCCATGCACTCCTGCCCCCTGAACTGTCTCCCTGTGCATGAAGAGCCCCTCTTTCTCCCATGATTATTCTCTCCAAGGAGTGTATCTACCTCAGGTAAATGTTCAATGCATATGCCTGTCTTTTGTTTG
>NW_006921829.1:224208-226246 GCF_000298275.1 Orycteropus afer afer | reverse complement strand
TTGTGGCGCTGGTGAAGAATGCTGAAAGTACCATGGACTGCTAAAAGAACTAACAGATCTGTCCTAGAGGAAGTGCACCCAAAATGCTCCTTGGAAGCGAGAATGGCCACACTTCATCTCACCTATTTTGGTCGTCAGAAGGGACCATTTCTTGGAGAAGGATGTCATGCTTAGTAGGGTGGAGGGTCGACAAAAGGGGGGGAGGCCTTCAATGAGATGGATTGACACAGTGGCTGCAATGATGGGCTCAAATATAACAGGGATCGTGGAGCTGGTGCAGGATTGGGCAGTGTTTCGTTCTGCTGTGCATTGGGTCGCTATGAGTCGGAAACAACTCGACAGCACCTAACAACAACAACAACAACATTAGTTCAGACTGCCCAATCATCTATCCACCCATATACCCATGTTTGCCTTCACTGGCAGCACAATACTCTACATACAAAAGGGTTCACCTTTGTTGCCTGCACCTCCTATGTACCTCTCTATGTCTTCCTCTTCCTCAATGCCACCATGTTGATCACTCACATTTGGTACATTGCCCTGGGAACTGAATGTTTTTGAGTCATTGTTTTGGTTACTTTATGCTGTTCTAACAGAAAATACCACAAACAGGTGGTTTGAACAAATAGGGATTTATTTTCTTACAGTGTTGGAGGCCAGAAGTCCAAGTGCAAAGTTCCCAACTCTATGGGCTGGGTAAAAGCCCTCAACTTTGGGCTTGAGCTCTGCCCCTTGCTTCTGGCCCACTGGAGTTGAAGGCTTTCTTCACTCAGGCAGCTCTTGGCTGCTGAGGCTAATAAACCCAAAATCAACAAGTAAAAAAGGCATAGTCCCAATATTACCAAACCACATGGCAGGCCATTGATTCAAGTCCATTAAGAATCCTAAGATTGGCAGACAACATGGCAGGCTGCTGAATGACCACTTGGCTACATACAGGATTCAAGTGTGCCAAAAGCTGCATACCATTCCCAAAGCTTCTCCTTATGTATGGGAAGCAGATCACAATCCCTCAAGCAGCTGAGATTCCACTAGGGAGTTGATTGCCAGTCTCATCATGGGGAATAACTATCACTAGCTGCCCAGCCACTCAAAACCAGGCCCAGCCAAGTTGACACATAACCTTAACTACCACAGTCATATAAAGAGTCTGCTTTCTTAGTACCAAAACACTTATATCTGTTAAATACTGCCTTTCTCCTTTGGTCCTGGGTAAGCATTGACACATACTTTCTATCTAATTTCCCTTTATCTATACTCTAAGCCACTCCTTGGAAGGAAGGTTGGGCAATCTACTTCCATAGTGATACCGCCTCGGAAACCCAAGGAGGGGTCGCTGTGAGTCGGGTCCAACTTGATGGCATGTAACAACAATAACAACAACATACTCTAAGCAGACCACCTACTTTCTATAAATTTATTCTTTCTCTAGGCAGAAAAAAATACAATGGCTTAGATTATAACTTTAATTTACATTCCGGGCCTGAATATACCCTTCTTGCAACCTTGAATAGAGTGAATGTTTTCCAACATTATATCAGCAACATAATTAGAAACTATCTTAATATGACTGTGCTTTCATCTATTTTAGTTTTCTAAATATTTAGTGTTTTTAATAAATAATACATGCTAAGAAAATAAAGAAAAGTATGTAGTGAAAAATTCCCTTTTACTTTTGATTTCCATCTCTGGCATTGTTATCAGTCTCTTGTGTATACTTTAATGACAATCTCTATATATCCTTTCTTCCTGCATTACATAAGTGGTAGTATTCGAGCTGCATTTGGCTTCTTGTTTGTAGAACTATATTATTCTTTTTAATTACTGCATGGAATTTCAATCTTTGGATATATCATAATTTATTTAACTATTCCCAGTAATATTGAATATACTGTGGAATTCCAGGAGAACAAATAAATATGTCTTAGAAGACAGTATAGCTGGAATAGGAGCTCTGGTAGCATAGTGCCTAAGGCACTTGACTGCTCACCAGAAGGCTGGCGGTTCAAACCCACCAGCCACTCCTCAGAAGGAA
>NW_006921829.1:221841-223843 GCF_000298275.1 Orycteropus afer afer | reverse complement strand
TCAAACCCACCAGCCACTCCTTGGAAGGAAGATGGGGCAATCTACTTCCATAGTGATACTGCCTCAGAAACCCAAGGAGAGGTCGTTATGAGTTGAATCGACTCAGTAGCAGTGAGTTTGGTTCTTTCTTTATGGGGTCATTATGAGTTGATACTTAATCATTGGCACTGACAACAACAACATTCCCAGTAACAATATACATTTATATTTTTCTAGTTTTTTGCCATTACATACAAATAATGATGCAATAAATAGCCTTATTTAAGATTTCACACTCATGTGAGTATATCTTTGATATATTTCTAGGTGTGAAATTTCATTTGTACTGTAATTAAAAAAAAAAAAACCAAATTCATTGCCGTCAAGTTGAGTCTGACTCATAGCAACCCACACTTGTTTCTGAGGTGGTAAATCTTTATGGAAGTAGATTGTCTCATCTTCCTTCCATGGAATGACTGGTGGGCTCGAACAGCTAACCTTCTGATTAGCAGTCAAATGCCTTAGGCACTACACCACCAGAGCTCCTTATTTTACTGTAATAGATATTGCATAATCCAAAGGAAATAGATATTGATCCAGTTTATATCCGTACCTACAATTTATGAAGGTACCTATTCCCACATACCACAAAGTGAGTAGATTAGTTATCTATTGCTATGTAAGAAATTACCAAAAGATTTATCAATTTAAAACAACTTTTATTATTTCACAGTTTCTGTGAATCAGGAATTTGAAATGAGATCAGTTGAGTGGCCAATGCTGCAGTCATCTGAAAGTTTAACTGAAGCTGGAAGTCCACTTCCAAAATGGTGCATTCACATGACTTTTGGCAGGCCTTAGTTGTGTGCTGGATGTTGGTAGGAGACCTCAGTTCCTCACCACATGGACCTCTCCATGCTGCTTGAGTTTCCTCATGACATAGTAACTGACTTTCCCCAGAGCAAATGATCCAAGAGAGAGGGCAATGCCTTTCATGACTTAGTCTCAGAAGTTACAAGCTATTATATCTGCTTTATTTGAATTAGAAATGACTGCTAAGTCCAGTCTATGCTCAGAGAAAGGAAAATTAATCCTCACTTCTTGAAGGCTAGAAGTATCAAAGACTGTAAGGTCATGTTTTAAAACTGAGTCATGAAACTTTTTTATCTTTGCCAACCTAATAGATTAAAAATGGTATCTACTGTGATTTCAATATATATTTCTTTATTATAAATGAGGATGAGCATCTTTTGTAAAAGAACCATTTGTATTCCCTTTCTGTAAACTTCTGTTCATAACTTTTGTTGATTTTTCAGTTGGGGCTTTGATCTTTGTCTATGGATACACAGTACAAAATGTTTTTTCCTGCTTGTCTGTTAAATAACTTTGTGGTAGAATTTTATTTTTTGCCAACATTTTAAATGAAATTTTTCATATGTTTCTATTATTTGGGTCATCTTAGAAATATCTTTTATACTCTGAGATTGTTTTTACAAATTGACCATATTTTCTTTCACATCCAAATCTTTGGTTCATCTAAAATATATTTTGGTATAAGGAGTGAGGTAGGGAATCAAACTTAATTTTTTTCCAGAGGCTGACTACTTAATTGCACCAATTTATTGAATAATTGTTATTTACTACTTGTTTCAATTTCTATCCTTTCAGCAAATCTGAAAGCCCTCTAGATATTTCAAACAGACAGTTGGCTAATGCAAAGAATTAGTTACAAAGACAATGTAAAGACTCGATAAGCAAAAGAGAGAAAGGAATAGTCTCACTGATCAGGAAGCTGCAAGTGTTTTGGACTGGAAGCCAACAGTTCACTCTTCCTGTTGACTTCCTGAAAGCATGGCCATTGTTTTTTTGGGGAAACCTAATTATAGCAGGAATTCATTCAATGAAGTTACTAGAACTACTGATGTTGTTGTTGTTATGTGCCATTAAGTCGGATCCGACTCATAGTGACCACTCCTTGGGTTTCCGAGGCGGTATCACTATGGAAGCAGATTGCCCCATCTTC
>NW_006921829.1:216004-220706 GCF_000298275.1 Orycteropus afer afer | reverse complement strand
AACAACAACAACAATAGGTCTTGTTATCATTCATCTGTTAGTTTATCATACTTTGGTGGCTTGTGTGTTGCTGTGAGACTGGATGCTCTGCCACTGATATTTCAAATACCAGCAGGTCACCTATGATAGATAGATTTCAGCGGAGCATCTAGACTATGATAAATTAGGAAGAAGGACAAGACCATCCACTTATGAAAAAAATGGCCACTGAAAACCTTGTGAATAGCAGTAAAACACTATCTGATATAGTGCCAGAAGATTAGCCTCTCAGGTTGGAAAGGACTCAAAATATGACTGGGGAAGAACTGCCTCCTCAAAGTAGAGTCGACCTTAACAATGTGGCTAGAGTAAAGCTTTCAGGACCTACATTTGCTGATGAGACACAATTAAAAATGGGAAAAAAACAGTTGCAAACATTCATTAATAATTGGGGCATGGAATGTACAAAGTATGACTCTAGGACAATGGGCATTGATAAAAAATGAAATGGAATGGATAAGATCAATATCCTAGGCATTAGTGAGCTGAAACAGACTGGTATTGGCCATTTTGAATCAAACAATCATATAATCTACTATATGGGGAATGACAGCTCTGGTAGCATAGTGGCTAAGGCACTTGACTGCTAACCAGAAGGCTGGTGGTTCAAACCCACCAGCCACTCCTCGGAAGGAAGATGGGGCAATCTACTTCCATAGTGATACTGCCTCGGAAACCCAAGGAGGGGTCGCTATGAGTCGGGTGCGACTTGATGGTACATTAACAACAATAATAACAACAATGGGGAATGACAAATTGGAGAGGAATGGCATCACATTCATTGTCAAAAAGAACATTTCAAGATCTATCCTAAAGTACAATGCTGTCTGACAGAGTAATATCCATATGCTTACAAGGAAGACCATGACTTAGTATCAAACTTACACACCAATCACTGAAGGCATAGATGAAGAAATTGAAGACTTTTACCAACTTCTGCAGTCTGAAATTGACCAAACATGCAATAAAGATGCATTGATAATTACTGGTGATTGAAATGTAAAAGTTGGAAACAGAGAAAAATCATCAGTAGTTGGAAAATATGGCCTTGGTGATGGAAATGATACTGGAGATTACGTAATAGAATTTTGCAAGACCAATGACATACATTGCAAATACCCTTTTTCAACAACATAATTGGTAGCCATACACATGGACTTCACCATGTAGACTAAACATGAATCAGATTGACTATATCTGTGGAAAGAGGCAATGGAGAAGCCCAATATCTTCAGCCAAAGCAAGGCCAGGAGTTGACAGTAGAACAGACCATTAATTGTTCTTTTGCAAATTCTAGTTGAAGCTGAAGAAAATTAAAACAAGTCCATGAAAGCCAAAATATGATCTTGATTATATCGCATCTCAATTTATAGACCATCTGAAGAATAAATTTGAAGCAGTGAACACAATGACCGAAGACAAGATGAGTTGTGGGATGACATAAAGAACATCATACATGAAGAAAGAAAAGAACATCATTAAAGAGACAGGAAAGGAAGATAAGACCAAAATGGATGTCAGAAGAGACTCTCCAGCTTGCTCTTGAATGGAAAGTAGCTAAAGTGAATGGAAGAAATAATGGAATAAAAGAGTTACACAAATGATTTCAAAGTGCATTTCAAGAAAACAAAGTAAAGTATTCTAATGAAATGTGCAAAGACCTGGAGTTAGAAAACCAAAAGGGAATAATGTGGCTTTCCTCAAGCTGAAAGAACTGAAAAAAAAAAAAAAAATCAAGCCTTGAAATGCAATGTTGAAGGATTCTATGAGCAAAATATTGAACAATGGAAGCATCAAAAGAAGATGGAAAGAACACACAAAAGAACACACAGAGACACTGTATCAATAAGAACTTCTCAATTGTTCAGTTATTTCAGGAAGTAGCATATAATCAAGAACCAATGATATTGAAGGAAGAAGTCCGAGTTACACTGAAGCCACTGGTGAAAAACAAGGATCCAGGAATTGAAGGAATTCCCATTGACATGTTTTGAAAAACGGATGGAACACTGGAGGTGCTTCCTCATTTATGTTAAGAAATTTGGAAGACAGCATCCTGGCCAACCAACTGGAAGAGATCCATATTTGTGCCTATTCCAAAGACAGGTTATCCAACAGAATATATCATTAATATATGTTGTGTTGTTGTTATGTGCTGTCGAGTCATACCCAACTCATAGTGACCCCTCCTTGGGTTTCCAAGGCAGTATCACTACAGAAGTAGATGGCCCAACCTTCCTTTCAAGGAGTGGCTGGTGGGTTTGAACCACCAGCCTTCTGGTTAGCAGTCAAGTTCCTTAGGCATTATGCTACCAGAGCTCCTGTTAATATCATACACAAATAAAATTTTGCTGAAGATAGTTCAAAAATGGTTGCAGCAATATATTGCAAGGAACTTCCAGAAAAATTGAAACTGGATTCAGAAGACATGGAACTAGGGATATCATTGCTGATGTCAGATGAACCTTGGCTGAAAGCAAAGAATATGAGAAAGATGTTTATCTGTGTTTTATTGACTATGTAAAGGCATTTGACTCTGTGGATCATAACAAATTATGGATTACATTGTGAAGAATGGGAATTGAAGAACATTTAATTGTGCTCATTAGGAACCTGTACATAGCAGGAGGCTGTCGTTCAAACAGCAAGGGGATACCACATGGATTAAAATCAGGAAGGGTGTATGTCAGGGTTGTATCCTTTCACCATACTTATTCAATCTGCATGCTGAGCAAATAATCTAGGCATTGGACTATATGAAAAAGAATTTGGCATCAGGAATGGAGAAAGACTCATTAACAACTTGTGATATGCAGATGACATTACCTTGCTTGTTGAAACTGAAGAAGACTTGAAACACTTACTGATGAAGATTAAAGACTACAGTCTGCAGTATGGATTACATCTCAACATAAAGAATATGAAAATCCTCACAGCTGGACCAATAAGCAACATCACAATAAATGGAGAAAAGACTGAAGTTGTCAGGGATTTCATTTTACTTGGATCCACAATCAACATAGATGAAAGCAGCAGTCAAGAAATCAGACATTGTATTGCACTGGGCAGATCTGCTTCATGAGACCTCTCTAATGCGTTTAAGGGCACAGATTGAGGTGCACCTTACCCGAGCCCTGGTATTTTCTATAGGCTCATATACATGTGAAAGCTGGACAATGAATAAGGAAGACTGAAGAGAGTTGATGACTTTGAATTGCGGTGTTAGGAAGAATACTGAAAATACCATGGACAACCAGAAAAACGAACAAATCTGTCCTGGACAATGTACAGTCAGAATGCTTCTTGGAAGCAAGAACAGCCAGACTTGGTCTCACTATTTTGGTCAGGTTGTGAGAAGGGACCATTCCTTGGAGAAGGATATCATGTTTGGTAAAGTAGAGGATCAGCAAAAAAGGGGAAGACCCTCAACGAGATGGATTGACACAGTGGCTGGAACAACCGGCTCAAGCACAGCAAGGATGGTGAGGACTGCAAAGGAACAGGTAGTGTTTCGTTCTGTTGTACATAGGGTCACTATGAGTCAGAGCAGACTGGACGGCACCTAACAACAACACAGATCTTGCATGTGTCTAATTAAATTTGTCCTTCAGTATTTTCTGTATTTTGTATTTGCTCTTGTGGGTCTTTTCTTCTGACCGATTATAGTTTACATGTATGAAGGATATTGATTTCCATTCATGACCTTTTTCTGGTTATCTTACTAACTTCTTTGACCTTATAAAGTATTCAGATTTATTCTATTGAGGCTTTGAGGCAAATAGTAATGTTGGCGAAGTGCCTAAGGCATTTGATTGCTAACCAGAAGGCTGGAGATTCAAACCCACCAGCCACTCCTTGGAAGGAAGATTGGGCAATCTACTTCTGTAGAGATACCACCTCGGAAACCCAAGGAGGGGTCGCTATGAGTTGGATCCTACTCGAATCAGTGAGAGAGTTAGAAAGTAATATTATATTTTAATTATAAATAATTATAATTTCATGTTCTCTGTTCCACCTTTTAAGCTACTCATTTCTTTCTCTTCTTTAATTGTGCTGAATAAAAACATTGCCAGAACATGGTAAATAATACTAGTGATAGTATGTCTTTTCCTTGTTCTTGATTTTAATAGGTACACTCTACTCTTTCCCTGTTAGGCATAATACTGGATTTTGTATAATAGGCGACTGTCTATTGATTTATATTTTATTTTGGCTTTTTTTAAAAAAATCAAGAATAGATATTGAATTTTCTCAAAAGCCTTTTCAGCACTCATGGAGTTGACCATGTGCTTTTTCTATTTGAATCCATTAATTTGGTGAAATATATTAATACATTTACAAATATTGAAACATCCTTGCACTCATGGAGTAAATTCCTTTGGTCATGTAATATTAATCTTGTAATATGCCATCTGTTTGCACATATTTTATTTAGAGCTGTTGTACTGATTGTCATGAATGAGATTGGTCTATAGGTTTGCCTGTGTGTCTTCTTCCATTTTATGCTGATTTTCATTAACTTCATTCTCAGTGACCTTTCTTCCAATTTCTTCATGTTTCCTTATAGTGGCCTCTTGTATGCTGATTACAATGAAACTGATCTTTTAAACATTAGTAGTGTAACATAGTGCCTAAGAGACTTGACTGTTAACCAGAAGTCTGG
>NW_006921829.1:211989-215454 GCF_000298275.1 Orycteropus afer afer | reverse complement strand
AGTTAGGGTTGACGTTGGTAAGTTTTACTGTGAGCATGTGAAATTATTTATGATTATATAATCCAGACCCAAGTTGTAGCTTCACACAATCATATCTACCTATATTAGGGTCAGAAATCAGGAGCTAGCCTGTTGGAAGTCAATTGCTACATTGGCTCAAGTCTCAGGTCCTGTATGATGGCAGAAGATTACATACCACCAAGGGATGTTGGATTCACTGAAAAACAACTAAAAGGAGTTTTGAAAGTGTTTTTTACAGAATACTATAAATATGACATCTTTATTTCTGACAAAGGCTACACTCATTCTTTCAAGCTATGCTTAGAATGCCAAAGTAGGCTGTTAAAAATAAAGAAATGAACAACAACAAAAAAACCTCACTATCTAAATACTTTTTTTGTCAAACTATAAAAAATTCTGAATACACATTTAAAATAGTTATGTCTTCCTGGAGAAATTGACAACTTTATCATAATTTATTGTTCCCCTTTACCCTTGGTTATATTCCTTGCTCTCGTGTCTATTTTGTCTGATATTAATGTATTCATTCCAGCTTTCTTTTGATTATTGCTTGCACAGTTTATCTTCTTCTATCCTTTTACTTTCAATCTAAGCCTTTAAATTTACAGAGGGTTTCTAGTTGTGTATAGATTATTTATAGCTGATATAATTATTGATCTGATTATTCAAATATATTATTTGTTTTCTGTTTATCTCTTCTATTTTTGTTCCTCTATTCTCTTTCCTGCTTTCTTTTAGATTATTTGAGTACTTTTAGTATTCCTTTTTTATTTATCTACTGACCTTTTATGATAGCTCTGCTGGCACAATGCTTAAGGCATTTGACTGCTATCCAGAAGGTTGAAGGTTCAAACCCACCTGTTGCTCCACAGAAGGAAGATGAGGCAGTCTACTTCTGTAAAGTCTACCACCTTACCAAATCCAATGTGAGTCACTAAGAATTAGAATTGACTCGATGGCAGAAGGTTTGGTTTATTGGATTTTGGACGCATCTTACTGAATTATTAGGTTCTTTTTTTTTTAGTGGTTACTCTAGGAATTACAATTTACATAACTAATCTTTCACATTCTACCTTGAATTAATATTTTACCACTTCAAGTAAAATGTAGAAATCTTACAGCCATATAGATTCTTTCACCCTTTAGCACTGACTTTTATGTTACAGTTGGCATACATATTACATCTACATACATTGAAAACACCACTAGACAATTTTACAGTTTTTTATTTCAACAGTCATACATATTTTAAAGAAATAAAAAGAACTTTTTTCCTTTGTTATTCAGATTAGATAATTTCTTATACATTTATTTTCAAATTTACTGATTCTTCTACTATCTCCATTTCTTGAGCCAATTCAGTAAATTTTTAATTTCAGTTATTATATTTTTCACTACTATAATTTCCATTTCACTATTTTCATAGTTCCTATTTATCTGCTGAAGACATTTATCTTCTTATTCACTTCAAATGTGTTTACTTTTCTCCTAATATAGCATAGTCATATTAACTATTTTTAAATTTTCGACAGTTCTAACACTTTGGAGTTCTGGTGGCATAGTGCCTAAGGCATATGACTGCTAACCAGAGGCTGGTGGTTCAAACCCACTAGCCACTTGGAAGAAAGGTTGGGCAATCTACTTTTGTAGTGATACTGCGTCGGAAACCCAAGGAGGGGTTGCTATGAGTTGGATCCAACTTGACAGCAGTGAATTTGGTTTTTGGTTTGGTTGGTTCATCTTGGTTGGCACCTATTTGTCTTTTCCCTGGAGACTTGATCACATTTTCCTCATGCTTTATATACTGAGTAATTCGGGATTTTATGCTGATGTTGTATATGTTATATTGTGTCAACTCTAGGTCACTAAAGTATTTGTAGAATGTTGATTTTACTGTTGTTATTTTGGTAGGCAAGCAATCTAGTTAGGTTCATCCTGCAAGTTGTGTCTCTCTTTCTGTGGATGGTGATTCTAAACTTAGCTCAGTTTTCAAAGCTTTTGTTATGCTACTTTAGATCTGTCCTTCACATGCACCATTCAGATACTAATCTGAAACTTGGGTGGTAGTTTAATCTTAATTCAATCTCAAACTTTTGCTAGATTGCTTTGGTTCTGTTACACACGTATGAATTATTGTGTGATTTTTTCTCTTAAATCTATTAATAGAGTGACATACGTTGACTGGTTTACAAATATTGAAGCAGCCTTATATCCCTGGATTAAATGTCATTTGGTCACAGTGTATAATTTTTTAAAACTTTTTATTGTGATTTGAATGATTATTTACAGAGAAAATTAGTTTTCTATTCAATACATGTTTTGTTTCATGACATTAAATGCAGTCCACACAATGTAATAGAACTCTTCCCATTTCCTCCCTGTGGTTACCATTTCAATTCAGTCTTTTCCTGCCTTCTCTGCTTTGTCATTGCTGTTATGTGCCATCGAGTCATTTCTGACTCAAAGCAACCTTATGTACAACAGAACAAAACAATGCCTGGTTCTGTGCCAGCCTCATGATATGTACCATCCCTGGGCCCATCGCTGCAACCACTGTGTCAATCCTTCTCATTGAAGGCTTTCCTCTCTTTCATTGACCATCCACTTTACCAAGCATGATATACTTCTCCATAGAATGGTCCCTTCTGACAACATGAACAAAATAGGTAAGACAAAGCCTGGCCATTCTTGTTTCAAAGGAGCATTCCGCCTGCACTTCTAGGACAGATTTGTTCATTCTTTTAGCAGTCCACGGTACTTTTAACATTCTTGGCCAGCACCACAACTCAAAAGTATCAACTCTTCTTCCGTCTTCCTTATTCATTGCCCAGCTCTCACATGCATATGAGGCAATAGTAAATACCATGGCTTGTGTCAGGCACACCTTTGTCTTCAAGGAGATATCTTTGCTCTTCAGAACTTGAAAGAGGTCTTCTGCAGCAGATTTTCCCAATGCAATATGTTGTCTGATGTCTTGACTGCTGCTTCCATTGATGTTGATTGTAGAATCAAGTAATGTAAAGTCTTTAACATCAAACTTTTCTCCATTTGTCATGATGCTGCTTATTGTTCCCGTTGTAAGGATTTTTGTTTTCTTTATACTGAGGTGTAATCCATTCTACAGACTATATTCTTCAATCTTCATTAAGTGCTCCAAGTCATCCTCACTCTCAGTAAGCAAAGTTATGTTGTCTGTGTACCTCAAGTTGTCAATGAGCCTTCCTCCAATCTCGAAGCCACACTCTTCTTCATATAGTCCAGCTTCTCAGATTATTCTCTCAGCATATAGATTGAATAAGTATGTTGAAAGGATACAACCCTGATGCACTACCTTCCTGATTTCAAACCATGCAGTATCCCCTTGTTCTGTCTGAATGACAGCCTCCTGGTCTATGTACAGGTTCCTCATGAGCACAATTAAGTGTTCTGGAATTCCCATTCTTC
>NW_006921829.1:209845-211101 GCF_000298275.1 Orycteropus afer afer | reverse complement strand
ATGTTCTTGATGTCATCCCACAGTTCCTCTGTTTTTTTGTCATTTGTGTTCAGTGCATCAAATCTCTTCTTTAGGTGGTCTCTAAATTCAGGAGGGATATAATCAATGTCATAGTTTGGCTCTCATGGACTTGTTTTAGTTTTCCTCAGCTTCAACTTGAACTAGCATATAAGCAATTAATGGTACAATCAGCTCCTGGCCCTGTTTTGGGTGAACATATTGAGCTTCTCTATCACCTGTTGCCACAGATGTAGTCAATCTGATTCTTGGTACTCTGTCTGGTGAAGTCCACATGTATAACCACCATTTGCATTGTTGAGAAAAGATATTTGGAATGAATAAGTAAATCATCTTGCAAAATTCTATCATACCATCTCCAGCATCATTTCTATCACCAAGTTTATTCTTGGGCAAATGCTACCCTTTTGATCTCAGATGGTTGAAAGTTCTAAAGAATGCATACCTCAGTGGTGTTATTGCTAACCCCATGGTCCTATCTATTGTTTGTCTGAAAGCTGAGCCACAGGGCTGAGTTCCATTCTAGCTTGCATAATTATTTTTATATATTCCTGAATTTTATTTACTAATTTACTAACAAGATATTAGTAAATTTTATTTGCACTGCATGGTTTGAAATCAGGAAGAGAGTGCATCAGGGATGAATCCTTTCACCACACTTACTCAATCTGTATGCTGAACAAGTAATCTGAGAAGGTGGACTATATGAAGAAGAACGTGGCATCAGGATTGGAGGAAGACTCACTAACGACCTACGTTATGCAGACGATGCAACTGTGCTCACTGAAAGTGAGGATGACTTGAAACACTTACTGATGAAGACTGAAGATTACAGTCTGCAGTATGATTACACCTCAATATAAAGAAAACAAAAATCCTCACAATGGGACCAATAAGCAGCATCATGATAAATGGAGAAAAGATTGATATTGTCAATATTAGTAAATATTAGTAAATTTTATTTACTAATTTACTAACAATTTATGATAATTTCTCATATGTGAATTCAAGTTGAAGCTGAAGAAAATTAAAAAACAGAACAAGTCTACAAAAGCCAAAATATGACCTTGAGTCTATCCATCCAGAATTTAGAGACCATCTGAAAAATAGATTTAATGAATTGAACACCAATAACCAAAAACCAGTTGAGTGATGGGATGACATCAAGAATACCATCCATGAAAGGAAAGAGACCTCGGATAAGCAAAGCACTACTGAAGAAGAAAAACAAAGTAGGA
>NW_006921829.1:207721-208310 GCF_000298275.1 Orycteropus afer afer | reverse complement strand
ACATGAGACAAAGTATATGTGAACTGCTGTATGAAAAGTGAATTTACTCTGTAAATCTTCACCCAAATCCTAAAAAAAAAAAAAAAAAAAGAATACCATCCATGAAGAAAGCAAAAGGTCATTGAAAAGACAGGAAAGGAAGAAAAAACCAAAATAGACGTTGGAAGAGACTCTCAAACTTGCCCTTGAATGGAGAGTAGTTAAAGCAAATGGAAGAAATGACAAGATAAAAGAGCTAAACAGATTATCTCAAAGAGTAGCTTGAGAAGACAAAATCACTTATTATAATGAAATGTGCAAAGACATGGAGTTGGAAAGCCAAAAGGGAAGAACTCGCTAGGCATTTCTCAAGCTGAAAAAATTGAAGATGAAACTTAAGCCTCAAGTTGCAATATTGAAAGATTCTATAGGCGATATATTAAATGATGCCCACCAGCCTTCTGGTTAGCAGTCAAATGCCTTAGGCACTATGCCACCAGAGCTCCTTTTGAATGATGTAGGAAACATCAAAAGAAGATGGAAGGAATACACAGAGTCACTGTACCAAAAAGAATTGATTGATGTTCATCCATTTCAGGAGGTGGCATAT
>NW_006921829.1:194226-206546 GCF_000298275.1 Orycteropus afer afer | reverse complement strand
TCATATGCATGTGAGAGCTGGACAATAAAAAAGGAAGACCGAAGAAGAATCGATGCTTTTGAGTTGTGGTGTTGGCAAAAATGCTGAAAGTACCATGGACTGATAAAAGAACTAACAAATCTGTCCTAGGAGAAATGCAGCTGGAATGCTCCTTGGAAATGAGAATGACCAGACTTCATCTCACCTACTTTGGTCATGATGTCAGAAGGGACCATTCTCTGGAGAAGTATATCATGCTTGGTAAAGTGGAAGGTCAACAAAGGAGGGGAAGGCCCTCAACAAGATGGATTGACACAATGGCTACAACTATGGGCTCCAGTATAGCAGGGATCATGGAGCTGGCACAGGACCGCATAGTGTTTCATTCTGCTGGGCATAGAGTTACTATGAGTTGGAAATGACTTGACGGTACCTAACAATTAGTTTCCTATTGGTTCTATAAAAAATTACTACAAACCTCATGGGCTTACAAAGAGAAGTCTAGTGGTGCAGTGGTAAAAAAACTCAGCTGTTAACCAAAACATCAGCAGTTTGAACCTACCAGCTACTCCGCAGGAGAAAAATGAGGCAGTCTGCTTCTGTAAAGATTTACAGCCCTGGAAATCCTGCAGGGTAGTTCTACTCTGTCCTACAGGGTTGACGTGAGTCAGAATCAATTTGATATCAGTGGGGTTGGGTTTTGGTTTTGTTTTTGATTTAGTGGCTCAAAACAACTTAAATTAATTATTGTACATCTCTGTAGGTCGAAAGTCACACGTGGATCTCACGAGGCTAAAGTGAAGGTGCCAGCTGGTCTGAATTCCTTTCTGGAGGCCATAGAGGAGAATTCATTTCCTTGCCTTTTCCTGGTTCTATAGACCCATTCACTCCATCTGCAATGTCAGCAACATTACATCTCTCTGCGCCTTTTTTTCTGTAGTCACACCCTCTGACTTTCTTCTTCTGTCTTCCCTTCCAATTTTAAGAACCCTTGTGATTATGATGGGCCCACCTGGATATGGATATTCCAGGATAATCTCCACACTTCAAGATCCTTAAAGTGTCTGCAAATGTCTTTGATGTCTGCAAATCCCTTTTCCCATGTAAAGTAACATTCACAGGTTCTGGAGATTAGGATGTGGACATCTTTGGGGGCACTGTTCTGTCTACCACTCATGGGTAAATTGTTAAACTCCACAGGTGATTCTTCTGAGCAGCCAGGATTAAGCAACATAGATGGAGAGAGAGGATGATAATGGGATTAATGGATTTTTTTTTCCTGCTTTTATTTTGTTTTAAAAGATGTGGCATGCAATAGTGGAAACGAAGAAAATCATTTCAATTTTCAGCTATTGTTTTTTCAGGGAAGTCTTAATAGTGAAATTATGTTAGAGAAGAACAATTTTTATTTGACACTTTTAAAGTCTGCCCAGAGCTGACTCTTTCTTCTCCTCTTCCTTTACTCAAAACATGACATATTATACGAAGCTTCCAAACCCATAGTTATAATTAAAAGACAAGAAAAGATAATGCAGTTGCATGCTGAAGGTGAGCCTGAAGATATCCAAACCTAGATTTATAGAAAATGAGCTTTTCAGAAGCAGAAACTGAAGAGGCTAATCTGAAATGAAACTCAATTTTCTCTAGCACAGCGGCCTGAGGTTACTTGGGACCAGTCTTTTGTCAACACGGGGGACTCAGAAATGAAAGAGTAAGAGATGATGAAATGCCAAGATTGCCATATTGTGCAGGGAAGGCGAGCATGTGTTTTGGTTGGAAGGGAGAAGAGTGTTCAATTAATCCTGAAATGTTTGCAAAAACAAATGATGGGCAAAAAGAAAACTCAACTTGAAAGGAGTGTGATTCCTTATGAAAAACCATCCCCACCAGTCTGGCAGCCACACAATAAAGACGTCAGCCTGCCAGAGCACATGTAATTAGGAGTGAGAACCAGCACATGGACAGTTTTCATTAAAACCAAGGTAGCATGGCAGATGGGAAAGCCTCAATGGCTCACCACCGTGGGCTTGGGGAGGCTGGGCCGTGCCTCACCTGGTCTTCCTGGGGCCCAGGGACTAGCCACTTCCTCTGCCAACTGGGGCTAGAATGAGAAGTGGCACATTCAGACTGTACAAGCGTCTGTCCATGCCTCAGTCCATGGCCAGCAAAAGAGAATCATGAGACCAGAGTAATTAGGCCCCTGGAGGGATCCCACAAACCTGTCAAAGTGAAGGGTTTTCTCTCTCCTCTTAAGATACTTTCCTTATTCTGGACACTCCCAGGATGGCAAAGTATTTGAGAATTTTCTTGCTCTTGGCTCCATAAACACAGAAAAAATAGCCACAAAAATATGTTTTTATTTTTAAAGCAATTCTCTCATTATGACAAAAAATATATATATATATTTACGTAATCCAATTAAGGCAAAGTGCTCATCTATGCAGAACAAAGACCGGGTTTTCAGACGCCTCTGTACTGTCCCCGTGGTTGAGTCTGGTTCATGAAATAACCATGCCTTTGCAGGCAGACTTGTGCCTGTTTGACAGGAAAGCACCAGTTTGACAACAATGATGTATCAAATTCCCTGAGGCAGGTCACTTAATGACCGCTCTGCATCAACCCAATAGAATATTTGATTTGAGCGGCTGTAAAAAGCTGACTGCCAGACTGAGGTGAAATTCTGGTAACTGACATAGTCAAATGTAAGCAGGGCCAAAATATGCCCTCACTCCCAGTCTCCCCATCTTCCTCTTCTCTTCACAGAAGTGTGGCTTGGCTGGCATTTGACACACTGACAGTGGAGGGGCTGTGTACAACAGTTCCTTTGCATTCCACCTACCCAGACCCCTGACAGCATTCACGGGCTTTCCAAGGCTTTGCTTTCCTAAAACCACTCCTCACCCCTCAGCTCTGGTAACATAGTGCCTAAGGCATTTGACTGCTAACCAGAAGGTTGGCGGTTCAAATCCACCAGCCACTCCTTGGAAGGAAGGTTGGGCAATCTACTTCCATAGTGATACCGCCTTGGAAACCCAAGGATGGGTCACTATGAGTTGGGTCCAACTTGAGGGCAATGGGATTTTACCCCTCAGCAGACCCCAGCTTTCTTTTCTACTCAGCATGGCTACTTTACTCTGTTCTTTTTTGGGCAGAGCTAGTTCAGATATGGCAGGATTGTGCCAGATGAGTTTTGCCTGAAGAGTTCAATCTCCACTTACCCTTTTTTTTTCTTTGCTCACTCCATCTGCCTGCAGGGAGCCTGTCTCTGCCTTTCAGCACTCCAGTGGGATTTGCTTGCAAAGTATCAACCACTGCAGGGCAAGGGGCTCTCAGGAAATCTTTGGACATTCTTTTTGTTTAATTTTTAAAACCAGAGCTTTTATTGTGCATGTTATTGTTGAAATCCTTAAGGTGAACTGGGTGCTGCAAATCTACCCTCTTGGGTTTGATTGTTCCTTCACAGAATCTATGTCTGCATCCTCAGTGAACAATATTTAGTGTCTCATTGGACAAGTGCTGGAATAGGTCATCTTTTTGCCTTGGCACTCCTGGTATACTTTCTTTTGCCCTTGGCTGGGTAGCCACATTTGCTACAGGTTGGCTTCTGAAGGACTTAGAGCCAGAGCGGCACCACAACATGTGCGTCTTACTGAGACCCTTTCCAGACAGCCTTCATCATCTCGCTTCTGCAGCTGAGACCAAACAGCTCTGGGACCTCTTGAAAAATACAGTCAATGTTTAGGTTTCCCTGATACTCAAAATAAGCCCAATGGAAAAAAGTGACAGGCTTTGGGATCCACTCCTATATGAGAAGTGAGAGAACAGAGGACCAAAGATAGCTAGGTCACTGTGTGGACAGTAGGGTCAGATATACAGATAAGAGGAAGAGACTGGAGTCTAGAAAGGAAGATTACAATCTGAGATTCGCAAAGCTGAGCTGGAGATGCCTATGGAACACTGGATAGAGATGGGTAGCAGGTCATCCTAGAACCCACAAGAGAAAACAAACCAAACTCGCTGCCATCAAGTCGATTCTGACTCATAGTGATCCCCATTCCATTTCCAAGACTGTAAACTTTTATGCAAGCAGGCTGCCTCATCGTTCTGAGGAGCAGCTGGTGTGTTCGAACCACTGATCTTTTGGTTAATCACTACACCACCAGAGCTTCTTCCCAAAAGAGAAATCAGAGATAAAAGCTGAGATTTGAGAATAATCTGCATTTGCCTTAAATTAAATTTAAGAATTCAGAATCACCAGTTTTATTTTGAGTAGTGTTATTTTTCTTCCACTCCTTTATTTTCAGCTTTTGTACATTTTTAAAGTGAAGTTCTAATATGCAGAATTTTGTGTTTTTGTGTTTTTAACCACCAATCAGTTATTCTCTTTTAATAGGTGAATTTAATCTTTATACATTTATTCTGGTTACTGATATAATTGAATTTATTTTATTTACTGTATTTTGTGTTTTCTACTTAACATCGTTTTTATCTTTGTTTCTTTTATCTCTTTTACTGCCTTCTGTTGGATTGATAACATTTTTCTATATTTGTTTTCTTCCTGCCTCTGCTGGCTTGCAATATATAAATTGTGTTTATCTTCTTTTGGTGGTTATCTTTAAATTTTTAACATAAGCACTTAACCATAAATTTTCTAACAAATTTTTTTTCAGTATTTCTATTTTCCTCCACAACATAAAAAGGACATAAAACGTTTACAACTTCCTTCTTCATCTTGTTATTTATCCTTTTTTAACCATGAAATTTTACATTTATATTTTTCAACACACAAAAATAATTTTTAAAGCAAATTTACTGGCTTTTAAAAAAATCCATTTGCATGCTCACAATTTTTTCTTGCAACCAGGCTTCCCTCTAGGTTTACTTTTCATCTTGCAGAACATATTTTTTTAATAATTTATTTCTGAGAATAATAGACTCTTTTAGACTGAGTCTAATAATTTATTTATTTTGTTTTCATTCTTGAATGATAGCTAAATGGCTATAAAATTCTAAGCTAACTGTTACTTCCCCCCAGTGCCATGAAGAGATTAATCTACCCTCCAGTATCTATTGTTGTTTCTAAGAAATCTGCTGTCAGTCTTACCACCTTCACTTTGTAAAGAGTCTAAAGTGTCTGGTAGATTTGAAGATTTTCTGCTTTATACTTGGTGTTTTGCAATTTCACCTCAATGTATCTCACTATTATTTTCTTTTTAAATTTACCCTGCTTGTTTCTCAGGGTACTGTTGTATTTTCAATCAAATGTCAGGAAAGGCCTTAGCTATTATAACTTCAAATATCACTCTTCTGTTATTTTTTTCCCTCTTCTTCTGGAACCTTTATTTATGTCTATAGGAGTTTCTCAACTTATCCACAATGTCTTTTACGTGTTTTAGCACATATATTTTTAATCTCTTTGCTGTTTAGACTGTATTTAGGTGAATTCCTCTGCCCACTGCCATTGAGTTGATTTCAACTCTTAGTGTGACCTCACAGGACAAAACTTCCCTATAGGATTTTCAAGGGTGTAAATCCTTATGGAAGTGGACTGCCACATCTTTCTCCTGCTGAGGAGCTGGTGGGTTCAAGACACCAACCTTTCCATTAGTAGCCAAGTGCTTTAACCACTGCATTACCAGGGGCCACTTGAATTCCTCAATACTATCTTCTAATTCACTAATTTCCTCTTTGGCATGACAGGCCTAAAGTTTATCTCATCTATTGGGTTTTTAAGTTTTCAATTATTTTACTTTTTACTTCCAAGATCTTAATCTGATCTTTTTTTGTATTTATCTTTTATTATTTCATTTCTGCCTGATTGTTGTTGTTGTTTCACAATTCATTGTTTTATTACATACATTATTATCTCATTTAGCTCATTAAATATCTGAAATATTCTTATTATAAAGACTTTGCAAAATTGGTTTATTGGCTCACTTTTTAGCCTTTGATTTCTTTTATGAGTTTGAAGACTTTCATTTACATTCATTTGGCTGTTTTTAATTTTGTTGTCTCTCCTTTTTTTTTTTTCACCTTAAAACTGCTGTCTTACTGAAACATGGACATAAGATATAGACAAGAGAAGCAAATAATAGTACATGCACAATACTGTACCACTAAAACCAAACACAAGGCTACACATAAATGCATAGACATGTGAGGAGATTAGAGGGGGTCGGCAAACAGAAATATGCCCTAGACCAAGAATAGATTTAGCTGAAGATAATCTTACATATGCACTTGTGCTATAAAACTAGCCACACACATTACAGAAGCAACAGAAGACATAATTGGAGTAACTTCCCAGAGACAACCAAACACCTCAAGAGAGAGAATCGCTGGGCCTGTGGACTCAGGACCATAGTCTCGGGGACACCAAGCTCAACTGGCACAACATAGTTCATAAAAATCTTGTTCCACAACCTACTTTTGTGAGTAGCAACTGGGGTCTTAAAAGCTTTCGAGCAGCCATCTAAGATGCAACTGTTGGTCTCCTCTCATCTGAAACAAAGAAGAGTGAAGAAAATCAAAGACATCTGGAAATAATTATTCCAAGGACATGAGACCAGAATAAATGGATGGTGCCTGGCTACCAATGTCAACCACTCGTAAAGGGATCAAAACTGGAGATTCTGGATAGAGTGGGAAGAAAATGTGGGACAAAATTCAAAAACACAAAAATGACCAGAATTACTGGTCATAGAGAGACTGGTAGAACCCCCGAGACCATGGTCCTGTGTTACCCTTCAGACCCAGAAATGGATTCACTTCCATGGATTGGCTCTCAGCCCAACAGTAGAAATACCTGCATGTAGAACACCTGCCCAGGGCGATGCACTCACCTACTCTAGGGAAATACGCCCCTTAGAACAATCAGCCATAAGGCACCAGAGGGACAGCATTCACACAGAAGGAAAGCTGAACAGACAGGTATGCATAGTTAAAAAGGGCACAGGGAGGGGGGATTTATGGGGACTGGAAGGGAGGAGAGTTTGTTATGGTCGGGGACGGTAATCTGGGCATGAAATCAAATGTACATGAACTGTTGACTGTAAAACAAATTTTTCTCTGTAAATACAATTTAAAAATAAATAAATGAATAAAAAGTAATTAATACAGGAAAAAAAACTTGTCCCTCTCTTTGCTGACAGTTAAATTGTTCAAAAATGTCCTAATGATTCAGTAATTACAAACACTCAGACTTACATTTAAAAAGTAAAAACCAGGACTCTTAGCAGGTGCCAGACTTGGCAGAAGGCCTAGGAAACCCCTTCCACTCAGCACTGACCTGGACTTGTGCCTTCATCAGTGCCGCAAAACAGTGGGAGAGCGGGAAGACCAGGACAAGACTCTCAGGCTGTCCAAGCCAAATGATACTCAGAATCTGCTGCTAGTTGATTACAAGCCTTTAATGACACAGGGTCACAAATCTGATTGTTCAATATATAGTACAGGAGGATGGGATTAAGTATACCCAAGTGGCATCACAGCCAAGGCTGGGACACAGAGTGTGTGGGTATGTCTATGTAATCAGTTCTGGGTTAGGAATCATGGGGTCTCCATGCTGGAGCAGATGGGTTGGGGAAACCAGTGCCTGCAGGTCCCAGACAGCCAGGCAGAAGGTACTGGGAGCCCCACTCTGCCCACCTCTGCATGGAGACCCCATGATTCATAACCCAGGGCTGATCACATAAACTCACTCTCTCTTCCATTTTATTTTGTGATTGCCTGATCCTGGATACTTGGTCCTCAAGCCCAAAACTAGGCCTCATAATCTGGTTTGCAGCCTCTGTCTCAGGGTGATATTGCTAATCTAGTCATTAAATTAGCAGTCTGTAATGAGACTGTCTCCTCACCCAGAGCTTCAAATAATGCCCATAGCCCCTCAACAACTGTCAGTAGATGAGATTTTTCCAGCTTCCTTTTAGGAGCAAGAGGTCCCATGCTAGTCTTTAACTTCAAACAATGACTCTGATCTTGTATTCAACTTTGCATGGAGCACATTGTTGTTGTTGTTGTTATTAGGTGCCATTGAGTCAGCTCCGACTCATAGTGACCCTATGTACAACAGAAAGAAACAATGCCCGGTCCTGTGCCAGCCTCACAATAATTGATAGACCTGAGCCCATCATTGCAGCCACTGTGTCATTTCATCTCATTGAGGGCCTTCCCATTTTTCATTGACCCTCTACTTTACCAAGCATGATGTACTTATCCAGGCAATGGTCCCTTCTGACAACATGACCAAAGTAGGTCTAGTGAAGTCTGGCCATTCTCGCCTCCAAGGAGCATTCCAGCTGCACTTCTTTCAGGACAGATTTGTTAGTTCTTCCACCAGTCCATGGTACTTTCAGTATCCATCACCAAAAACACAACTCAAAAGTATCGAGGACTCTTCTTCAGTCTTCCTTATTCATTGTGCAGATTTCACATGCATATGAGGTGACTGAAAGTACCATGCCTTGGGTGAGGTGCACCTTAGTCTTCAAAGAGAAATCTTTGCTCTTAAGCACTTTAAAGAGGTCTTTTGCAACAGATTAGCCCAGTGCAATACGTTGTCTGATGTCTTGACTGCTGCTTCCACTGGCGTTGATTGTAGAACCAAGTAATATGAAATCTTTGACAGCTTTAATCTTTGCTCCATTTATCATGCTACTTATTGGCCCAGTTGTGAGGATTTTAATTTTATTTATGTTGAGATGTAATCCATACTGCAGACTGTAGTCTTTAATTTTCATAAGTAACTGCTTTAAGTCATCTTCACTTTCAGCAAGCAAAGTTGTGTCATCTGCATTTCACAGGTTGTTAACGAGTCTTCCTCCAATCCTGATGCCACATTCTTCTTCATATAGTCCAGCTTCTCAGACTATTTGCTCAGCATACAGATTGAGTAAGTATGGTAAAAGGATACAGTCCTGACACACCCCCTTCCTGATTTTAAACCATGAAGTATCCCCTTTTTCTGTTTGAATGACAGCCTCCTGATTTATGTACAGGTTCCTCATGAGCACAATTAAGTATTTTGGAATACCCATTCCTCTCAATGTTATCCATAATTTGTTAGGATCCACACAATCAAATGCTTTAGCATAGTCAATAAAATACAAGTGAACATTTTTCTGGTATTCTTTGCTTTGAGCCAAGATCCATCTGACATCAGCAATGATATCCCTCATTCCATGTCCTCTTCTGAATCCAGCTTGCATTTTTTAAAGTTCTCTGTCAATATACTGCTGCAACCATTTTGAATTATCTTCAGTAAGATTTTACTTTCATGTGACATTAATGATATTGTTTGGTAATTTCCACATTCTGTGTGATCACCTTGCTTTGGAATGGGTACAAACACAGATCTCTTCCAGTCAGTTGGCCAGATAGCTGTCTTCCAAATTTCTTGGCATAGACGAGTAAGTGCCTCCAGAGCTGTATCCGTTTGTTGAAACATCTCAATGGGTATTCTGTAAATTCCTGGAGCTTTTTTCTTCACCAGTTCCTTCAGTGCAGCTTTGACTTCTTCCCTCAACACATTGGTTCTTGATCATATGCCACCTCCTGAAATTGATGAACATAGACCAATTCTTTTTGGTATGGTGACTCTGTGTATTTCTTCCATCTTTGTTTGATGTTTCCTGCATCATTCAATATTTTGCCCATAAAATCTTTCAATATTGCAACACAAGGCTTAAATTTTTTCTTCACTTCTTTCAGCTTGAGAAATGTAGAGCATGTTCTTCACTTTTGGTTTTCTAACTCCGGGTCTTTGCACATTTAATTATAATAATTGACTTTGTCTTCTCGAGCTACTCTTTGAAATCTACACCTAACTGCCCCTGCTTGACTCATCTCAGAGCTTGGTATGCCTATGGTTCTAGCTTTCCTTATAGCTTTCTTTGATGGCCCATTTCTGGTTATGGGAATATTTTTCTTAGTTTTGTGTCTTCCCATGCCTCTTTTAAATTTTATCTTTTGTCTCTATTGTGTTTGGAAGAGATTGGATGTATTAAAGCATGAAATTATAATGCCATTTTGACTGAAAGGTGAAGATCGGGAGTAGATAAGAGCTGCATGTCAAGATATGGCTATCAGTCTCCACAGCAGTCCCTCATCTCAGGGAAGCAGAGTTCTGTGGGACTTGAGTCATGGAACTTGGCAGAGGTCATGGTTCACTGAGCCCTATAGGAAAATCTCTGAAACTTCTGCCTTTGGGGGTAAGGGCACAAAGAGTCATTCATCTTTAAAAGAACCAAGATAGTATGAAGAAATGAGGACTCTGTGCAGCAAACCAGAAGGTACCTATCACAGAAAAATGGGGAGATCTTTCTGGTGGCAACAGATGATAAAATGTGCTTTAGTTTCACAGATTATTTCTTGTGAAGGGCATGCATTCAAGCATGAAATACATACACAGAAATACCTCTTTCCTTGTAGGATATGGGAAAACTCTCTTCTATCCATTTCCTTATTCATGTTTGGAGACTGATTCCCTCCAAGGTGAGGGTAAATGTCACAGATTGGGTTGTCCAGGAAGTAGAATCTGGACAGAGATTAGCATTCAGGATGTTTATTAAGGAGTTTCCCTGGAATCAACACCTGTGAAAGGGAGGAGAAGGAAGCAGAATGAGAAGTTGAGCTGCAATGTCAGTTCAACTGACTGCCTTGGGCAATCTCTCTGGGATCTCCAAAGACAAAATGTCCCATGAGAGATGTTCCATGTTGGGCTGAAATAACCAGGTCTTGCTATTTACAGTGAAATTAATCACCAGACTTGGGCCACTCTGGGAAGGGGCATGACCTTGAATGAAGAAATCTTTGAAGGGGCTGACAACTGAAATCATCTTCTCACAGTTTGGATTACATAATTGAATCTAAAGAACAGATTTGGTTACATTCTTTGTGATTTTTTGTGTGTGTTGACTTTGAATGAAAGTATAGCCTCCTTTTCTCTGTCCTGTTTTTCCATTATCCCAAGTAGATGGCTGGACCAGTTGACTATCTGGTCAGCACACTCAAAGTTTGTTACTGATTCTCTCACCTTCCTTTCCAAAGCATGTATAACTACAATGAGGTTTGTGCAGAGATCAACTCACTGTTTGCTGTTCTGCTCTGGTGCTATATCTACTGGATCATGGTAAATTCTGTCAATGGAATGCAATGGAAGAAGATTGGAGGATGGGAGACAGGAAGACCTCACTTCACCAGCCTACCAGGTTTCAGCTCCCAGAGCATGATCCTGATTTTGAAGCTCCAAAAATAGTGTCTTCCCCATTTTTCCCTCTAGCAGAAAGATGGTAGTATCTTCCTGCTATTGCTTATCACTGGATGCCCTCACAGTCTCCTATTTGCTTTTCTGCTCTCCCATCTCATGAAACCAATTCCCAGTACTAAATTTACTTTTTTAAATACTAGAGACATTTTTGTTTTCCTGGTTGATATAGTTCCTGGAGTGGTTTTAAGAAATAGGTTCTCAAGTTCCGGTAAGATGGCGGACTAGGCAGAAAGACTGCACAGACCCTCTTCAACAAAGAAAAGGGAAACCAATTAGCACAGACACAGAAGATAATCCTGGACCCCCAAGCCTTGAAGGGAAGGATTTAGAAGTGGACTAAACCTCAACTAGCAGAAGAATTTGCACAAAAATACCAAAAAAGGAGACAGACGGAGCTGTGGTCTGACAGCGATCCTGAAGGCACGGCACAGACAACTTAGAGATTCCCAAGTGGTGGTAGGACCTAAGAATTAACCTAAAAATCAGCCCTGCTAGCCAGGGACTGCACAGAGGACTGCTTGGGTGGCTAAGGAATAAACGGAGAAGGTGAAGAGAAAGGCAGGCTGAGCTGTGGACTTTTGCCAGTCTGGAGGATGCTGCCATTTTGAATGTTTAAAAGTGGCTTGACTATTTTGGATATTTAAAGAGACAGTGCTCTCGCAGATTCCTGGGGCTTAAGAACACATTCTGATTTCCAGCAACCCAAAGGACACTCCGGACCTGCAAGACTGTAAAGGTACGACATTGCTTTTGTTACTCTTATACCCCACACCTGCTTGGTGAACAGAGATGCAGCCATCACCCACTCCCACCTACCTTCTGGGACCACAGGAACTCCACTACAGTCTGTGTGCTCAGATGAAGCCTGGGTGCCCTACCCTGACCTCCAGTGATTTTTTTTTTTTCTCTTTTTTATTTTTATTTTTTTCTTTTTTGCTTTCTTTTTTCTGGTGATGGGTTCGCTTTTATTTGTCTGTTTTAAAACAACTATTATTGTTAATACTTTTGTCCTTTTTACTATTATTCTTAATCTTCCCCTCCCAGGCCCTACTTTTCAGCATTTTTTCTTTTCCCT
>NW_006921829.1:157053-178220 GCF_000298275.1 Orycteropus afer afer | reverse complement strand
GGGCTCAAGTATAGCAGGGATTGTGGGGCTGGCGCGGGATCGGGCAGTGTTTTGTTCTGCTGTGCATGGGGTCGCTATGAGTCGGAAATGACTCAACAGCACTTAACAATAACAACAACTCAAGGTTATTGACTTAATGTTCTAATTCAAGCAGCTAGAAATAGTTCCAAGAGTTTATTGATCGATTGACTGAACCTTGGATTCAACTGCCTTCATTCAATTATGTCCAGATGCCAAAACTTTTCTACTCTAAAGAGCTTTGCATACTTTTGTCAACACACCTTCTACAGGCTTAGAGAATGCCTCATTTATCATCATGCTAGCTTACACAACATTCTGAGCAAATAACACATTTTACCATGAGTGAAGTGTAGTGATGGCTTCACACCCATGGCATTTGTTCACCTTATCATATACCCTACTGTCCAGAAGAAGATGGTCTGTTAGAATGGCTTGTTGTAGACTCAAGTATAGTAGCAGATGGAAGACCCTGTGAGGTCGGGGTGCTATCCTGAAGATGCAGTTTATGTTTTCAACTGCAGTCAATGGTTAGTGGTCTTTTTCTCAAAGCCAGAACAATGTGCCTGGGAACCAAGGGGTGAGGACTGCCTCCATTCATAATTATACCCACTCTCAGAGATTTGTAATCTTGGAGTACTCTCCCAGATACCTCAGGAAACTACTTTTTTCAAGCTAACTTTTCCTCCAGCTTTCAAGTAGATATGACCAATGGGAGGTGATGAGGGAAGATTGGGGGGTGGGAACACAGGAAAAACCTAAAGTATTTCTCCCTTTCACTCTGCTTCCTATAGTGTCTCCAGTTGTTTTGTACTGTCAAGTAAATTTTGACTCATAGTGACCCTGTATGACACAGCAGAACTGCCCCATAGGGTTTCCTGGGCTATAATATTTAGCAATTCCTCCATGGCTCAGCTTCCATCAGACAAAGCCTCCATGGTTCCTACACTCAGTTGTTGTTGTTGTTGTTGGGTGCCATTCAATCTATTTTCAGCTGATAACAAGTCCATGTGACAGAGTATAACTGCCCCCATAGGATCTTCTAGGCTGTAATCTTTATAGGAACACATCGCCAGGTCTTTTCTCCCATGAACCCACTGGATGGGTTCAAACTCCCTACCTTTAGGTTAGCAGCCAAGTACTTAACCATTGTGCCATGAGGGATCATAGTAAGTGACCTTGATAGTTGAGCTCTGCTGATATTATCTCCCCAGTTTGTCCCTCCAATGAAGGACATGTAGTGGCTTTCATCTTTGTAACTCATTGCTTACATTAAGTTCTCTCTTTTTAAAATATTTAGAGGGATTTCTGTTTTCTGATTGTGCCATGATTGATACATTCCTTTTGTTTTGTAAAAATAGGACTGTGTTATATATTGTTCTGGGAGCTCTGGTAGCATAGTGGCTAAGGCACTTGACTGCTAACCAGAAGGCTGGCGGTTCAAACCCACCAGCCACTCCTCGGAAGGAAGGTTGGGCAATCCTACTTCCGTAGTGATACTGCCTCGGAAACCCAAGGAGGGGGTCGCTATAGTCAGGGCTGACTCGACGGCACATAACAACAATATATTGTTCTACAATTTCTTCTTTAACCTTTCAGTATATCAGAGATATCCTTCCATCTCAGACAAACAAATCTAACTCTTTTTTATATTGAGATAAATTCATACATCATAAAATTCATCCTTATAAAAGTATACAATTCATTAGTTTTGGGGTATGTCATATACAGAGTTGTGCAACTATCACCATTGTCTAATTTCAGAATATTTTCATCATCCTAAAACAACCCTTATGCCCATTAGCAGTCACTCTCTATTTCTCCCTCTCCTCTATAAGCCCCTATAAACTAACAACGTCTCTATGGAGTTGTCTCTTCTGAACATTTCATAGTAATGGAAACATCACACAGTATGTGGCCCTTTCTTTGGCTGGCTTCCTTCACACAGCATAATGATTTCACAGTTTCTCCATGTTGTCGCATGCATCAATACTTCATTTATCTTTATGACAGAATAATATTTGATTGTATGGATATACCACACATTTATAAATCCATTTATAAGTTGATTAACATTTGGGTTGTTTGCACTTTTTGGCTATTATAAATAATGTAGCTATGAATATCTGTGTAAGTTTTTTATACGGACATATGCTTTTGATTAAGCAGCTCTGTGGCATAGTTCCTGAGGCATTTGATTGCTAACCAGAAAGTTGGCAGATCAAACCCACCAGTCACTCTGCTGGAAGGAAGACTGGGCAATCAACTTCCGTAAAGATTTACTGCCTTAGAAACCCAAAAGGGGTTGGTATGAGTTGGAATCGAATGGATAGCAGTGAGTTTGTTTTTCTTTTTCTTTTTTTTGTATGCTTTTGATTCTCTTGGGTATATTTTGCTGCATCAAATGTTATATTTATGTTTTATTTTTCATAGAACTGCCAAGTGTTTTCCAAAGTGACTGCGTCATTTTACATTTCCAATATATTATAATAGCTGCACAAAATTCCATAATATTACAATATGCATGTTCTTCAATTAATTTTTAAAAAATACTAATTTTAGTTCATTTAAGGAACTCCAGTGGCATAGTAGATAAGGCATTTGACTGATAACCAGAAGGTCAGTGGTTCAAATCTACCAGCCACTCCATGGAAGGAAGATGGGGCAATCTACTTCCATAAAGTTTTATAGTCTTGGAAACCCAATGGGAGTCTCTGTGAGTTGGAATGGACTAGATGGTAGTTTGTTTGTTTTTAAAACAAATTTAACCCTGCCACTATGGAAACATATTTAGGTTTTCTCCATTTTTTTATGATTACAATTAATCATGATCTTTCATGAAAGTGAAATTACTATGTCAAAGGACATTTAAATGTTTGCTTTGACATGAGCCAAACTGAAACCCACTGCCATAAAGTAAACTATGACTCATAGTGACACCCATTGGGTTTCCAAAGTGGTAAATCTTTATGCAAGTAGATTGCTTCATCTTCCTTCAACTGAGCTGCTGGTGGATTTGAACAACCAAACTTCTGGTTAGCAAAGTTCTCCAGAAAAGCTTATTACCAATCAACACTCATACAACAGTATATGAAAGAACCAACTTTCCTACATTCCTCTAAACACTGAATGTGTTGTTACTTTTGCCAATCTGATAGAGGGAAAAAACCTTCTTATTGTTTAAACTGCATTAACCTGACCACAAGTGGGGTTGAACATCTTTTCAAGTGCTCACAAATTTATTATCCACACATGTATATCTAAATTGCATGATTTCTAAATTCCTTGATAGCTATAAAATTTGACTTATGTGATTTATGCTCTGGAAAGATATGATGGTTCAACAATGCTTGCTGAAGCCAGGACTGGCTTTTTTTTTTTTTTTTTTAACTTGTATTGTGATTTGGGTGAAAGTTTACAGAGCCAATTCACTTTTGATATATCAGCTCACATACACTTTGTCTCATGATATTGACTGTAATTTTCCACAGTGCAACAGCTCCCCTCCTACTTCCCCCCTATAGTTACCTCTTCCCCATGTCCTTCCCTCCCATGCGCTCCTGCCCCACAGCTGTCTCCCTGTGTAAACACAGCCTTTCTAGTCTCCCATGATTGATCTCTCCAAGGAGTGTATCTACCTAATGTAAATGTTCAGTTCATATGCTTGTCTTTTGTCTGGCTGGAGACCACAGGAGTGGGTTCAATTCCAGACCTAAAGGGCAGCCAGGGGCCATAGTCTCAGAAGTTCCATCAGGCTCTATCAGACCAGCAAACCTGGTCCCTTTTTCACTTTATTTTTTAATGATTTTGAGTTTTGTTTCACATTGTTCTCCCACTCTATCCAGGATCTCCTATGTAGATCCCCCTCCGAGTGATTGACAGTGGTAGCCAGGCATCATCTAGTTCTTCTGGTCTCATAGTCATATAGGCTGAGGATCACAGGGTGCCCCTTGGACTAATTGCTTCCATGTGTCTTTGGTTTCCTTCATTCTTCTTTGCTCTCAATGAGGAGAGACCCATCACTGCATCTAGATGGCCACTTGCAAGCTTTTAAGACAGCAGTTGCTACTCACCAAAATAGGATGTGGAACAATGTTTCTGTGTAGTATATTTTGCCAATTGATCTTGATGTCCTCTGAGATTATAGTCCCAAGCCCAAAAGTCCAACTATTCACTTCTTCTTGGTAGCTGGCTGTGGCCAAGAAATGACTACAACCTTGTCCCTTGTCAGCTTTACTATATACCTGGAAATTCTTACAGAACATACAAATATACTTGTAGAAACATTGTCTACCATCCCTATACATGGTTATGGGCACATTCCCCCCAGCCTAGACATAATTAATAGTTCAGCCTGTCCACCTATCTATCCACCCATAGATCAATGTTTGCTTTCACTGACAATGCAGTACTATATGTACAAAAGGGTTCATCTTTATTTTCTGTACCTCCCATGCACCTCTCTATGTCTTCCTCTTCATTGATGCCACTGTTGTTGATTACTCACATTTGATATGTTGCCCTTCTCTTCACCAAAATCAATACTTGTCTCTGCCTATCTAACCCTGCCTCCCACCCTTGGTAACCAACAAAGAAAATTTCCTTCCATATATAAACCTTTTCTTGACTTTTTACAATAATGGACTAATACAATATTTGTTCCTCTGTGATTCACTTATTTCACCCAGCATAATGTCCTCCACGTTCATCCATGTTATGTGGTGTTTTGCAGATTCTACGTTATTCTTTAGGGTTGCATAGTATTCCATTGTATACATGTACCATAGTTTGGTTATCCATTCTTCTGTTGATGAGCACATAGGTTGTTTCCATCTTTTGTTATTGTAAATAGTGCTGCAATGAACATGGGTGTGCATATATCTGTTCTTGTCCTGGCTCTCACTTCTTTAGGATATAGACCTAGCAATATAATGTTGTTGTTGTTGTTATGTGCCGTCGAGTCGGTCCCGACTCATAGTGACCGCTCCTTGGGTTTCCGAGGCAGTATCACTACAGAAGTAGGATTGTCCAACCTTCCTTCTGAGGAGTGGCTGGTGGGTTTGAACCACCAGCCTTCTGGTTACCAATATAATAGCTGGGTCAAATGGTATTTCTAATTCCAACTTTTGAAGGAATTGCCATACTGCTTTCCACAGTGGTTATATCATTTGACAGAGCCAGGACTGGCTTTTATGGAGCATGTGATAGTTTAATAGATGCTGAAAATGTTCTCATACTCACCAATAACCTTCCACAGAATGCCCGCTATGAAGTCTTATCTCTTTAGATTTAGCCTAGACATAAACATCTAGGCCTCTAGGAGAGGTGATACTAAGTAAACACAACTAAGGAGATAAGATCAGATGTTTGTTGAAATTAGGGAACTGGTTTCTGAGAGAGCAAAAAATCATAGAAAAGAGAACCTAAGAGACTTAAAGTTAGAATTTTTTACCTAAAACCTACTGTTTCCTGTAGAGGAAATTGTGTTGTAATGAATGGGCCTTGATGTAGAATCAGGAAATTTCTATTCTAGTCCTGATTCAGACACTCATGTAAGGCCTTGGGTTACTTCCTTGTCTTACTTTTCTAGTCTGTTAAGTGTTAATATTTCCTAATTTACCAAATTAAAGTTCAAATAAGAGAACAGGTGGAAAAGTGCATTGAAAAAAACAAAGTATTCTGAAGAGCTGCTGCTATCAGTTCTGCTCTCCCAGATCTGTTAATACTATCACGGAGAAGCAGTCCCTGGGAGGAGCATATTGTTAAGTACTTGACTCTTAGCTGAAGGGCTGGAGTTCCAATGCACCAGGTCCTCTTCAGAAGACAGGCTTGACGCTCTACTTCTGAAAGTTCGCAGCATTGAAAACCCTATGGAATATAGTTCCATGCTGCATTATGTGGGGCTGCCATGAATAGTGAATAGGAAATGACTCAATGGCAACTAACAATAGCAACACCTAAGGGTTGCTGCTGTTGCTTCTTTTCTCCCAGATTTGGTAATCACAGTCACAGAGAAGCAGTATATCCTAGCAACAGTTCATATGGAAGTGTCCAGCAACCTTACCTGTGCTTGGATGGAATCTTAAAATGACTCTTCTTAGAAGCGCACAGATTATCAGAACCACACTCTATTTGTGCTGACCTCATTACAGAATTCAGCATACTTTGGCTCCTGGGCCTGTGCTAGGCCCCTCTCTATCTCTAAAATCTAAAAAAAGTAATTATAGGGCCCAGACAAGTTTAGTTATACTTCACAGGTCACATCATTCTGCTGTATTTTCCTCTATTGCACCAATTATTTCCCCAACTCCTGGACATTTCCTTGCAAATCAACTTGAATGACATGAAACTTGGCACCTCGATGGTGGGCTGGCTCTAGCTGTGTTGCTGAGGTAGTTAGCCATCCATCCATAATGCATGCTCTCCAAAACAAAACAAATAAACAAAAAACTGTGATGGGAAGAACCTAGAGATTACATTTCCCAGCCCCCTGGCTTCTGGATGTAGCCATATAACTAGTTCTCACCCACGGATTATGAGTTGGAATCATTTGTATCATGTTCTGACAAGGGCTTTTAGGAGTGGATTGTATTTGTTTCTTAGGGCTGTAATAACAAAGTACCACAAATTGGGTGGCTTCTGAGGACGAAAAATTATTGTCTCTCAGTTCTACAGGCTGGTAATCTGAGATCTAGGTGTCAACTGTATTGATTCCTTCTAAGACTTTGAGGGAGAATCTTTTCCATGCCTCTGTTCTCATTCTTTGGCTTGTAGATGTATCTTTGCACCAAGTCCTTGCTCTGTCTTCCTATCTGTGTTATTTTCTCCTCTTTCAGGATGCCATTCAGATAAGATTAAGTCCCACCCTACTACATTATGTCCTCATGTTACTAATCTTAACATCTTCAAAGACCCTATTTCCAAACAAGGTCAGATACACAGTTAAAGGGGTTGTGACTTCAACATATCTTTTAGGGGGACACAATTTAATCCATAACATAAAGATCTTCATAGTCACTTTTACTTTCTGCCAGCTAAAGTCAGATGATGACAAGGTTTTGCAGAAAGGCTGAGCCATAGATGGAAAGAAGCTGGTCTCTGCATCACCACATTGAGTAAAACTATCAACCATGAATACTTGATCTGACTGTCCCATAAATGAGAAATAAAATTCTATCATTTAGAGTTGAGATCCATTTGTTTCAGCAGCTAGCATTATTTTAACTAATAAATCCTGCCTGAAAACATTTTACCAATGACCATCTTAATGAACCTCATGACACTCCCAATAACAGTCTTCATTAGAACCCAGAAGTTTCTTCAAATGGAAATCTCATTAATTTACTCTTGTGTCAAAAAACAGTTAAAGTCTGCTGTACCAGCAATTCTTGACTTGTGCTTTGAAAATCTCTGAAGCATGAGAAACAGATGTTTAACAACAAAAAGTTAATCAACAAACATTTGTTGAATGTAAGTTACTGAAAATTACTGGGAATTATGAAAGTTACAAGGAAATATTGCAAAAACAAGATACTGTCTTGTCCAGCAACTTACAATTTAAATAAGAAGGCAAGATGATTACCCAAATAACTCTACTGTTGTTGTTATTTTTATGTGCTCTTGAGTCGGACCCGACTCATAGGACCCCTTCTTGGGTTGCCGAGGCAGTGTCACTACAGAAGTAGATTGCCCAACCTTCCTTCTGAGGAGGGGCTAGTGGGTTTGAACCATCAGCCTTCTGGTTAGCAGTCAAATACCTTAGGCACTGTGCTACTGGAGCTCCAAATAACTCTACTATAAGATAGCATGTCTCTGTGGTGCCAGGAACATGGGGGGGGGGCAACTGAGCTGATCCTGACTCACAATGACCCTATGTGTTATAGTTTTATTGGCTGTAATCTTTATGGAAGCAGATTACCAGGTCTTTTTTCTGTGGCATCACTGGGTGGATTCAAACTGCCAACCTTTAGTAGACAAGTGAAAACTGTTTGTGCCACCCAAGGATCTCAGATACCAGGAATAGGTGCTTTAAAACTTTAAATAGAGCAATATCATTTTTACGTAGGGGCAATATGATAAAGCTTCCTGGAGGAAATGGAATTTTGTCTGTGTCTATAGAGTTGAGTGAAATTAAGTGGTGAAATCATGCACAAAGGCCAACAGAATTTAAACTGGCAAGTTGAGTGTGGTAGTTAAGGTTGTATGTCAACTTGGCTGGGCCTGATTGAGTGGCTGGGCAGATGATGTAGTTATTCCCCATGGTGAGATTGATAATTAACTTCATGGTGGAATTTATTGGAGCAGCTGAGTAGCTGCTTTAGGGATGTGGGCTGATTCCAATATATAAGAAGTAACCTTAAGAAGGTGTCTAACATATAGCATGCTTGAACCCTGACTGTAGCCAAGTCGTTGTTCTGCAGCCTCTATGTTGCTCTGCCAATCTTGGGACTTTTTCAGGAAGCCATGGCACTGTCTGTTTTTCTTTTCAGAGAAGTACTTCAAGCCTCCCTTACTTTCCTGTGGCCTATTTTCCTGGGCCCTAAATTTCAGTCGTTCAAACACTACCTTCACTTTTTTATTCTATACTTGTGTGCCACTTGAATATTTGTTATTTAGTACTTTTCTTTAAGTCTACTTTGAATTAACTCCTAAGCAAAAATCAACTCTGACATTACAGGGTGGATGTACATGCTGGATAAACTGTTTCCAATATACAGTCAAATCAATACAGAGCTCTTGATATGTTTAAAGTATCCTGTTTGCCATCTAAATATGATCAGTTCCTGCTAGTGGTTTACAGGCTACACTTGGGAAAACATAGTCCTACTCTGATCCACCACACACATCTTTTCTCCAGGGTTCCCAACTTGCTTGTCTTTCCACATTTGCTCTTTCATCTTGTTTTGTCCATTTTGGATTCAGTAGCTGATGAGTGAAGTCCCTGCCTGGATGGTGCAAATGATTAACAGGTTCTGCTGCTACCCAAAAAGTTAAAGGTTCAACTTTACTCAGACATGCCCCTGGAAGAAAGGCCTGGTGATCTACTTCTGAAAAATCAGCCATTGAGAATCCTATGAACGTGGGGTTGCTATGAGTCAGAATCATCTCAACAGCAACTGGTAAACTTGAAGAGTAAGTAATGTTGCTGTTGCCACAGATAATCCCAACATTGTAAAGGTTTAGCAGAATAAAAGTTTATTTCTTGCACACAACACAGGTCAGACAGTCCTCCTTCTTGTAGCTCAATCATCTGGAGCACAGGCCTCCAGAGTAACCAGGTCAGGGAGAAAGAGAAGCTGGATATCATATGGGATTCTTGGAGGGCCAAGCCAGGAAGCAGTCTATGTCACTTATGCCCACATCCTTCTGGACATGTGGCTACAATCCAGCTATCAGGGAGGATGAAAAATACCACAGAACCCACAGATATTGATGAGAACTAATGGTCTCTGCCATGATCACCTAAGCACTATTGACCTAGAGAGCCTCTAGGTCATTGCTCCCCAAACTGCCCACAGGATAGGACTGGGTGTCTCAGAAATAAAAAATCAGATGCATCTGCTGATCTTAGAAGGTTTTTATCAAAATGGTCACTAAATAATTCAAGTAGTCAAGCCCAGCATCCATTCCCTCCATCTCTCCTTCATTGTTATAAAAGACAAATTGAGTTATATAGTGTTCTCCACTTTCACCATACTTACCTTTCCCCCTCTCAGTCTCTAGATTGGAGTTTGATATCTTACTAATATCTGGATCCCACACTATCATTTTTCCATTTGACACTGAACTTTAAACCTGTTGTCAACAAGTGGATTTCAATTCATGGTGACTTCATGTGTATCAGAGCAGAACTGTGTCCCATAGGCTTTCCTAGTTTACTATTGCTGCTGTAACAAATAACTTTAAGCTCTGTGGCTTAAAACAACACAAATTCATTTTTTTTTTTTTTACAGTTAGTTCTGTAGTTGAGGGGTCCAAACTAAGTCTCATGGGGCTATAATCAAGGTGTCAGCAGGGCAGTGTTCCATTTTGAAGCTCTAGAGAAGAATCTGTTTCCTTGCCCTTCCCAGCATCTAGAAACTAGTCACACTCCTTGGTTAGTGGCTTTTTCCTCCATTCTCAAAGCCAATAATATCAGACTGAGTTGTTCCCACATGGTATCATGATGAAGCTGATTCTTCTCCCTTCTTTATCTACTTTGAAGCACCCTTCTGGTTACTTTGACTCCACATGAATATTCAGCTTAATTTCCCCAGCACAAGGTCAGATGATTAGCAACCTTAATTTCATTTAAAAAAAATATGCAACCTTAATTCCTCTTTGCTGTGTAACATAACACATTCATAGGTCCTGGGGATTGGAACAGGGATGTCTTTGGGAGTTCAGGAGGTTAGAATTATTCTGCCTACCGTAGAGCCACAGGCCAAATCCAGTCCATGGACATGACTTGTTTGATCAGTGTGGGGTTTTCTTCCACTTTCCTCTTTAAAAAAATTTTTTTAAATATTTTTTAAAAAATTTTAATGAAATGTTTTTAGATTGGGAGATTTTATATACTTTTTAAGTGGTCATAGCTAGCTTCTCTTGCATGGTAGAATTTTGCAAGATCAACAACTTGTTCATTGCAACCACCTTTTTTCAACAACACAAACAGCAGTTCTACGCGTGGACTTCACCAGATGGAACACACAGGAATCAGATTGAGTACATCTGCAGCAAGAGGCAATGGAAAAGCTCAATATCTTCAGCCAAAACCAGGCCAGGAGCTGACTGTGGAACAGACCATCAACTGCTAATATGCAAGTTCAACTTGAAGTTAAAGGCAATTAAAACAAGTCCAAGAGAGCCAAAATATGATCTAGAATATATCCCTCCTGAATTTAGAGACCATCTAAACAATAGATTTGATGCACTGAACACTAATGACCAGAAACCAGATGAATTGTGGGATGACATCAAGAGCATCATCCATGAAGAAAGCAAGAGGTCACTAAAAAGACAAGAAAAGAAGAGAAGACCAAAATGGATGACAGAAGAGACTCTGAAACTTGCCTTTGAGTGGAGAGTAGCTAAAGCAAATGGAAGAAATGACAAGATAAAAGAATTGAACCAAAGATTTCAAAGAGCAGCTCAAGAAGACAAAGCCAATTACTATAATGAAATGTGCAAAGACCTGGAGTTTGAAAACCAAAAGGGAAGAACAGGCTTGGCATTTCTCAAGCTGAAAGAATTGAGGAGAAAATTTAAGCCTTGAGTTGCAATATGGAAAGATTCTAAGGGCAAAACATTGAATGATGCAGAGAACATCAAAAGAAGATAGAAGGAATACACAGAGTCACTGTACCAAAAAGAACTAGTTGATCTTCATCCATTTCAAGAGGTGGCATATGATCTAGAAACAATGGTATTGAAGGAGGAAGTCAAAGCTGCAATGAAGGAATTGGTGAAGAACAAGGCTCCTGGAATTGACAGAATATCCACTGAGATATTTCAACAAGGGGATGTCGCACTGGAGGCACTCACTGGGTTATGCCAAGAGATTTGGAAGACAGCTACCTGGCCAACTGACTGGAAGAGATCCATATTTGTACCCATTCCAAAGAAAGGGGATCCCACAGAATGTGGAAATTATAGAACAATATCATTAATATCGCACGCAAGTGAGATCTTACTGAAAATAATTCAAAAAGGGTTGCAGCAGTATATTGACAGAGAACTTCCAGAGGTGCAAGCTGGATTCAGAAGAGGATGTGGAACAAGGGATATCATAGCTGCTGTCAGATGGATCTTGACTCAAGGCAAAGAATACCAGGAAGATGTTTAGTTGTGCTTTATTGACTATGCAAAGGCATTTGATTGTGTGGATCATGACAAATTATGGGTAACATTGAGAGGAATGGGAATTCCCGAACACTTGATTGTACTCATGAGGAACCTGTACTTTGACCAGGAAGCTGTCATTAGAATGGAACAAGGGGGACACCACATGGTTTAAAATCAGGAAGGGTGTGTATCAGGGTTGTATCCTTTCCCCATATTTATTCATTCTATATGCTGAGCAAATAACCTGAGAAGCTGGACTATATGAAGAAAAATGTGACATCAGGATTGGAGGAAGAATCATTACCAACCTGAGATACACTGATAATACAACTTTGTTTGCTGAAAGTGAGGATGACTTGAGGCACTTACTGATGAAGATTGAGGAACACAGTCTGCAGTATGGATTATATCTCAATATAAAGAAGACAAAAATCCTCACAACTGGACCAATAAGCAGCATCACAATGAATGGAGAAAAGCTTGAGGTTGTCAAAGAATTCACATTACTTGGTTCTACAATCAATGCCAATGGAAGCAGCAGTCGGGACATTAGATGACATGTAGCACTGGGCAGGTTGGGAGGTTAGAATTATTCTGCCTATCATAGAGCCACAGGCCAAATCCAGTCCATGGACATGACTTATTTGATCAGTCTGGGGTTTTCTTCCATTTTCCTCTTAAAAAATTTTTTTTTTATATATTTAAAAAAATAGATTTCAAGTGCCGAGGAGCAATGATGTCTCCTTGAGGACTAAGGTGTGCCTGACACAGGCCATGATATTTCCAATCGCCTCGTATGCATGTGAGAGCTGGACAATGAATAAGGAAGACCAAAGAAGAGTTGATGCTTTTGAGTTGTGGTGCTGGCAAAGAATGCTGAAGGTACCATGGACTGCTAAAAGAACTAACAGATCTGTCCTGGAGGAAATGCAGCCAAGATGCTCCTTGGAAGCGAGGATGGCCAGACTTCATCTCACCTACTTTGGTCATGTTGTCAGAGGGGACCATTCCCTGGAGAAGGATGTGATGCTTGGTAAGGTGGAGGGTCAACAAAAGAGGGGAAGGCCTTCGACAAGATGGATTGACATAGTGGCTGCGACAATGAACTCAAGTATAGCAAGGATCATGGAGCTGGCACAGGATCGGGCGGTGTTTCGTTCTTCTGTGCATGGGGTAGCTATGAGTCATAAGTGACTCGATGGCACCTAACAACAACAACAGCGTCTCTTGAAACCTCAGAGGATCTGAGAACAAGGATTTAGATTCTCTCATCAAAACAATTGGCTCGGGCTGAGTAGGGACTTCCTACTTTAAGTAGGCCTTTGGGTCCTCCAGACTGTCATGATCTATACCACTTCTGTGGTAGTTATGTTTGTGTGTCAACTTGGCTGGGCCTTGTTGAGTGGCTGGGCAGCTGGTGGTAGTTATACCCCATGATGGGACTGGCAATCAACTCCATGCTGGGACCTGTCACAAGCAGCTGAGTAGCTGCCTTTGAGATGTGGTCTGCTTCCTGTATAGAAGGAGAAGCCTTGGGAATGGTCTCTACCTATGGCATGCTTGGACCCTGCATGTAGCTGTGTCATTTCCAACAGCCTGCTATGCTCTACCAACCCTGGGACTTACAATGGACTTGAATTAATGGTCTGCCATGTGGTTTGGTAAGATTAGGCCTTTTTACCTGTCAACCTTGGATTTGTCAGTCTTAGCAGCCAGCAGCTGTCTGAGTGAAGAAAAGCCTCTAGCTTCAGTGGCCCAGGAGCTTGAGGCAGAGCTGAACCCCTAGGCTGGGGGGCTTTCACCCAGCCCCTAGAGCCTGGCACGTTGAACTTGGACTTAAAGCCTCCAAACTGTGAGAGAATAAACTCCTGCTTGTTCAGGCCATCCCATTTGTGGCATATTCTTGTCAGAACAGCACTAGGCAACCAGAACAACTTCCTATTAACACTTATATCTGCCTAGTCCACTTCACCAAATAATGTCACCTGCCTTTCTCCTTTATGTTTGCAAATTTTGTACCAGATCTCTTACTAATATCTGGATCCCACACTATCATTTTGCTATTTGACACTGAACTTTAAACTAGTTCTCAATGAGTTAACCTCGATTCATGGTGATCTCATGTGTGTCAGAGTAGAACTGTGTACCATAAGGTTTTCAAGGCTGTGACTTTTAAGAAGAAATGATCCAGGTCTGTTTTCTGAGGCTTTTCTGGATGAACTTGAACCTGTGTTTGCAGCCAAGCACATTAACCATTTGCACCACCCAGGGACTCCCACTGGAATTGAGATCCCTTCATCTCTCTTGGCAGCACTCCTCCTATTCAAAATTCTACTATCATCTACACAGACACCTCATATATCCTTTTCTTCAGACTCTAGAAAAGAAACATTTCCTGGGTCTAGCACTTGGGGTTGGGCAAGCATAAGACTTCGGCACCAGATACAAGGCCTTCTCAGGCCTCTGCATCATAAATCTCTTTCAAGGGCAAGGACTTAAGTGCATCCTGGAGCAAGGCACAAAGTTTCAATGTGCTGTTGCTTGATAAACACCCGCCCCCTCTTTTTTACCTCTTCAGCCCTTCGTATGAGATCTCCTCTAATGAATTTCTTTATTCTGACAACAGGCCCAATTCTGGCTCCAGTCCAAGCCACATGCTAGCTTTCATTGTCCTCATGGGCTTAAGTGAAGGGCATATCACTTTGTTTCACTTGCAGATGCTCACAGATCCGGCACTGGCATTAATAACACTGCAGGCCCAGCCATTCCATCTTCATCAGTGGCCGTGCATCACCCTCTGCACTGCAGATGATAACCTGCCTCTGCTGCCAGGGAAAAGAACTCTTCATTACCCAAGTCGGGCCCAGGTCCTCCTCAACAAATACCTGAAAATCACATTAGCCAGGCAAAATCTCTCCTGTCATAACATCTTAAACACTGACAGTGGGTGAAGGAAAGAAACCTTAAAGATCTAAATTATGTGCAAACCATTACAAGGGTCATTGGAGCAACAGATGAGGGGTGGGAGCTTTGTCATTGAATCCAGAGTCTCCCTAGCCTCTGTCATCGGGAGCCACCTCTGTGATTTTTTTTCTACTTCATAAAACCTGTAATTTTATTCATTTAATATTTTTCTTTAAATCAATTGTGTATTGATTCATTGTTATTTAGCCCCATCCTAAGCAATCGTAGCCATAAAATTAGAGTTCAGATATGCTTGCTTTTTTTTTAATACACACCAACAATTGAATATAAATATTAAAATAATCAATGTTGAGCCACATACCATCTAAAGTTATTGTTACATCCTTCTAACATTATAGAGCCAGGTACTATTTATTGGATACATACCATACCACATACAGATCTAATCTATCTTTCCAGCTTAGAACAAAATCACAACTGAACTAAACTGTATAGATTTCTCTAGTGTCATCCTTTAGATTCTCTGGGTAGGATTCTAAAAACTGTTAGGATACTGATACTGGTGAGTACCAGTATTATTGAGCAGTTCCTTCTTAAGTCTCACCTAAAACTCTCAGCTTATTCTTTTTCTCCATATTGTGATCTATAGTTGCTAGCAGCATAACTAAGAATTCTAGGCCTCTCAACAAATAGATTTAGAAATGGCCCATTTCTTCACAGGTGGCATGGTAAAAGTTTGGAGTGACAGGCTACAAGTTTAGAGATGGATATAGAGCGCATTTTAGATATAGACAGTAAAGAAACAAAAGACAGAGAAGAAACATGAGTTGGACATGGTAGATTAAACAACAATATCCTAGAGCAGAGGTCAGCAAACTTTTTCTCTGAGAAAAGCCAGTTAGTAAATATTTTAAATGTCACAGGGCAGACAGTCTCTTCCACAGCTACTCAACTCTGTCATTAAAGCATGATAGCAGCATAGACAGCATGTAAACAAATGGACATGACTGTGTTCCAGCATAACTTCATTTTCAAATTCAGGAGGTGGGCCAGTTTGCCGACCCCTGTCCTAGTGTGTGCTTGTCAATGAGTGTCCTCAATGTCGATGACAACCTCTCCTGGCAAAGTTCTGTCTTTGGTCTAGGAGTTGTCAGACCAGGATGAAGGCCCAGATTTGCAGAGGAGGCAGGGCAGAGAGACATACACAAACTCACGATGTCTAAGCAATGTAGGAACAGCCACACTTGCAGAATCCAGAGAACTGGATTCAAATTCAGCCATATTGAAGACCAGCTGTGTAGCCTCAGAATGCTGAAGGAGGGGTGTTAGATCTCTGTTGTCCCTTCTAGTCTGACGTGCAGATTCTGGGCTAGGGGCTATCCCTAGGCTGATAGTACCTAATGCATGTCAGCCTTCAACAGGGCTGTTTATTAGTTTTGCAAATGAAACCTAAACCAATATTTTCACTATATAGTACCTTTTTCAAAACAAAATTAAGAAGGGCAGAAGATTCAAGAATGAATGAGGCTTAGATGAAGGTGATAATGCATTTCTCCATCTGTGGAAAGGATCCTATCCTCCACAGTATCTGTTCATCAAAAGCTAAAAACTACTCTTCTGCTAGGAAGGACCTCATTGGTATGGGATGCATCCCCTGATGGCAGCTGAGACAAAGAAGGAAGAAAGCAGGATCCATGCTGGCAGCCATGGTGGAGAAAGGAGACCCAGGGATGTGTGTGGTGGAATTGTGGGAAAGTTTCTTGGGATTCTGGGAAATTTTATGGAATTATGGAACCAGCCCCTGGCTAGTATGGGGTTTACAACTCCTTCCTAGAAAGAGACTGTCAACATTCCAGGTGTTCTGTTTCAAAAGGGCTCATTTAATGATCATGAGACTGTTCTAAACAGTCCATCTGGTGCCCACATTTTACAAATATTTAATTCTGTCCACAGTCTGCTCACAAGGGAAATGACAACCCAGAATTGTTTACTCACTATGAATCTGTCCTACTGAATAATCAATGAATCCTAATGCCAGACACATAAAGATGGTTGGGTCTACAGGAATACCTGGAAGATCAGTCCTCAGAGAAGCTGCTTAGCTTTGGTAAAGAAGTAAATTTTCTCTTCTTCTCTGTCCTTCAGCTCATCATCTCCAAATGCAGGTAACAGGCAGCACTTTCAACTGGGAGGTCTCCCTACCAAGAACATCAGAGAAAGATAAAGAAACACTGCTCCTACCCTGCCATATGGAGTCCACTTGCCTCCTCTCACTGTTTTCGGCTGCCTCACCTGGCCCCCTTTCCCACTTTGGTTTCCATTATATTTGAACTATATTGCTTTCCTCAAAGAGTCTCTGGGTGGTGCAAATAGTTAGCATACTTGGCTGCTAACAGAAATGTCAGTGGTTGGAGTCTACCACTGAGAACCTTTTATAGGAAGGCCTGATGAACTTCAGAAAACTTAGCCATTGACAACCCTATGGAGAGCAGTTCTACTCTGATACACATGGGGTCATAATGAGTCCAAGACTACTTAACAGCAACTCATTTCTTTTCTGCTTTCCTCAGACCCCTTTCTGCCTCATTCCGAGGGAGAACAAGGACACTCACTACATGGCAGGCAACCCATAGTCTCTCAGACTCCAGATTTAAACCATTGTTTAACTCAGCCTATCATGACTATTACAACTTTGAGTTGGATATAAAGATCTACATTATTATAAGGAGCCAATTTGTCTTTTAGACTCACACTCAGGGCATACTGCACAAATTTAGAGTTTCTCACGTAGCACATGCTTTCCAATAGTTATGAGAAAGAAACATTTTCTTTCTTTTTTTGTCTTCTATATATATTTGCCTGGTAGCATAGTGGCTAAAGCACTTGACTGCTAACCAGAAGGCTGGCAGTTCAAACCCACCAGCCACTCCTCGGAAGGAAGGTTGGGCAATCCTACTTCCATAGTGATACTGCCTCGGAAACCCAAGGAGGGGTCGCTATGAGTCGGGGCCGACTCGACGGCACATAACAACAACAACAACATATATATTTGCCACCTCATGGTCTATTATTCAAACAGTAGTGTCATATGCACATACTTCTGTCCCTTGACTTTTCTCACCTAACAATGTATGCTGAAATTGTTTCATGTTAGATCTATAAATCTACTTCAATTTTGTTGATGGCTGCAGGATATTCTCCTGTAAGACTATACTACACATTATTCCATCAGTTCCATATTCATGGGCCTTTAGGTTGTTTACTGACTTGTTACTTCATACATGGAACATCCTTATATGTGTAAGTGTTTAAATACATGTTCAAATATATCTATAAGAATAAGTTCCTGTAAGTGGAATTGCTGGATCAAAGGGTGTGCTTATGTATTATCTGTATAGATTAATATAAGTAGGTAGGGTATAAGTCCTATAAATAGGTCACAGAACTGAATTCTAGAAATTCAAAAGCTCCTTTGGGAGCTACCATGTAAACACTAAGGAGTTCTGATGGCTCAGTGGGTAAGGCCTTTGAACCACCAGAAGGTCGGTAGTTCAAACCCACCAGCTGCTCCATGGGAGGAAGATGAGGCAATCAACTTCCATAAAGATTTACAGCCTTGGACACCCTGTGGGGGTTACTGTGAGTCCTAATCAACTCAAAGGCAGTGGGTACATGTATATTACTTGTACCTTTTCACTTTCTTACACATTTTAGTTTATAGTAAGTTCTTGTTTTCAATGCTTTTTGTTTTGGGGAGCTGCATATAATTTTATGGAATAATTAGAATATTTGAAGTAGGAAAGATTACACACTAATGCAGTGAAAGCTGTGAGAGTCAGAACTTGATGGGACTGCTTTGTTTTTCTGGATTTCTTAAGTTTTCTGCCTTTGACAGGGTGCACCATGTTTCTATGGCTCACTATTAATGGAAAATGTTTCAATTTCCCTTCTCTGACAGGGTTCACCTTACACAGATTCCTGCTTTCACAGGTTTACTGTATAAGTATAATACAGCTTTGAGAGACAAGACTTCACCCAGCTATTCTCAGTTGCCATCTTCCCCACTTGACCTGTGGCTGGTATGTTGTACCAAAAAAAAAAAAAAAAAACTCACTGCTACCGAGTCATTTCCGACTCACAGCAACCTCTACTTCTGTTTCCAAGATGGTATCTCTATGGAAGTAGATTGCCCAATCTTCCTTCTGAGTAGTGGCTAGTGGGTTTGAAACTCTAGCCTTCTGATTTGCAGTCAAATGTCTTAGGCACTACGCCACCAGTGCGTAGTTGAACTATGAAGATTTTCTCAAGGATCCAAGTCTAATGTTTCAAGTTTTACCATTCTCACCTCCTTTTAGCTGTACACTGGTGAACCTAAATAAATAAACAAACCCATTGCCATTGAGTTGATTTTAACTCACAGCAACCCTATAGGACAGAGTAGAACTGCTCCATAGGTTTTCCAAGGCTGTTAGTCTTTATGGAAGAAGAGTGCCTCATCTTTCTCCTGTGGTGAGGCTGGTAGATTCAAACCACCAATCTAAAAATTAGCAGCCAAATGCTTAACCAATGAATCGTGGTAATTCAGTATCCTTTAAATCTTTTAAACTTAGTTTTGCCACCATATGTGTGGATCTAATCTACAGGCTTCTGGCTTTCATTTCAAAAATCAATTGTAGAGAGTTCCAGTAAGATGGCAGACTAGGCAGAAAGACTGCACAGACCCTCTTCAACAAAGAAAAGGGAAACCAATTAACATGGACACAGAAGATAATCCTGGACCCCTGAGCCTTGAAGAGAAGGATATAGAAGTAGACTAAACCCCAACTAGCAGAAGAATTTGTATGAAAATACCAAAAAAGAAGATAGATGGAGCTGCGGTCTGGCAGCAATCCTGAGCAATCCTGACAGCATGGCACAGACAGATTTGAGAGTGCCGAGTGGGGGTAGGACCTAAGAATTAACCTAAAAATCAGCTCTGCTAGCCAGGGACTGCATGGAGGACTCCTGTGGTAGCTGAGGAATAAACGGAGAAGGTGAAGTGAAATGTGGGCTGAGCTATGGACTTTTTGCCAGTCTGGAGGATGCTGCCATTTTGAAAGTTTAAAAGTAGCTTGACTATTTTGGATATTTAAAGAGACAGCGCTCTCACAGATTCCTGGGGCTTAAGAACACATTCTGCTTTCCAGCAACCCCAAGGACACTCTGGACCTGCAAGACTGACAAGGTGCAACATTCTTCTTGTTACTTTTATACCCCACACCTGCTTGGTGAACAGAGATGGGGACATCCCCCACTCCCACCCACCTCTGGGCCCACAGTAACTCCACCACAGTCTGTGTGCTCAGACGGAGCCTGGGTGCCCTGCCCTGTCCTCCATTGATTTTTTTTTCTCTTCTTTTATTTTTATTTTTCACTTTCTTTTTCTGGTGATTAGTTTGCTTGTATTTGTCTGTTTTAAAACAAATACTATTATTAACACTTTTATCCTTTTTACTATTATTCTTAATCTTGACCTCTCAGGTCCTAGTTTTCAGCATTTTTTCTTTTCTGTGTTCCATGGAAAGTATTTTTTTTAAATACTTTTAAATTTAAGGTTTTTCCCCCCCTTTTTTTTCTCATGGTTAATCCCATTCTGTGTTTATATTTTTGCATTTTTTCCCATTTTTTCCTTCATTATTCTCCTTCTGTACTTTTTTCCTCTTAGTGCTCTATCACGAGACATTGCAGGTTTTCCTGTTTTTTTCTTCTTCTTTTTCCCTTTTTCCTTTTTTTAGTTACTGTTTCTGTGTGATTACATGGTGTGTTTTTTGTCCATGTGCTTTTACTTTTTTGATGGTTATTCAATTATAATTTTTGCCTAACTGAGTGGGAGACAGGAACAGCCCCCATAAGACACAACTACACCCCCACATCCTGCAACTCCACTTACTGACTGAGAGCCACTACCTCCTTCTCCACCAATGGGCCAATGATAAAAAAACCACCAAGAAAAGCCTGAGTCACCCTTGGCTGCTCTTCACAAACAGTCAACAGATGTCTAAATACAACAATGCCATGATGCCTCGGAGACAACAGAGCATCACAGTCCACACAAAGAAGCAGGATAAAGTGGTAGAAACAAGAGAGCAGGATACAGACCCAGAACACATCTCTGAGGAAGAAACAGCATTGGAACTCTCTGATAAGGAATTCAAAAGAATTATATTTATGTATTTTCAAAGGATTGAGAGACAGACCAAAGAAAACACAGAAAAAACCTTAGAAGAATTTTGGTAGACAATACAAGAACAAAATGACAGATTAAATGAGAAATTAAAAATGATTCTCAATCTACAGATAGAAATACAGAAGATTAATACTAAATTGTCAGAAATAGATAACACATTGGAAGGGCAAAGGAG
>NW_006921829.1:119466-127528 GCF_000298275.1 Orycteropus afer afer | reverse complement strand
AGTTCTTTTTGGTACAGTGACTCTGTGTATTCCTGCCATCTTCTCTTGATGTTTCCTGCATCATTCAATATTTTGCCCATAGAATCTCTCACTATTGCTTCACAATATTATCCATAATTTGGTATGATCCACACTGTTGAAAGCCTTTGCATGGTCAATATAATGCAGGTAAGCATTTTTCTAATATTCTTTTATTTCAGCCAACATCTGTCTGACATCAGCAATGATATCCCTTGGTCCATTCCCTCTTCTGAATCTGACTTGTATTTCTGGCAGTTCCCTATTGATGTACTGCTGCAACCATGTTTTGTCTCTTTTCAGCAAAACTATACTTGCATGTGATACTATAGTTTGATAAATTTCTGCATTCTGTTAGATCACCTTTCTTTGGAATGGGCAAAAATATGTATCTCTTCTAGTTAGTTTTCCAAGTAGGTGGCTTCCAAATTTCTTGACACAAACAAGTGAGAACTTCAAGTGTTGCATCTATTTGTTATATCACAGTGGGTATTCTGTCAATTCCTGGAGCCTTGTTTTTCACCAGTATGGCTTGGACTTCCTTCAGTACCATTGGTTCTTGATCATATGCTTCTTCACAAAATAGTTGAATATTGACTTTTTTTTTTGCACGATGACTCTGTATTCTTTCCATCTTCTTTTGATGCTTCCTGCATCATGTCTTCCTGGTTTGCCTTAAGCTGAAACTTTTCTATCATAGGTGACCCTGCTGGCATTTGTAATACCAGTGGCTTCCAATATCATAGCAGAATGCAAGCTACTATACTATCACAAACTGGAAGACAGGTGGGGAATCTTTTTTACACATGAGGAAATTTGGGCACAGAGAGAGGTTAAGAAATTTACCCTAGATTACATATTTTGTAACTGGTAAAATTAAGATTTGAACCCAGGAAGTCTGACTTCAGAGACCCACAAACCCATACATTCAGGAATATATCATAACACTGATATTTGCTGTACCAAATATCTCAACAGTAAAATTTATCAATCAGGGAACTAATCCTCTTAGCATTAACTGAAAAGTATCACATTAGCATAAAAGTCCACAAGGTAATTTTCAGTTAATTACTTCACAAAATTTTCTATTCCATGTAGAGCTGTTCCTCAATATGTAAATTTGTTTTTTCTACATTTTTAAATAATTGACTCTGATTTGGGTCTTTGGCTAAGGTTTACTTTTTCATTTTTAAAAGTCAGTGTCCAGAAAACAAGTTCATAACAACAAAAGAGATCCATACTTGTACCCATTCCAAAGAAAGGTGATCCCACAGAATGTGGAAATTATCAAACAACATCATTAATATCACACACAAGTAAAATCTTACTAAAGATAATTCAAAAAATGGCTGTAGTAGTATGTCAACAGAGAGCTTCCAGAAATGCAAGCTGTATTCAGAAGAGGACATGGAATGAGGGATATCATTGTTGATGTCAGATGGATCTTAGTTGAAAGTAAAGAATACTAGAAAGATGTTTACTTGTGTTTTATTGACTATGAAAAAGCATTCAATTGTGTGGATCATAACAAATTATGAATAACATTGAGAAGAATGGGAATTCCAGAACATTTGATTGTACTCATGAGGAACCTGTACATAGATCAGGAGGCTGGCATTTGAACAGAACAAGGGGATACTGCATGGTTCAAAATCAAGAACAGTGTGTGTCAAAGGTATGTCCTTTCACCATACTTATGTACAGTGTATGTTGAGCAAATAATCTGAGAAGACGGATTATATGAAGAAGAATGTGGCATCAGGATTGGAAGAAGATTCATTAACAACCTGCAATACACAGATGACACAACTTTTCTTGCTGAAAGTGGGGATGACTTGGAGCACTTACTGGTGAAGATTAAAACTACAGTCTGCAGTTTGGATTACACTTCAATATAAAGAAAACAAAAATCTTCAAAACTGGTCCAATAAACAGCTTCACAATAAATGGAGAAAAGATTAAAGTTGTTAAGGACTTCATATTACTTGGTTCTGCCATCAACACCAATGGAAGCAGTCAAGGCATCAGATAATGTATTGCATTGGGCAAATCTGCTGCAAAAGACCTCTTTCAAGTGATGAAGAGCAAAGATGTCTCCTTGAAGACTAAGGTGCGCCTAACTCAAGCCATGGCATTTTCAATCACCTCTTCTGCATGTGAGAGCTGGACAATGAATAAGGAAGACCAAAGAAGAGTTGATGCTTTTGAGTTGTGGTGTTGGAGAAGAATGCCAAGAGTACCATGGTCTGCTAAAAGGACTAGCAAATTTGTCCTGGAAGAAGTGCAGCCAGAATGCTCCTTGGAAGCGAGAATGGCCAGGCTTCGTCTCATCTACTTTGGTCATGTCATAAGACGGAACCATTCTCTGGAGAAGGGTATGCTTGGTAAAGTGGAGGGTCAATGAAGAAGGGGAAGGCCCTCAATGAGATGGATAGACACACTGGCTGTAATGATGGGCTCAGGTATAGCAAGAATCACGAGGCTGACACAGGACAGGGCAGTGTTTGTTCTGCTGTGCATAGAGTCTCTATGAGTTGGAGACAACTTGACGGCACCTAACAACCACAAACAACCAAATAGTGATGATACTTTGAAATTGTATTTTTAGCTCCAACTATATTTTAAGATTTCCCTCTGACAACCTTGATTGACCGGCCATCACTATAGTGATTAACAGAGAGCCAGGTATCTGCTCAGAACATGCAGCCCAAAGGACTGATCAGCACCCATCAAGTGAATGTCAAACTAATATTTTCATTCATTGACTTTGAGAACTACAGTCTCATAGCTGTCATTTTCTCTAAGAAATTTGAGCTTTATTGCCAGAAATAAAAATAGCCTAGGCCATTTTTTGTTCATATTTTACAACTCATTTTGAAAATTAATATTTTATAAGAAAATTATTTTGATTGAAACTGTGACTTTTAAAGGGTTTATGGTATTCTTAAGTGTAACTTTATTATGCCTTGGGACCAGCATATTTTCCAGAGGAATATACTATAGTTATTGATGTATTGTACCCCTTGTGAATTTACCTTCATGTTCTGTGACTGAAACAAGAAAAATCATTTTCTATACATAATTCACTCCCTGCTTTCCACCTTTCCCTCTCTTTTTTGTTGGTTGCTTTTCTTTCTTTCTCTCTTCTACTACAAAACAAATAAAATAACCACCATTATCAGTGGAAGCATTTTTTAAAAAAAGGTCCTCTTTTTACTATTTAAAAGACTGAGCAGTTATTCATCAAGAGCTGGAGGATTAGATGTGAAACACATACTCTCATTTCTACCCCTACCTGGTGCCCTTCCTTCCTTCCTTTTTCTTCTGTCTTCCATGGTCTATGTTGAAATGACTGATCTCCTTTTCCACCTTCAACATGATAGAGAGACAGAGACAACGATCTGTTGCTGCTTGAGCCTCCTCTAGAGATGGTAGAATACCAAAGTTCCCAAATTGAAACTGGAGACGCTTAAATCCAAACAATTGATCATCTTTCATTGTCTAAGAACTGGGTTGCTATGAGTCAGAATTGACTCAACTGTAGCAAGTTTTTCTGTTGCTATGGATTGGGTGAGTGAATGGCACAAACAGTTTGTGCCTGTGGTTTGAACCCATTCAGTGGCACCTTGGAAGAAAGGCCTGGTGATCTGTGTTTATAAAGATTACTGTCAAGATAACCCTATGAGGCAGTTCTACTCTGTAACACAAGGGGTCTGCATGAATCAGAATCTACTCCAGGGCAACAAATGTAGTTTAGTTTTAGGGGGCTATGGATTGAGTGAGTGATGCAGCTGATATGAGTCAGGTTTGGTTGATAATCATTGGGCTTGTTCATACATCCATGGTCAGCTAGTGAGATGGCCCAGGGTTGTCTGGACTAGAAGAGCCCCTGTATGGTTCAACTCTGCTCTCCTCCACATATCTCACACCCCCTCTTGCAGGCTAGCCCAGCACATTCTTCCAGTTGTGGTAAGGTCTCAAGAGACAAAAGGAAATATACATGTGCTTTTCAAGCTTTTGCTTGCCCCAAGTTTGTAAGCTCTCATTGGCCAATCCAAGTAACATAGCCAAGTCTAGAATTAAAGTGGGAAGGGCCAGTAGTTACAAGGAAAAAAACCTGATACCAGGTTACCAATATGTTGTTGCTGTTGCTGTTAGATGCTGCCAAGTCATCTCTGACTCATAGTGATCCTATCCACAGCAGAATGAAATACTGCCCGGTCCAATTCCAGCCTCACGATCCTTGCTATACCTGAGTCCATCAATGCAGCCACTGTGTCTATTCATCTCACTGAGGACCTTTCTCTTCTTCGTTGACCCTACACTTTACCAAGCATAATATCCTTCTCCAGGGAATGAGTCCTTCTGACAACATGACCAAAGTAAGTGAGACAAAGTTTGGCCATTCTCCCTTCCAAGGAGCATTTTGGCTGCACTTCTTCCAAGACAGATCTGTTAGTCCATTTAGCAGTCTGTAGTACTCTAAGCATTCTTCTCCAACACCACAACTCAAAAACATCAACTCTTTGGTCTTCCTTATTCATTGTCCAGCTCTCACATGCAAAAGAGGTGATTGAAAATACCATGGCTTGGGTTAGACGCACCTTAGTTTGGGAGCTCTGGTGCTGTAGTGTCTAGGGCATTTGACTGCTAACCAGAAGGGTGGCAGTTCAGACCCACCAGCCACTCTTTGGAAGGATGGTTGGAAAATCTACTTCCATAGTGATACTGCCTCGGAAACCCAAGGGGGGCCACTATGAGTCATATCTGACTTGATGGCAAACACAACAACAAAAACAAGAAGTCTTCAAGGAGACATCTTTGCTCTTCATCACTTGAAAGAGGTCTTTTGCAGCAAATTTGCCCAATGCAATACATTGTCTGATGTCTTGACTGCTGCTTCCATTGGTGTTGATTGAAGAACCAAGTAATATGAAGTCCTTGACAACTTCAATCTTTTCTCCATTTATTGTGGAGCTGTTTATTGGACCAGTTTTGAGGATTTTTGTTTTCTTTATGTTGAGGTGTAATCCAAACTGCAGACTGTAGTTTTAATCTTCATCAGTAAGTGCTTCAAGTCATCCTCACTTTCAGCAAGAAAAGTTGTGTCATCTGTGTATTGCAGATTGTTAATGAATCTTCCTCCAATCCTAATGCCATCTTCTTCTTCATATAATCTGTCTTCTCAGATTATTTGCTCAGCATACAAATTGCATAAGTATGGTGAAAGGACACAACCTTGACACACACCCTTCTTGATTTTGAACTATGCAGTATCCCCTTGTTCTGTTTGAATGACAGCCTCCTGATCTATGTACAGGTTCCTCATGAGTACAATCAAGTGTCCTGGAATTGCCATTCTCAATGTTATTCATAATTTGTTATGATCCACACAATTGAATGCTTTTGCATAGTCAATAAAACACAACAAACATCTTTCTAGTATTCTTTACTTTCAACTAAGATCCATTTGACATCAGTAATGATATCCCTTATTCCATGTCCTCTTCTGAATACAGCTTGCATTTCTGGAAACTCTCTGTCAATATATTGCTGCAACCACTTTTGAATCTTCAGTAAGATTTTATTTGTGTGTGATATTAATGATATTGTTCATTAATTTCCACATTCTGTGGGATCACCTTTCTTTGTAATGGGTACAAATATGGATATCTTCCAGTCATTTGGCCAGGTAGCTGTCTTCCAAATCTGTTGACATAACTTAGTGAGTGCCTCCAGCGGGGCATCGGTTTGTTGAAACATCTCGATGAGTATTCTGTCAATTCCTAGAGCCTTGTTCTTCTCCAATTCCTTGAGTTTAACTTCGACTTCTTCATTCAATACCATTGGTTCTTGATCATATGCCACCTCCTGAAATGGAGGAACATCCATTTCATCCATTTCAGGAGGTTACCAATATGGTGATCATTAATTCAACTAATCTACCACAATCTCCAAATTAAAGTTAAAACTATGTTAATAAAAAAAGGTACATTTTGATAGTAAACTACTTCCATTTATTTGAGGCACTATTTTCTAAAAAAGACTTTAAAGAACAACTGTATATTTATCTCCAGATATAATTACACATTTCTACAAAAGCAAACAAAAACAACTCCCTCACACAAACACCCACCTTGTCTTACATAAAACAACCTTTTGTTCTAAGCAACATTTGCTTTTTGTTTTTTTAGCAAGGGACACATTAGATTCCTGGGGACATTCAACAAAGTCTCCTGAGCTCCTCTTATTAGTAAGTCTAGCCTGAGGCTTATTTCTGTAGTAAATGGATGGAAACTCAGAAAGAATAATAAAGATTCCAGAAAGTAAACTGGGATTCAAATGTATTTATGATTCTTTGAACTAAAACACTGAGTAAGACCGTAAGTTACACTCATATGAAAAATAGTTCTATGATAAACCAAGGAAAAACAAGATTCAACATGCATACAGTTTTCAAGAATACAGCTATTATCTGTGTAAGTTCAAAGGTATTTTGTCTTGTTAGGCCACAGCATGTCACCAAAAAGCTTTGATCCCATAGTGGTGATGCTGAGTGTGCTGAAGAAGCCATGTAGTGTCATTGAAAAGCTCCCTCTCTGCAGACAGACAGACCAAGGTCAGGGTCCAAGCTCCACTTTACTGGTTGGATAACATGGCAAACAGTACCACTTCTGAGGGCCTCAGTTTCAGACTTGTAAGGTGAGGGTAGGAAGAGAAATTATATGAATATGTTGTTGTTGTTGTTGTCAGGTACCATTGAGTAGGCTCCAACTCATAGCCACCCTATGTACAACAGAATGAAACACTGCCTGGTCCTGTGCCAGCCTCACAATCCTTGCTATACCTGAGCCCATTTTTGCACCCACTGTGTCAAACCACTGCATTGAGGGCCTTCTCCTTTTTTGCTGACCCTCCACTTTACCAAGCATGATATCTTTCTCCAGGGAATGGTCCATTCTGACAACATGACCAAGGTAGGTGAGATGAAGTCTGGTCATTCTTGCTTCCAAGGAGCTTTCTGGCTGCACTTCTTCCAGGACAGATTTGTTAGTTCTTCTGGCAGTTCATGGGACTTTCAGCATTCTTTGCCAGCACCACAACTCAAAAGCATCAACTCTTCTTCAGTCTTTCTTATTCATTGTCCAGCTTTCACATGCTTATGTTGTTGTTGTTATGTACCCTTGAGTCAGACTCTGGAAATGTAGAGTATTTGTGTGGGGACTCTTGTTACACTTAATTTTACTCCAGTCAAAAACACCATAGGGAAGAGTTTAACCTTACTATTGTTGTTGTAGTTGTTATGTGCCATCAGGTTGGACCTGACTCATAGTGACCCCTCCTTGGGTTTCCAAGGCGGTATCACTACAGAAATACATTACCCAACTTTCCTTCTGAGGAGTGGCTGATGAGTTTGAACCACCACCCTTCTGGTCAGCAGTCAAGTGCCTTAGGCACTAAGCTCCAGAGCTCCTTAACCTTACTAGGAAAGGCATTTCAAATAAACCCCTGGAGAAGTTTCTATTTATCTTCATCAATGAGGATAGCAAATATAAATTGAGAGATCAGATTCAGAATTTATGTTTAAAAAATCTCTCCCATTGAGGTTGAAATTTCCAATGGTTTATCTCAGCTCTTCTCAAATCTGTTTATTTAATCTACTTGGTATTTTTTACTGATTTTTTTGTCCCAATCTTAGATGTTACTATATTGTTTTATGAAAAAAAAAATAAAATTAGATAACATAATGAAGACAGCTGTATAAACCAACATTCTGATGGATTAAAATATAGTGCAAATTAATATCTTCTAGGTTTTTAGCCTCCATTGTGGGGGACAAAAAAACCTACAGAGAAAGTGAAGACATCTAGAGTATCATATTTACTTACATAACCTCCTTTCCCATTTTAATACTTGTTCTACCAAGTCACTATGGTCAAGTTCCCCTTGTTGTTGTTGTTGTTAAGTGCCGTCGAGTCGTTTCCAACTCATAGCGACCCCATGCACAGCAGAACGAAACACTGCCCGATCCCGCGCCAGCCCC
>NW_006921829.1:114066-118686 GCF_000298275.1 Orycteropus afer afer | reverse complement strand
AGTATCCCCTTGTTCTGTTCGAACGACAGCCTCCTGGTCAAGGTACAGATTCCTCATGAGTACAATCAAGTGCTCGGGAATTCCCATTCTTCTCAATGTCATCCATAATTTGTCATGATCCACACAATCAAATGCCTTTGCATAGTCACTAAAGTTCCCCTTAGTCCAGCATTTTTAAATTTGGACAGGCATAAGGATGACCCAGGACAACTGGCTTGTCCTTTTACCTTCAGCAAGCAAGGTATTCCTGACTCTAATCTAACCCATACCTTACCAGGTAAATCTTCAACATCCCATGAGGTAGAAAATAAATGGAAGAAACAAAAAAGGAAAAAAAAAATATCCCTCATAATTGTTGGAAAGCATGTGCTAGATGAGAAAGTGTGAATTTGTATAGTATGCCCAGAGTATGAGTTCAGAAAAAAACACTCTGAAGTCATTGACAATGATGAAGTGGACCTATGTATGTTAATATGGAACAATTACCAGCATATATTGGCAAATGAGAAAATTCAAGCAAGTATATTGTTCTGGTTACCTAGTGCTGCTCTGACAAGAAATATACCACAACTGGGATGGCCTTAATAAATATGAGTTTATTCTTACAATTTGGAGGCTTTAAGTCCAAGTTCAAAGTGCCAGGCTCTAGGGGCTGGGTGAAAGCCCCTCAACTTTGGTGTCCAGCTCTGCTCCTGCTCCCAGCCTACCGGAGCTACAGGCGTTTCTTCACTCAGACAGCTGTTAGCTGCTGAGGCTGAGAAGCCCCAAGGTTGACAAGTAAAAAGGCACAGTCCTGATGTTACCAATCCACATGGCAGGCCATTAACTTAAGTGCATTGTAAGTCCCAAGGTCGGCAGAACATAGCAGGCTGCTGAGCAACGACACGGCTACATGCAGGGTCCAAGCGTGCCATAGGCTAGAGACAATTTCCAAGGCTTCTCCTTAAATACAGGAAGCAGACCACATTCCCTAAGGCAGCTACCCAGCTGCTTGTGGTAGATCTCACCATGGAGTTGATTGCCAGTCTCCTCATGGGGATTAACTACCACCAGCTGCCCAACCACTCAATCAGGCCCAGCCAAGTTGACACACAAACCGAACTACCACGTATATACTATGGTACTACTTGAATAATAGAATTTTATATACACAGAACCTTAAGCCGAAAGAACACACACACATAAACTAGAACTAGTGATTACCTCAGAGAAGGGGGTTAATATGGGGGTAGGTTTGTTTTTCCAACTATATATTTTTATGCTACTTGAATTTTTATTATAAAGAATGCTTAAGCAATTAATTGTTAAGTGGAGGCCAGGGTGACCTTCTATCTGGATGATCTAGCTGTTTTACCAGAATGTGGAAAAGTGAAGAGTGGAGAGATGTGCCATCAGGGCAGAGGAAGGAAAAGCTGGGAGGAGTTCTGACAACATTCCCTAGATTGATGTTTATGGCTCACCTGGATCATTATCCTCACTATCCCTCACCTCATTTAATTCTGAGCAAATAATTGACCTAGATATATGAGCCCCTTTCAAATATCAGCAGAAAAAATGCAAAATGCAAACCATGTAAAGATGTTTTCTAAACAGTACAGGAAAGGAAGAGAAGATCAAAATGTATGTCAGAAGAGACTCTGAAACTTACCCTTGAATGGACAGTAGCTAAAGTGGATGGTAGAAATGAAGAAGTAAAACAGCTGAACAGATTTCAAAGGGCAGCTTGAAAATATAGAGTAAAGTATTATGATGAAATGTGCAAAGACCTGGAGTTGGAAAATCAGCAAGGAAGAAAACACTTCGCATTTCTCAGGCTGAAAGAACTAAAAAAATTCAATCCTCAAGTTGTGATATTGAATGATACCATGGGCATTATATTGAACAATGCAGAAACAATGCACAAAGCATCAAAAGATGGAAGGAATACACAGAATCATGGTACTGAAAAGAAGTGGCCAATGTTCACCCACTATAGGAGGTAGCATGTGGTCAAGAACCAATGATATTGAAGGAAGAAATCCAAGCTGTGTTGAAAGAATTGGTGAAAAATAAGGCTTCAGGATTGATGGAGTACCCATCGAGATATTTCAACAGACTAATGCAACACTAGCAGTGCTCATGCATTTATGCTATGACATTTGGAATACAGCTACCTGTACAACCAACAGGAAAAGATACATATTTGTGTCTATTTCAAAGAAAAGTAATCCAAGAGAATGTGCAAATTATCAAATGATATCATTAATGGCACATGCAAATAAAATTTTGCTGAAGATAATTCAGAAATGGTTGCTGTAGTATGTCAACAGAAATTCAAGGCAGATTCAGAAGAGAGTGAGGAATAACGGATCTCACTGTTGAAGTTAGATGGACACTGGGTGAAAGCAAAGAATACCAAAAAGATGTTTACCTATGTCCTATTGACCATGCAAAGGCTTTTCATTGTGTGGACCATAAGATATTATGGATAACATTGTGAAAAACGGGACATTCAGAACATTTAACTGTGGTCATGAGGAACATGTACATAAATCAAGAGCAGTTCAAACAGAGCAAGAGAATACTGCATGGTTTAAAATCAGAAAAGGTGTGCATCAGGGTTGTATCCTTTCACCATATTTATTCAATCTGTATGTTGAGCAAATAATTGGAGAAGCTGGACTATATGAAGAAAAACAGTATAAGGATTGGAGGAAGACTCATTAACAATCTGTGATATGCAAATGACACACCATTGTTAGCTGAAAGAGAAGACTTGAAGCACTTACTGATGAAGATCAAAGACTATAACCTTCAGTATAGATTACACCTCAACATAAAGAAAGCAAAAATCCTCACAACTGGACCAATAAGCAACATCATGATAAATGGAGAAAAGTTTGAAGTTGTCAGGGATTTTATTTTACTTGGATCCACAATCAATACCCCTGGAACTAGCAGTTAAGAAATCAAACGGTGTATTGGGCAAATCTGCTGCTAAAGACTTCTTTAAAGTGTTTAAGAGCACAGATGTCACTTTGATGACATAGGTGCACTTTACTACACCCATGGTAGTTTCCATTTTCACATATGTATGTGCCACCACTCATCTGTCAGTTTCTTATACTGTAGTGTCTTGCATGTGGCTGAAATGCTGGAAACTATGCCATTGGTTTTTCAAATGTCAGCAGAGTCACCCATGGTAGACAAGTTTCAGTGGACAGGTTCCAGACTAAGACAGATTAGGAAGAAGGCTATGTCTATCCACTTCTGAAAAAATTGGCCACCAAAAATCTTATGAATGGCAGTGAAACATTGTCTGATATATTACTGGAAATCATTATGAATAGCAGTGAAATATTGACTGATATAGTGTTAGAAATGAGCCCCTGAGGTTGTAAGGGTCTAAAAATACAACTAGGGAAGAGTTGCCTCCTACAAGTAGAGTCAATCTAAATGACATGGATAAAGTAAAGCTTTCAGGACCTTCACTTGCTGATGTGGCATAACTCAATATGAGAAGAAACAGCTGCAACATTCATTAGTAATTGGAACATGGAATGTATACAAAGTCTGAATCCACAAAAATTGGAAATTGTTAAAATTGAAATGGAGCACATAAAGATTGATATCCTAGGCATTAGTGAGCTGAAATGGACTGGTATTGGCCATTTTTATTGGACAGTCATGTGGTCTCCTATGCAGGGAATGACAAGTCAAAGAGGAAGGGTGTTGCATCCATCATCAAAAAGAGCATTTCAAGATCTATCCTGAGGTACAATGCTTTCAGTGATAGTGTAATATTCATATCCCTACAAGTTAATACTGCTATTACTCAAATTTATACCCAACCACTACAACCAAAGGTGAAGAAATTGAAGATATTTACCAACTTCTGCAGTCCAAAATTGACCAAATATGCAATCAAGATGCATTGATAATTTTAAGTCATCGAAATGCGAAAGATGGAAACAAAGTAAAAGTATTGGTATTGGGAAAACATGGCCTTGGTCACAGAAATGAGGCTGAAGATCGTGTCATAGAATTTTTCAAGAACAATGATTTATTCATTGCAAATAACTTTTTTTAACAACATAAATGGCAATTATACATGTGGAATATACAGGAATCAAATCAACTGCATCTGTAGAAAGAGGCAATAGAGAAGCTCAGTATCATCAGTGAGAACAAGGTAAGGAGCTGACTGTGAAACAGACCATCAATTCCTCATATGCAAGTTCAAGTTGAAGCTAAAGAAAATTAAAACAAGTCCATGAGAGCCAACATGTGGCCTTGATTATATCCCACCTAAATTTAGAGTCCACAAACCACCTTTCCTGGTTACCTCCAGCGAGAAGAGTGGAACTGGTCAAGAGTAAAGTGGATTTTTGCTTTTTCTATATTAGTTGCTCCTTTGGAAGATATAGTCATATATAAACTTGTGAGCTATAAAAAATAGAAAAGAAACCCAGTTACTATCCTAAATAATAATAAATAAATTTAGAGACCATCTGAAGTATAGATTTGATGCTGCAGTGTAGTAAATTACATGATATGGCTTTTCTAGCTTTTATCTAGTCTATGTAACTCTCACTTTTCCATGAGCAACTGAGAACCTGATTGTTAAAGTTATCCACCTGG
>NW_006921829.1:110864-113423 GCF_000298275.1 Orycteropus afer afer | reverse complement strand
GTTAGAGGAGGTCAGAAGATGCTGTCTCCCTGCCCCTTTAACAGACACATTGAGCACCAATGACCAAACCAGCTGAATTGTGGGATGACATCAAAAACACCATACATGAAGAAAGCAAAAGGTCATTAAAAAGACAGGAAAGGAGCAAATACATGAAGATATGCTCACAATCATTAGCCATCAGAGAGATGCAAAGCAAAACAGTAATGAGATACTATCTTACCCCAGCACTAATGGCAAAGCTCAATAAGACAGAACATAACAAATGCTGGTGAGGAAGTGGAGAGACTGGGACTCTCATACACTGTTGGTAGGATTGTGAAATGATAAAACCACTGTGGAAAGCAGTAGGGCGATTCCTTAAAAAGCTGGAATTAGAAATACCATTTGACCCAGCAATCTCATTACTAGGTATATGCCCTAAAGACGTGAGAGCCAGGACAAGAACTGATATATGCATACCCATGTTCATTATTTAGAATAGCAAAAAGATGGAAACAACCTAAGTGGTCATCAACAGAAGAAAGGATAACCAAACTATGGTACATACACACAATGGAGTACTAGGCAACCCTAAAGAACAACCTAGAATATGCAAAACACCGCATAACATGAATAAATTTGGAGGACATTATGCTGAGTGAAATAAGTCAGTCACAGAAGGACAAATATAGTATTAGTTCATTATTGTAAATAGTCAAGGAAATATTTATATATGGAAGGAAACTTTCTTTCTTGATTACCAGAGTGGGAGGGGAGGGGAGGGAACACTGTAAAAATAAATAAATAAAGTTTTTAAAAAGAGGGGGAGAAAAAAGACAGGAAAGGAAGAAAGGAACAAAGTGGATATCAGAATAGACTCTGAATCTTGCTCTTGAATGGAGAATAGATAAAGCCAAGTGGAGAAAATGATAAAGTAAAAGAACTCAACAGAATATTTCAACGGGCAACTGGAAAAGACAAAGTAAAGTATTATAATGAAATGTGTTTCTAACCTGGAGTTAGAAAGCCAAAAGGGAAGAACACACTCAGTATTTCTCAAGTTGAAAGAACTGAAGAGAAAATTCAAGCTTTGAGTAGCAATATTGAAGGGTACCATGGACAAAATATTGAACAATGTAGGAAGCATCAAAAGAAGATGGAAGGAATACACAGAGACGGTGTAAAAAAATTATTGGTGAATATTCAACCATTTCAGGAGGCAGTATATGATCAAGACCAATGGTTTTGAGGGAAGCAGGTCAAGCTGCACTACCGGAATTGACAAAAAACAAGACTCCAGGATACTGCAGAATACCCATCGCGATGTTGCAACAAATAAATGCAACACTGAAAGTTCTCATTAGCTTTTGGGAGAAATTTGGAAGACAACTACCTGGACAACCAACTGGAAGAGATCCATATTTGTGCCTGTTCCAAAGAAAGGTGATCCAAGAAAATGCACAAACTGTCAAACAATATTATTAATATCACATACATTTTTTTTAATATCACATACAAATAAAATTTTGCTGAAGATAATTCAAAAACTGTTGCAGCAGTATGTTGACAGGGAAATGCGAGAAATTCAAGCTGGATTTAGAAGAGTATCTTGAATAAGGATATCACTGCTGATCTCAGATGTATGTTGGCTGAAAGAAAATAATACCAGAAAGATGTATGCCTGTGTTTTATTGACTATACAAAGATATTTGACTGTGTGGATCATCAGAAACTACTGATCACATTGTGAAGAATGAGAATTCCATAACATTTGATTGGGCTGATGAAGAACCTGTTCATAGATCAAGAGGTAGTTGTTTGCGCAGAACAATGGGACACTGCATGGCTTAATATCAGGAAAGGTGTGCATCAGGGTTGTATCCTTTCATCACACTATTCAATTTGCATATTGAGCAAATAATTCAAGAAGCAGGACTAAATGAAGAAGAACACAACATCAGGATTGGAAGAAAACTCATTAACAACTTGAGAAATTCAGATGACACACCTTTGCTTGCTCAAAGTGAAGCACTTACTGATGAAGATCAAAGACTACAGCCTTCAGTGTAGATTATACCTGAAAATAAAGAAAACAAAAAATCTTCGTAACTAGACCAGTTAGCAACAGCACAATAAATGGGAAAAAAAATTGAAGTTGTCAAGAATTTCATCCACAAGCAATACCCATGGAAGCAAAGTGAAGAAATCAAATGATGTGGTGTATTAGGCAAATCTGCTGCACAAGCCTTCTTTAAAGTGTTCAAGAGCACAGATGTCACTTTGAAGAATAAGGTACACCTCACCCAACCCACGGCATTTTCAATTGTTTCATATGTATGTGAAAGACAGACAATGAATAAGGAGACTGCAGAATTGATGATGCACGTGAATTGTGGTATTGGCAAAGAATGCTGAAAATATCCTGAACTACCAGAAGAACAAACAAATTGGTCTTGGAAGTACAGTCTGAATGTTCCTTAGAAGCAAGAATGGCCTGACTTTGTCTCACTTAATTTGGCCATGTTTTCATGAGGGACTAATCCCTGGAGAAGGACATCATGCGTGGTAAACTAGAGG
>NW_006921829.1:109673-110609 GCF_000298275.1 Orycteropus afer afer | reverse complement strand
TTCAGAAAAAGAATCACTTCAGAAAAGAGAAGAAAATTTCAAAATTTCATTGTTTTCAGAAAAAGAAGGTTTAGATTCTTTAGGGTAAAAAGAGAGAGAAAAGGAAGGAAGAAAGCAGAGAACCAAAAATACAAGTTTGAAACAATCCAGGAAAATGATGACCACTCTGATCAGGATCTCAATAGAAAGTCCTGACAAAGTGGAAGGAAAATGTAGAACAAAATTCAAATAATAAAATAGACCGGACTTACTGATCTGATAGAGACTGGTAGAACTCTTGACACTTTGCCATTATATACCCTTCAAACCTGGAACTAACCCACTCCCAGGGATCACGTTTCAGCCAAACAACAGACATGCCTACAAAGTGAAAAATAATACTTGTGAAGAATGTACTCCCCAGCCCAATCAACCAACCATACAAGACCAAAAGGGCAGCATTTGCCACAAAACAAAGTTCAGAAAGCAGGAAGAGGCAAGAAAGAAGGAAAAATGGAAACAAGGAACCCAAGGAAGAAATAGGAAGAGTGATATTGCAATGAGGAGATTACAACCATCATGAAACACATGTGTATAAATTGTTGAATGGAAAACTAATGGGCTCTGTAAACTTGCACCTAAACCAAAATAAAATGTTCAAATAATTATAATAAAGCAAGGTTTGGCAAACTATGCACAGCCTGTCAGACAAATTCAGCCAGCCACCTGTTTTTTTAAGTAAAGATTTATTGGCACATTAACACATTCGTTTATTTACTTATTATCTATGGCACCTTTTTTTTTTTTTCTCTTTATTTATTTTCTTTCTTTCCTGTGTCCATCCTTCCATGTACTCTTGCCCCATGAACTGTCTCCCTGTGCATAAACAGCCTTTCTTTCTCCCATGATTGTTCTCTCCAAGGAGTATATCTACCTCAGGTAAATGTTCAACTCATA
>NW_006921829.1:106588-108397 GCF_000298275.1 Orycteropus afer afer | reverse complement strand
AGCACTTGAAACAGTTCCTTCATGGTTGACCTTCCCAATGCTACAAGTCGTCTAATGTCCTGACTGCTGCTTCCATTGGCATCGATTGTAGATCCAAGCAACGTGAATTTGCAGTCCCTGGCTAGCAGGGCTGATTTTTAGGTTAATTCTTAGGTCCTAACACCACTTGACAATATCCAAGCTGTATGTGTCATCAGGATGGCTGCCAGACCGCAGCTCCGTATTTCAACTTTTTTGGTGTTTTCACACAAATTCTTCTGCTAGTTGGAGTTTAGTCCACTTCTGTATCCTTCCTTTCAAAGCTCAGGGCTCCAAGATTACCTTCTGTGTCTGTGTTAATTGGTTCCCCTTTTCTTTGCTGAAGAGGGTCTGTACAGTCTTTCTGCCTATTCCGCTATCTTACTGGAACTAGCCCTATGGCACCTTTTTACTACAACAGCAGCATTAAATAGCTGCAACAGAGATCATATGCTCTGTTCAGGCCAAAATATTTGCTATCTGGCCCTTTACCTAAAAAGGTTTGTCAACCCCTGATCTAAAGGATCAAAAATAAAATGTAATATTATTCAAAATTATCTTTAAAAAAGAAAATGAAAAATATATGAACTGGAGTAGTCTTGGAAGAAATTTAAGACAGCAGTAAAAAACATTACAGAAATGAAAATAACGTTAAAGGCGGCAAGTGAAATAGATATTACTGTAAACACAAGGACATGGAGTTCTCACTTAAGAAAAATAAAAATAATAGTGATTATAGCAAACATAATAGATAGGGAACAGAGGGTTCTTCACATTGATTTTCCTGAAGAGGAGAACAGCAAAAAATATTCAAAGATATGAAAAATGAGAACTTTTCTGAAATAAAGGTTTGAATCTAATGGCTAAAATCTGAAGAACATAGAGTATGAAAGGAAAACTGCAGTCTCAAATTTGGGACATATCTTACTGGGGACCCTAACTTTCAAATATAAAGAACAAATTCTGTGGACACTTGAGAATTAAAAGAATTTTATCCAAAATTCTCCATAGTAAACTTTAATGAAAGGAGTTGGTGGGACAATATCTAAAGAATTCTGATGGGAAAAAATGTCTGGCTCAAGAAATACATACTTCATGTTTAAAGGCAGCAGAAACACAACTAATAATGCAAGAATGCTGATAATATAGCACGTAGGTATCCTTCTTAAAAAACAAAAATACTTGATGACAAAACATGGTCAAACCAAAGAAAGATAAAATAATAATAATAGTAATAAAGTCATGAAAACACAGGTGAAAGAAAAAGTCATGGATGAAAGGATCTCTAGCAAAAAATAAAAGTCAAATATTAAAGAAATCATTTAAACAGAAAATCAAAATATACTAATTTGTCCCTGCAACAGTCAAAGTGCTTGACTGCTAGCCAAAAGTTTGGAAGTTCAAGTCCAGCCAGAGGCACCTTGGAAGGAAGGCCTGGTGATCAACTTCTAAAAATTAGTCACTGAAAACCCTATGCAACTCAATTCTACCCTGGTGTCTATGGAGCCTCCATGACTAAGAATCAATTTGATGGAAATGGCATGGTATAAATATACTATAACCAAATAAATGATTTAACTAAATCAAATGTAATAAAATATGTTATAAAAATGTAAATGAATGAAACCCATCTAATTAAAAACAAAACAAAACAAAAAGGTTTTCAGTCTAGATAAGCAGAACTCCTCTATTACCATACTACTAAGGAGCTCTGGTAGCATAGTGGCTAAAGCACTTGACTGCTAACCAGAAGGCTGGCGGTTCAAACCCACCAGCCACTCCTCGGAAGGA
>NW_006921829.1:102786-106278 GCF_000298275.1 Orycteropus afer afer | reverse complement strand
CAAATGTACATGCATTTAAGGGGATCCTAGTAGCATAGTGCCTAAGGCACTTGACTGATAACCAGAAGGCTGGCAGTTCAAACCCACCAGCCACTCCTCAAAAGGAAGCTTGGGCAATCTACCTCCATAGTGATACTGCCTCAGAAACCCAAGGAGGGGTCGCTATGAGTCGGGCCCGACTTGACAGCACATAACAACAACAACATATCCATTTAACCAAACCAAAACCAAACTCACTGCCATCGAGTTGATTCCAACTCTTAGTGACCCTCTTAGGGTTTCTGAGGCGATAATCATATGGAAATTAGATTGCCTGGTCTTCCTTCCGTGGAGTGACTTGTGGATTTGAACCACCAACCTTCTGGGTAGCAGCCAAATGCCTTAGGCACTACACCATCAGAGCTCCTTATACATATAAATGTGTGTATGTTCAGTGGGGTTACGTGTCGGGGAAGAGGGCGAGTGACAGCAATCCAACCCATGGCGAGGAGTATTTTATCACTGGCATTGTTTAGAATTGCTGCTATTAATGAAAAAACAGACTGACTTGTAGGAGGTTTTATTATTTTTTACAATGTTCTTCTTACAATAAATAAACCTCTCAATCATCTGCACATGGAGTAGATCACCCCAATCTCACTGCCCTTGGTATGCAACTGTGTGTGTATGTAAAGTGTCTGGAAAGGAGCACAACAAATGTATGTGGGGTGTGTGTTAGCTGTAATGATACACAAAAACAAAAAAAACAAAACCCACTGCCATCGAGTTAATTCCAACTCACAGTGACCCCCATTGGGTTTCCAAGGAGGTAAATCTTCAAGGAAGTAGATTGCCCTGTCTTCCTTCTGCACAGTGGCTGGTGGCTTTGAACTGCCAACCTGCTAGTTAGCAGTCAAATGTCTTAGGCACTGCACCACCAGAGCTCCTTAATGATATAGTAGAACACACTATTAATTATGGTCACATCTAGTGGAACTAGAGGTGTATGGAGAGATAGAACTTACACACTTTTCACTGTAAACTTTTCTATAAAATTTTTAAATGAGACTATATCTTTTCATAATATAGCTTTAAATCAATAATTAAAATGAGGTGATTATAAAATAGTTGTAATTGGGAAGAGGTAGCTGATATACTTGAAAGCAAAATTTAATTTGGAGATCCTGCCAGATGCAGCCAAAAATAAATAAACCTTGGGTTACATAGCACTTATATCAAAGAAAACATAATAGTTTACCTGTTTAGTACCTAGTCCAGAGCCTAGCACACTACATATTTCATGGGAGAATAAACTAATTAATCTGATCAGAAACTCTTTCCTAGCAATGAATTTCAAGAAGTTATATGAATTATATAATGAATGACACATTCACACATTCAAAAATAGATGCATGAAAAATACAAAAACACTTGCAAAAGGACTCTTTGTAATATCAGTTCTTAGAAATTTCAAAAGCATAGCTTTAACTCTTAACTCCTGCTAGACCTTTCTTTAGAGAGATCAATAGCATTAGTGTGCTGTTTTCTAGAAGCCTGAATTAATATATGGATGGTATTAGAGAATATAGTGAAAGTGATATGGAGCATGTCCCTTACACTGTCTCCTTCAAGTGACAGATTTCTCGAGTGGCCTTTAAAAATGGCTAAGTTGCAGACAACTTCCACTTGACTCTCTCACAAGGATATGAAGTGCTATGTTTTTTTGTTGTTATCTAAAGACTCATTCATTCTCTTTAGACAGCTGGTAAACTGGTGACAAAGTCAATGTTGCATTCATCTCTTTACGGACTAATTTACTCATTCCTCTGCTAGAATTAAAGCAGGTTCTTTTTCTTCTATGCTAATGGATTTTTACAGAGAGAACCAGATTCACAGAATAGATAAGACCCAAACCAACTGTGATTCTGCTTTCCATTCTCCCCAGACCCAAAAAACCAAAACCAAAATCACTGCCATCAAGTTGATTCCAACTCATGCTGACCCCAATTGAGTTTCCAAGGCTGTAAATCTTTACAGAAGCAGACTGTCTCATCTTTCTTCCATAGAGCAGCTGGTGGGTTCAAATCACTGACCTTCTGGTTATCCACTATACCATCAAAACTTCTTCCCCAGACCCAATGCAGAAGAAAAATAAGGGTCTCTAGCTGAAGCAGTGCTTCAAATTGGTTCATTCCAGTTTGACTTCCTGCTGAGAATTTGCATTTCTACCCTCCAAACCAAAAAAACCAAACTCACTGCTGTCGATTCGTATCTGATCCATAGAGACCCCTCCTTGGGTTTCTGAGACGGTATCACTACAGAAGTAGATTGCCCAATCGTCCTTCTGAGGAGTGGCTGGTGGATTTGAACCACCAGCCTTCTGGTTAGCAGTCAAATGCCTTAGGCACTATGCCACCAGAGCTCCCTATTTCCACCCTCGACAACTGAATCAGAGTTTACATTTTTAAAAGATCCCCAGGTGATTCATCTGGATCCTCAGGTGATTCTTATGTCACTTTGTGACACCTGGGGATCTATAAGATTGGGATCTTGTTAAAATGGAGATTCTGAGTCAGTGTATCTGGGGTGGAAATGTAAATTGTCTACAGGTGGTCAAACTAGAGTGAACCAGTTCAAAGCCCTAAGGTGATGTTGGAGTTCAGTTACAATTTCTTGTCACTCTGGGCATAGTTCTGCTGATCTCGATGGCAGAAAGGGGCAGAAATGTAGTGCCATCTCAAAATTTTGGGGGTCTCAGAAGGTCACAGTGCAGTGGCATGGACCTAGTGCAGTTCTTGTTGCCTGAGGCTGTCCCAGAAGGATGGACATTGGGCTTCTCCTCAACTGGGACCAACTGGAAATCACTCTGACCCCTGCTGATTGATAAAAAATCAGACTTACAAAACATACGAAATATGCAGCTAAAAGACAATCACACAGTTATATGTCCATCATAGAACTAACACTTACATTCAAACTACAATAGTCTAATCAGCCAGGTTTATCTAAGGCATCATACATTTACTACTTTACAGGACAGACAAATGACCAAAGAAAGAAAGTCTCACCAGAAAGTGACATTCTCTTGGAAGGTCCTAGGCCTTAAGAGAGATTGTTCCAAGGATCTTTATTGCAGTGGGTTGAATTGTGTCCCTCAAAATAATATGTTGAAGTCCTAAGCTCTAGTACCTCTGAATGTGACCTGTTTTGGAAATAGAGTCTTTATAGATGTAGTTAAGTTAACCTGAAGTCATACAGGAGCAGAATGGTTCCTGGTCCAATATGATTGGTGTTTTTATTTAAAAGAGAGAACGAGAGAAGAGACATTGACAGAGAAATGGGGAAGAATGCTATGTGACAACATAGGCATGGAGATTGGAGTCATGCTTCCACAAACCAAGGAATGCTGGGAGCTACCAGAGATGGGTACCAGACCTCTTTCAAGTGCTGAAGAGCAAAGTTATCTCCTTGAAGGCTAAGATGTGCCTAACCCACACCATGGTATTTTCAATC
>NW_006921829.1:100835-101741 GCF_000298275.1 Orycteropus afer afer | reverse complement strand
TATTGTGATTTGGTTGCAGTTTTACAAAGCACATTCATTTTACCTTTAACAGTCCATACACATTTTGTTTTGCAACACTGATTAAAATCCCCACAATGTAGCAGCTCTCCTCCCGCAACCTCCCTGTGTTTATCCCTTCCCTATATGCTTCTTACCTATTTATTCCTGCCTGCCTAGATTTTTCCCTGTGCAAATGTCCTTCTGATCTCCCATGGTTGACTGTTCTAAGGAGTGCATCTCCCTGGTGTAGGTGTTTAGCTCGTAGGCCTGTCTCCTGTTTGGCTGAGAGGTAAGCCACAGATGTGAGTCCAATTCCAGGCCTGAAAGGTGATTAGGCACCATAGTCTGGGGAGTTTCACCAATCTCTACCCAACTGATAGTCCTTGTCTTTTTCATGTTTTTGGATTTTGTTCTACATTTTTCTCCCACTCTATCCAGAATCTCCAATTTTGATCCCTTTCCAAATGGTTGGCATTGGTAGCTGGTATCATCTATTTTCTGGTCTCAGGATAGTGTAGGATGAGGTTCTTGTGGTCCATTAGTCCCTTGGACTAATTGTTTCCATAAGTCTTTGCTTTTCTTCACTTTTATTTGTTCCAGATGATGAAAGACTAATAGTTGCATCTTAGATGGCTTTTAATACCCCAGTCACTACTCATGAAGGTAGGATGTAGGACAATGTTTTTGTGTACTATGTTATGCCAATTGATCTTAATATCCCCTGAATCCATGGTCCCAAGCCCACAGTCCCAGTGACTCACTCCCTTAGCTTGTGGCTAAGAAGTTATCCTAACTTTGTCCCCTGTCCCTTGTTAGCTCTATAATGTATGTGAACATTTTTATAGCACATACCAATTTTTATAGCATACATATAAATTTTGTAACACATAGGAATGTCATCTGACA
>NW_006921829.1:99532-100408 GCF_000298275.1 Orycteropus afer afer | reverse complement strand
CTGTCTTCCAAATTTCTTGCCATAAATGAGTAAGCACCTCCAGCACTGCATCCATTTGTTGAAATATCTAAGCAGGTATACTGTCAATTTCTGGAGCCTTGTTTTTTGCCAATTCCTTCCGTGAAGCTTTGACTTCTTCCTTCAATACCATTGGTTCTTGATCATATGCTATCTCCTGAAATAGCTGAACATCAACCAATTCTGTGTATTCTTTCTATCTTCTTTGATGCTTCCTGCAGCATTCAATATTTTGCACATAGAATCCTTCAATATCGCAACGTGAGGCTTGAATGTTTTCTTCAGTTCTTTCATCTGGAGAAATGCTGAGTGTGTCCTTCACTTTTAGTTTTCTAATTCCAGGTCTTTGCACATCTCATTACTTATCTTCTTGAGCTGCCCTTTGAAATTTTCTGTTCAGCTTTTTTATTTCAACATTTCTTCCTTTCACTTTAGCTACTCTCTGTTCAACAGCAAGTTTCAGAGTCTCTTCTGACATCAATTTTGGTCTTTTCTTTCCTGTCTTTCTAATGATCTTTTGATTTCTGCATGTATGGTGTTCTTGATATCATCTCACAACCTGTCTGGTCTTTGGTCATTGGTGTTTGATGTGTCAAATCTGTTCAGATGCTCTCTACATTCAGGTGGGACATAATCAAGGTCATATTTTGGCTCTTGTGTACTTGTTTTAAAGAGCTCTGGTAGCATAGTGCCTGAGGCATCTGACTGCTCATCAGAAGGTTGGTGGTTCAAATCCCCCAGCCACTCCATGGAAGCAAGACTGGGCAATCTACTTCTGTAAAGATTTACCACCTCAGAAACCCAATGGCAGTTGCTATAAGTTGGAATTGACTTGATGGCAGTGGGTTTTGTTTTTTT
>NW_006921829.1:97525-98567 GCF_000298275.1 Orycteropus afer afer | reverse complement strand
GACAAGAAGTGCAGCTGGAATGCTCCTTAGAAGCAAGAATGGCCAGACTTTGTCTTACTTACTTTGGTCATGTTGTCAGAAGGAATCAGTCCTTGGAGAAGGATATCATGCTTGGTAAAGCACAGGGTCAGTGAAAAAGAAGAAGACCCTCAACAAGATGGATTGACACAGTAGCGCAACAATGGGCTCTAGTACAGTAAGGTGAGGAGGGTGCAGGACAAAGCAGTGTTTCATTCTGTTGTACATAAAGTTGCTATGAGTCAGAGCCAACTCAATGGCACCTAACAAAAACAACTGTACTTCTCGTGAACCTACCTCTCTGTGTCCCTTTTCCTTACTGATATTGTGGTGGTCACACACTTTTGTTATATTGGCTTTCCCTTTACCTAAATCAACATTTTTGAGTCAATCTCTTTTGAGATACAAATGGTGTTAAACTAGCAGGCCAGTAAGCAGAGATGGGGGAAAAGAGATGCATGCCATACAAAGATTACCCAGGAGCAGAAACTCAAAGAGAAAAGGACATTCCTCCAGATCCAACAGAGGGAGAAAGGCTTCCCAGATAGCCAGCACCCTAAATTTAGACTTTTAGCCTCCTAAACTTTGAGAAAATAAATTTCTGTTTGTTCAAGCTATCCACTTGTGGTGTTTCTGTTACAGTATATCACTAGATAACTAAGACAGGTGAGGTCACAGCATGTTCATCGTTCCTATATATGAATATTGTTCTCTGCCTGTGGCAGACGTGAAGAGGTCTTCAGTTCTCTTGCTTCTCTTCTTCCCTGTGCTCTCTTATCTGCTTTATTTTTTATTCTCTGGTGTGGCTGATAACTAGTCAGATGACTTGGTTCAGGGAAGAGAGAGTTTCCCTTTGAACCTCCAGCCTAAGCCACAGACTTCCTCAGTGAGGTTTCTGGCACAATACCATGACACAGTAAATTTGCAATCTTTTGCCATTGATCTCCATATATATAACTCCCTTTGTAACTTCACGGGGAAAAGGAGCTGCTCAAATGTAGAACCATGATTGTACTACCCATTG
>NW_006921829.1:86822-95755 GCF_000298275.1 Orycteropus afer afer | reverse complement strand
GAAACCCAAGGAGGGGTGGCTATGAGTCAGGTCCAACTCGACGGCACATAACAACAACAACAACAACAGCAGGCTGAGAGCCTTTGGGGCAGGATGGTCAATCCCCTAACCCTAGGAATAGCCTCATAGCCCTGATAGTCCATCCTACAACAATAATACTTCCAGAAGGTAAAATGTTGATGCCTTTAGCTATGATTTCAGCACACAGATGAAATCAAGATTGAGAGTCTAGGGTAGAAAATCTTGTGGGTCTCATACAGGGCTAGACCCTGGGAGTTGAAATCAGAGTGCTTTCAGGGATGGAGGTCCAGGATCAAAAGTGCAGTAAGAAATGGAAACTCATTCACAGGAACATAAGATCAGTGGAGAACTATGTTTTTGCTATGCCCCAGGCCTCCTTCTGGGCAAAGGAGACACGGGGTGGCTCCTGGTACATACACTGTCATAACTTTGTAAAAAATGTTGTTACCCCAGAAATGTCAACTAGACCAGAAATGGGGAGGAAATCCCTTGGGGATGCTGAAATGCAAGAGACAGGGGGAAGAAGAGTGCAGCAGTAGGAGATGCAGGAAATGACTCAGAGACTGAGAGAGGCTCAAAGTCCAGGATAGAAGAATCAGTTGAGGTGGCCAGAAATCCCCATTATAAGGGAACACCAAACATCACGTTCCAGTTCTCCAGGAGTCCTGTCTGTGCACCTGTGGAGACATTTGCAGGTCTCTTGCTTCCAGTGACCTTCACAATACATCCCCTTCCCAGAGCATGGCTCTGAGTCTCAAACCTAGAGAAACCTAATTAATACACCAAGGGGAGCTAGAACTAAGTGTCTATGTGCTTGATATTTGGTGTCACAATTGACACACAGGTATCATGAGGGTCAGCTAGGACTAGCAGTGTGAGGAAGTAGATAGGTAAGAGACAGGATGTTGTTGCTGCTCCTGATAGTTCCAACAGAAGAGTAAGGCAGATGGTCAAAATTAAGAATTGGGAGAGTCATAACGCAGAGTGCAATGAAAAGAAGAACAGATTCAAAGCATAAGCTCTAGGGAAGACCTTAATAGCAATAATCAAGGAATTAATTGTGTTAACTTTTCTTGTAAAATTCATCTCAGACATTACTGCCTTTTTGAAAGACTTTAATGACCTGCCTCCCAGGCTTGGTTAGGTGCTCTTCCATGTCCAACTACCTCTAGAATTCCATTCTTACCTTTTTTTCCACAACATTTACTACACTGTATTGAATAATTCTTTCCTCTCTCCATGTAAGGCTACAGTCTTGTTTTATTCTTCAGAGTATTCCCAAGCCAGTTGCCATCAAGTCAGCTCCAACTTATGGCAACCTTACATGTGTCAGAATAAAACTGTGCTCAAAAGGGTTTTTTAAAAATGTATTTATTTCTACTTCATTCATCTGTTGAGCTCTGGTGGTGTAGTACCTAAGGCATTTGACTGTTAACCAGAAGGTTGGCAGTTCAAACCCACCAGCCACTCCCAGGAGGAAAACTAGGCAATCTCCTTCCATAAAGATTTACTGCCTTGGAAACCCACAGGGGGTTGCTATGAGTCAGAATCAGCTCGAGGACAGTAAGTTTGGTTTTTTTGGTCTATTCATCTGGGTTTTGTTTGTTTGTTTTTTCATTTTTCCCATTATATAAATGGACTTAAGGGAATGTCATTGCCCTCAAATGTGGCAATGGTGTTCTAGTGGGGAGTTGCTAGGTGACCACTATCTCTGAGTCATGGACCATTGTTTTTTACTAAGCTGATGAAGAAATTTCGTTGTTTCTAAGAGGGAGATTAAATTTCTAGCAGGGCTTTGACCCACAATTTCTTCTGTTCTAGTTCACCCACATTTTAAAAATTTGGGTCTGTTCTAGTATCCTTTGTCAGCCATGACTATACTAGGCTGAACTGATTCAAAGCCCTAGTTATCCCAGGGTTTCAATTACATTTCAAAGATTAGCTCATGCTTACTGATGCTTTGAGGGTTACTGATGGTGCAAGAAGGGTACCTTTGTCTAATTAATTTCACCCCTTTACTGTATCAGCATGACACCCCTTTCTCTTAGCTGAGTAGCTCTACCCTCCTCTTCTTTGAAGCCATTTTCTGCTTGACATGAAAAATGTCCTCAAGAAAATGTAATCACTAATTACATCACTGAAAAATCCAGCTTTCAGATGTGGAATGAACCACAAAAAACAATTTTTCAATAATCAATTTTGAGTCCTTTATTTTCAGCTAAAATTGTGCAATGGGTTTCTCCTAAGTCGCTTAATGCTTTTACCCTCCCTCAACTCAGGGCAGAAATTCTGTAGCAAAGTTGGCACTCTGTATTAGAAAAAATCTTGACTGCACATTACCTAACTGAATTGTTCTCTTGGTCTCTCTTCTAAGTACATAAAACCACACCCATTGGCATCACATTGATTCTGATTCATAGCAGCCCTATAAGAGAAAGTAGAACTGTCCCATTAGGGTTTCAGAGACTGTAAATCTTTACAGAAGCAGACTACCACATCTTTTCCCATGGAGTGGCTGGTGAGTTTGAACCACCAAGCTTTAGTTTAGCAGTCAAGTGCTTAAACCACTGCACCACCAGGCCTCCTTCCAAGTATGTAACTTCCTTCAAAAGCTGTTTACCTTGAGCTCCTGAGTTTTCTTGACTTCTAAATTCTCTCAGCCCTAGATTTTCCTTACACTCAGCTCTCCCATCTCTGCCTTCTGAGTTCTTCATGCACCATTTGCATGCCCATGGTTACAAGCAGGCCAGTTGTGAGTCAGACACCTGGGCTTCTTGCCTTGCAACATATACATGGCCCTAATTAGGAGCTCTGGTGGTATAGTTCCTAAGGCATTTAACTGCTAACCATAAGGCTGGTTAAGCAAAGAATACCAGAAAGATGTTTACTTGTGTTTTATTGACTATGCTAAAGCATTTGATTGTGTGGATCATAACAAATTGTAGATAACATTGAGAAAATGGGAATTCCAGAACACTTAATTGTACTCATGAGGAACCTGTACCTTGACCAGGAAGCTGTCGAATAGAACAAGGGGACACTGCATGGTTTAAAATCAAGAAGGTAGTGTGTCAGGGTTATATCCTTTCACCATACTTATTCAACCTATAAACTGAGCAAATAATCCAAGATGCTGGACCATGTGAAGAAGAACATGGCATCAAGATTGGAGGGAGAATCATTAACAACCTATGACATGCTGATGACACAACTTTGCTTGTTGAAAGTGAGGATGACTTCAAGTACTTACTGATGAAGATTAAAGAATATAGTCTGCAGTATGGATTACATCTCAATAAAAAAAAAAAAAAAAAATCCTCACCACTGGACCTATAAGAAACATCATAAAAAATGGAGAAAAGATTGAAGGTGTCAAAGACTTCACATTGCTTGGTTCTACAGTCGATGCCAATGGAAGCAGCAGTCAGGACTCAGACGATGTAGTGTTGTTCTTTGTGTGCCATCGAGTTGGACCCAACTCATAGCGACCCCTCCTTGGGTTTCCAAGGCAGTATCACTACGGAAGTAGATTGCCCCATCTTCCTTCCAAGGATTGGCTGGTGGGTTTGAACCACCAGCCTTCTGGTTAGCAGTCAAGTGCCTTAGGCACTATGCTATCAGAGCTCCTAGATGATGTATGTTGTTGTTGTTGTTATGTGCCATCGAGTCGGCCCCGACTCATAGCGACCCCTCCTTGGGTTTCCGAGGCAGTATCACTGCGGAAGTAGGATTGCCCAACCTTCCTTCCAAGGAGTGGCTGGTGGGTTTGAACCACCAGCCTTCTGGTTAGCAGTCAAGTGCTTTAGCCACTATGCTACCAGAGCTCCTAGATGATGTATGTTGTTGTTGTTGTTATGTGCCATCGAGTCGGCCCCGACTCATAGCGACCCCTCCTTGGGTTTCCAAGGCAGTATCACTACGGAAGTAGATTGCCCCATCTTCCTTCCAAGGATTGGCTGGTGGGTTTGAACCACCAGCCTTCTGGTTAGCAGTCAAGTGCCTTAGCCACTATGCTACCAGAGCTCCTAGATGATGTATAGCACTGGGCAAATTGGCTGCAAAGGACCTCTTTCAAGTGCTGATGAGCAAAGATATCTCCTTGAAGACTAAGGAGAGCCTGATACAAGCCATGGTATTTTCATCACCTCGTATGCATGTGAGAGCTGGATATTGAATAAGGAAGACCAAAGAAGAATTGATGCTTTTGAGTTGTGGTGCTGGTGAAGAATGCTAAGAGCACCACAGACTGCTAAAAGAACCAGCAAATCTGTCTTGGAGGAAGTGCAGCCAGAATGCTCCTTGTAAGTGAGAATGGCCAGACTTTGTTTCACATACATACTTTGGTCATGTTGTCAGAAGGGACCATTCCCTGGACAAGGATGTCATGCTTGGTAAGGTGGAAGGTCGATGAAAGTGGGGAAGGCCCTCAATGGGATGGATTGACACAGTGGCTGTGGTGATGGGCTCAAGTGTAGCAGGGATCTCTGAGCTGGCTCAGGACCAGGCTGTGTTTCGTTCTGCTGTGCATAGGGTCATTATGAGTCAGAGATGACTCAATGGCACCTAACAACAACAGAAGTCTGGCAGTTCAAACCCACCAGCCATGCCCTGGAAGGAAAACTGGGCAATCTACTTCCATAGAGATACTGCCTTGGAAACCCAAGGAAGGGTTGTTATAAGTCAGATTCAACTCGACAACAATTAGTTTGGTTTGGGTTTGAGTGTACCATTGGAGGAGAGAGGTGAGTGTGGCAGGAGACGGTCAAGACATCCTCCATCTTCCTAGAGAGCACCCTTTATTCCACACACAGGTATGGAGCCCCTGCTCGATGCCCCTGCCCTGTGCTAAGACTAAGGTGGGTGTCAAGATGATCAGTTATAGACTGCCAAGCCTATTCATCTCCACCTGGAAAATGCCCTTCTAGTCAAGCCCCAGCTCAAATGTTACCACCTCTCTCTGAAGGCATGACTAGTACTCCTTCCTCTTTGATCTCTCAGCCCTCTGTTCATATTTCTGTTAGAGTGCTTATCCTGCATTGCATCCCTCCCCTCTCAATTTGGAAATATACACATGGGTCCAAGAGATGGAGCTCACAGTACCAGGTCCATTTCTTGTCAACATGGTTGGGATAAAGGAAGTGGCCTGCAGCCAAATTGACTTCCTAAAATTCCCTCCATCCCACCCCCATGTACCCTAATTGGCCTGACTCACCCACCTGACCACACTGTGCAGCTGCAGAGCATCAGTCCTCTCCCAGAATAGATCCCTAACCACAGAGAGGAGAATACTAACATGAAAACCTGCTAAGAAGAAGCTGCTTTAAAAGAGAGGAAAAAGAGACAAGTCACTTTGGAATAATTACTTTCAATTTAACACATGACTCCCTCCAACAGAGTAACATGGAGCAATGGATGGCAGATTCTCCCATACTAGCAAACAAAAGGTAAGTTTGGGAAGGAGCAAGTGAGAGTTGGCAGGGCCTTCCCTGCCACAATTCCCATAAATAAATAAATTAGAATAAAGAAGATTGGGACAGAGACATGAGAAAGGTTAGAAAATGGTCAGCACACACCCATGTGCACACATACACACCCTAAGGACTATAACCATCTATATTGAATTCTATCTCCTCTACCAGACTTTGAGCTTCTCAATGGTAAAGACTGTTTCATTAATCTTTGTATAACCTGAGAAAGGAATTCTCTGGCTGCCACATAAAATTTATCAGTAGATGTTGACTGAATAAATAAATGTATAACTCAAATATGGCAGGGTCCCCCTCTTCTGTACTTGATGTATTTGTCAGCCTTTATGTATTTATGTATTTGAGAGGGAGCTAAATCAGAGACTTCAGTCTTGATACCTTCTCAAGGTATGAGAAATCATCTTGACCACATTTGGGCCATAGACCCCTCCACACCTGCGGGTGACCAGTGGTGATCACCTTCCAACTCTGTCATGGCTGGAGCCCCATGAGGTGACTGGGAAGTTGTTACCAGCCCCACCCCCAGGATCCCCCACCACCATCCACTCTGGGAACCAAACACACAATGAGCTGTGCCAGAAATGCAGATCTCAGAATGTGATGCATGACGATTGGAGTTATGACTTTTCCCTCCTTTCACTATCAGTCTTAGACTTTGGCATGAGTGTCTCATGGGTAAATTTTGTGTCACAATCTCTTCCAAATTCCTCAGTCCCAACAGCCTTCCACAAATCTCTCTTTGAAACTCCTTAGATTGAAAGCCCCATATTTCCCTCTGGGAAGTCTAACCTCCCTAGGTCAGAAAAAAGCTCCAGTCCTCCAGTTCTTCTGATAAACACCAGTACCTTAGATTTTGCAGGCTCAAAAAGAGAAAGTCTAGGCTCAAGTTCTGGGCTGGGGGTGGGGGACACAGTTCTGTCTCCCCAGCAGGTAAAACTTCAACCTAGTAGATTACTAGTCACCTTCTAAGGGAACACACCTAAACAAAGAGCATGTTGCTGTATAATATTTTGAGGTATTATTCCACAATTTCTTTTTCTCTGTGTATCCTTTTTTCCTGTCCTCAATCTCCATCTCCCTGAATTTAAATTGTTGGTAGCAAACTTGTAAGAGAACAGAAGTAGCCTACAAATATTTCTGGCTTTTCTTTTAAAAGCCTAAGCCCTTAGAGAAGACATATTTGGTAAGCACAGACTTTCTAGAAGAAATGTGAAAGAAAAAGAATCTCCTTTATTCTAGAAGATATTTTGCTTCAGATTTAGGGGAGGAGTGGAAGAGAGAAGGAAAAAAATGAAAGATGGAGGGAGGGAAAAGAGAGATATCAATTGTTCTGTGCACTCTAAGAACAAAGAAGAGCTAAATCTTAGCAGAAACAATGAAAAAGCAGAAAAGATTCCCGAGAAAAGAGATTAGAGTCAGCCTCACTAAATGTGTCTATGTGCCAAACACACCACAGAAGCAACCAAAAGTCCCCATGTCTAAGGGTCGTGACAACCAGGACAACAGATGTCTCACATCAAGCCAAATCTGGGTGGACGAGTCTCCAAGGACCAAGTGAGCCAGATTTAGGATGTATCCTCCAGGAGAGAAACTCTGGACAATGTTTCAGCTGAGCCAGAAAATATGAGGAGGATAAGATTCAGAAAGATAAATTATGTTATAGAAATGAAAACTTTTATTTCTTGAACTCTTCAAATGTAAACCTAGAGACTCATTCCTGCTACATGAAGACTAATTTTCCTCCAAATACAACATTGTCTGATTTCACATAAAGAATCATGTTCCTTCCATTAGCATGACTTTCACCCTGCTTCTTGTGGAAACAATAACCCTAACCCTGGTAAAGAAACATTTAATTACAACTTCTCCTCATTTATCAACATGGTTAGATTCCAAAGACTGGGTCATTATGGGAAAATGGAGGATGACCACATCATACCACAAAACTACATCGTTTCATTGCTGCCAAATAATATATAAGTGCTAAATTGTATTATTACATAACTCTCAAATTACATCATTATATAACTGCAAAACCACTGAGAATCATAACCTAGAAAGGTTGATACATAACCTTAAACATCACAGCCAGCATTACTCTTGCCTCACAACTTGGCATTCATTAATGCTTGATGTATGTCATTAATGGAAAATAGTTGGATAGTAAATTTTTTACTAATGTAAAAAATGCAAAATATCAGATAACAAGATAGTCAATAAGTGAGGAGTAGGTGTATTCTTGCTGTGAATTGTGCTATTGAATAATAGCTCTGAAGAGATTTTTTGAACACCAAATTGCTACCTCAATGAAAGTAAGGGGGTGGAGATGGGGCTGAGTCTAAAGTCATTTGCAAAATTACTGAATGCCAAGTCTACCCTTCAGCAACCATTGGGAAGCTCTACTGTTTGTAGACGTTGTCAGAGCCTTGGTCTTTGGAACTGTACCATTGTAAGGGGAATGTGCAAGTACTGTAGTCATCACAGCTACTGATGACCAGCAATTGTGCAATGACTACTTGATGTCAGTCAGTCAACATTAAGACCACCTCCCCAGTGGTGGTTGTTATGTGCCATTGAATGATTCTGACTCATAGTGCCCCTATAGGACAGAGTATAACTTTCCCATGGGATTTTCTAGTCTGTCATCTTTATGAGAATGGATCACCAGGTGTTTCCTTCCACAAAGCCACTGGTGAGTTTGAACTGCCAACCTTTTGGTCAGCAACCAAGCACTTAAACATTGTGCTTCTTTTCCATTCCAGGACCTCCTTTCCCCAGGAGTAAGATATGCCATTTACCACAAAACAAAGGAAACCATAAAGTGGCAAATTATTTTGAAGCCTGACAAAATTTTAAGGCCACAAGTAGAAAAATATGATTTAGCCAAAGTTTTTGAAATACAACTAATTAGAACAGGAGAATTATAAGTGCCTTCAGACAGGAAAAAGCCAGTAGCATAACCCTTCTCCCCAGCCACACCACCACCACAAAATAACAAGCACATATACACACAGTAACAGTCAAGTCAATGGCAACCCCATATGTTGTACAGTAGAACTGTGCTGTGACCTTTCAGAAGCGTATTGTCATGCCTTTCTTCCAGGGCCCCTCTGGTGGGTTTAAACCACCATCCTTTTGGTTTGTAGCCCAGTATTTAAATGCTTGCAAGGGTTCCATCTTTCCTTCTCAGATGTCAAATATGCCCTTTTCCAGTCCCTCACCTCAAGGTCCCCATCTGGGTATCTGGGTGCACAGCTCTACTTCCACCTATGTGTTGACAGGATCTTTGCTTTGGGATGGTGGTATCAGTGGTCCAGCTGTACCAGTAACTGCTACAACAAATATAAGTGACCCAGTGAAACCATCTAATATAATATGCAGGATGCTGTTGGCTGCAAGTAACGGAACACCAGACTAAAAGTGGCT
>NW_006921829.1:75980-86122 GCF_000298275.1 Orycteropus afer afer | reverse complement strand
GGCCTTGCAAGAACATGTTTGGCATTTCTTAAGATGAAAGAACTGAAGGAAAATTTCAAGGCTCAAGTTGCAATATTGAAAGGTTCTTTGGGCAAAATATTGACTGATGCAGAAAGCATCAAAATAAGATGGAAGGAATACCCAGAGTCACTGTATCAAAAAGAATTGGTCGATGCCTAACTCTTTCAGGAAGTAGCATATGATCAAGAACCAATGGTATTGAAGGAAGAAGTCCAAGCTGCACTGAAGGAACTGGTGAAAAACATTGTTCCAGGAATTGACAGAATACCCATTGAAATGTTTAAGGAATGGATGTAGCACTGGATGTGGTTACTTGTTTATGCCAAGGAAATTAGAAGACAGCTACCTGCCCATCTGACAAGAAGAGATCCATATTTGTGCCCAGTCCAAAGAAAGGTGATCCAACAGAATGTGGAAATTATTCAAAAATATCATTAATATCATATGCAAGTAAAATCTTACTGAAGATAATTCAAAAACAGTTGCAGCAGTATATTGACAGGGAACTTCCAGAAACACAAGCTGGATTCAGAAGAGGATGTAGGACAAGGGATATCATTCCTGATGTCAGACGGATCTTGATTCACAGCAAAGAATATCAGAAAGATGTCTACCTGTGTTTCATTGACTATGCGAAGGCATTTGACTGTGTTGATCATAACAAATGATGGATATCATTGCAAAGAATGAGAATTCCAGAACATTTATTGTGCCCGTGAGGAAACTATACATAGACCAAGAGGCTGTCATTGGAACAGAACAAGGAGATACTGCATAGTTTAAAATCAAGAAGGGTGTACATCAGGGTTGTCTCCTTTCACTGTATGTATTCAATCTGTATGCTGAGCAGATAATCCAAGAAGCTGGACTATGTGAAGAAGAACACGGCATCAAGATTGGAGGAATACTCATTAACAGCCTGTGATATGCAGGTGACACAACCTTGCTTGCTGAAAGATGATTTGAAGCACTTACTGATGAAGATCAAAGACTACAGTGTTTAGTATGGATTATCTCTCAACATAAAGAAAATGAAAAGCCTCACAATTGGACCAATAAACAACACCATGATAAATGGAGAAAAGGTTGAAGTTGTCAGCGATTTCATTTTAGTTGCATCTGCAATCAACACCCACAGAAGCAGCAGTCAGGAAATCAGACATCATAATGTATTGGGCAAATCTGCTGTAAGAGACTTCTTTAAAGTGTTAAGGAGCAAAGAAGTCACTTTGAAGACTAAGGTGAAACTGATCTCACCATGATATTTTCAATTGCCTCATATGCATGTGAAAACTGGATAATAATAAATAAGGAAGACCAAAGAAGAGTTGATGCTTTTGAATTGCGGTGTTGGAGAAGAATACAGAAAATACTACAGACTGCTAGTAGAACGAACAAATCTGTCCTGGAAGAAGTGTAGCCGGAATCCTCCTTGGAAGTGAGAATAGCCAGACTTCATCTCACCAATTTGATTATGTCGTCAGAAGGGACCATTCCCTTCTGACATTATGCTTGGTAAAGCAGAGGGTCAGCAAAAAGGAGACCATCAGCGAGATGGATTGACACAGTGGCTGCAATGATGGCCTCAAGCACAGCAAGGATTGTGAGGATGGGGAACGACTGGGCAGTGTTTTTTGCTGTTATACATAGGGTCACTATGAGTCAGAGCCAACTAGGCTTATGGAAAGAATTGAGTGAAATAAGATCAATAAAGCTCCTAGCACAGTGCTTGACACAGAGTTAGGACTTAATAAATAGCAAAGATAGCTGTTGTCATCAGGTTGCCATGTACGTTCCACTATGCAGTAATTCAGAGTTTTGGGTCATTAAGAGCACAGGCTGGAGCCAGACTGTCTGAGTTCAAATCCAGACTTAGTCCTGGCTGTGTGACCCAGGATCAGTTATTTAACCTCTTTGGGCCTCAGTTAATAGAAAAAAAGAGTTAGTCATAGTGCCTCTTTTGTTGGTTGATAAGATGCTGAAAGGTGGTAATACATACCCTGATAAATTAGCACTTCAGACAGCTTTGGCACATGGTACATGTTAGGGTTACTAGGTTAGCTTCCATAGTGATACTGCCTCGGTAACCCAAGGAGAGGGTCGCTATGAGTCAGGTCTGCTTTGATGGCACATAACAACAACAACAACAGGCTAGGTTATAAATGGTCATTTTTGGGTACTCTGTTTAAAAACAGAGGAAGAGAGAGAGATGTTTATGGAAATATTTCATCACATGCCTAAAATTAGATTTGGATATTCACAGAGTAAATCTTCCTTTATCGAAAAACTGACTTTTCTAGAATCACTGCATTTCAGTTTAGTGCCAGTTGAGAGTCTTGTTAAGATCAAATGTCTGATATCAGATGGGCTGAGCTCAAGTCTTCCACCTGCACTTCCTGTCTATGTGATCTTAGGCAAGTTATTTAACTTCTCTTTCCCTCAGTTTCCTCTCTCTGCAAAATGGAAATAATGAAACCTCTCTCCTAGGGTTTCTGTGAAGAACAAAAGTTCAAAAAATTCTGCCAGTTATTACTATTACAACCTCGATTAACTAATGATTATCTGATTGGGATTGTAGCTCCCATTTTACAAACAAGAAAACCAAGGCAGCAAGTTGTTGCGAGAGTTGGGTCTGAAATTCAATCTTCTATTTTACTGCTTATTCCATTGAATTCCATTCTGAACAGAAGATTGGTTTTTGGTGTGTGGGTACTGCTTGTGTGTGATTTTATTTTTCCCTGGTGCATTTTAGAAAGAAAGAGGTCAGTATTCCTTGCCAACTCACCTAGCATTTCAGACTTGCTAGACTCTTTTCAGTTTCCTCCATAAAAATTAAAGTGTAGTGCTCAAAATAGAACAGCACATTGGAAAATTTCCCCAAAAAAAGTGAGACCTAGTTGTGGAAAATAGGAGCAGGCCTTCAACTTGGCATCTGCTTGACCTTCAGACAGAAAACAGTGAGGTCATTCCTTCATTGGCCCTTCCAAACTACCCCACACTGGCCCTTCCAAACATAGTTGGTGAAGAAGAGAAAGGAGGAGGAGAGAGGACAAGAGAGGAGGGGAGGGGAGGGGAAGAGAGTGGAAAAGGGAAGAGAAATGGAAAGGGAAAAGGAGTGGGGAGAGAGGAAGGTGGGAGAGGGAGGAAGGGGAGGGGGAAAAGAAGGAGAGAGGAGGGGGGGAAGGAGAAAAGAGAGCAAGATCCCACTGTTTTACTATAGTAATTAGAGCACATGACCAATATTCATAGAGCAGCTCATACCCTAAATCCCAAAAAGGAACTCTTGCCAGGGAAATATACTTCTATCTGCCCTGTGGAATTAAGGTTGGGTGTCAACTTGGCTGGGCCTGGTTTTGAGTGGCTGGGCATCTGAATGTAGTTATTCCCCAGGGTAAGATTGGTAATTAACTCCATGGTGGAATCTACTGAAGCAGCTGAGTAGCTGCTTTAGGGATGTGGTCTGCTTCCAGTATATAAGAAGCAACTTTGAGGAAGGTCTCCAGCTTTTGGCACGCTTGAATCCTACATGTAGCTGAGTCGTTATTCAGTAGCCTTCCATGTTGTCTGCCAATCTTAGGACTGTTAATTGGACTTGAATCAATGGCCTGACATGTGGGTTGTTAATATCGGGACAGTGCCATTTTATTTTTTGACCTTGGGCTTGTTAGCCTTAACAGCCAGCAGCTGCCTGACTTAAGGGACACCGCTAGCTTCGGTGGGCCAGAAGCAAGAGGCAGAGCTGAAGCCCAAAGTCGAGGGGCTTTTACCCAGACCCTAGACTTGGCACTTTGAACTCAAACTTCTGGCCTCCAAAACTATAAGAGAATAAACTCCTGTTTGTTCAAGCCATCCACCTGTGGTAGTTCTGTTAGAGTAGCACAAAGTAACCAAAACATTCCCCTGTGGTCTAGAATCTCTTAATGTATCTCTACTGCTTCTGGAACTCGAAATGAAGTCCAGCTCCATCTTCCACACCTTCTAGAAAGAAAAAAAGTTTCACTTTTCAACCATGCTAATGATCTCCTCCTCCTATCTAACACATGAACAACTGCCAGAATCATGCATCCTTCCTATGACAAGCCAGTGTTGAACCCAAGATGGCTATTGGTGTCAGGGAACACCTGCTATGGCTGTTCTCAGCTCCTCCTTTCTAGAGCCTGTTTGATTAACCCAACTCAACTACGAGCCAATTGCTGATCTGAAGTGAAGCAGCATTTGAGTTACCATCTTCTGTAACTCAAAGTAATAATTTTATCTGCAAGCTCTGAGGGGTTCACAGAAAACTTTAAATAGCACAGTAGTAATAAAAGCAATCATTTATAGGCCACTTACTTAAGCAGCAGGAGGCATGCTAAATGCTTTATATATAATACGTAATTTATACTTAATCTCAACCTATGTAGTTTCCTACCTGTGCCTAAGAAAGCTAAGATTTATAGAGCAAAAGTTACTTGTCCAAGGTGATAAAGTCAGCAAAGGTAAAGCAGATATCTGAGTGAGGGATCACTCTGCCTCCAAAGCCAGCAAGATGTATGCATCACATTGTAATTCCTAAGGTAATTGTCCTAAGATATATTTCTAAGGTATACACCGTGTTGCTGCTGCTGCTGTTAGGCACCAACAAGTCAGTCTCGACTCATAGCAATACTAAGTACAACAGAAAAAATATTGCCTTGTCCTGCGCCATCCTCACAACTGTTGCTTCGCTTGAGTGCATTGTTGCAGCCACTGTATTAATCCAATTCATTGAGAACCTTCCCCTTTTTTGCTGACCCTCTAATTTACCAACCGTGATATCTTCTTCAGGGACTACACCCTCCTGATAACAGTGCCAAATTACCATAGATGAAGTCTGATCATTCTTACTTCTAAGGAGCATCCCAGCTGTACTTCTTCCAAGACAGATTTGTTTGTTCTTCGGGCAGTCCATGGTATAGTCAATATTCTTTGCTAACACCATAATTCAAATGCATCAATTCCTCTGCAGTCTTCCTTGTTCACTGTCCAGCTATTGAAAAGACAATGGGTCAGGTCAGGTGCATCTTTGCTTTTTTTAAAGAGATCTTTTGCAGCACGTTTGCTCAGTGTGGTACTTTTGTTTGATTTTTTGACTCCTGCTTCCATGGGCATTGATTGTAGATCCAAGTAAAATGAAATTCTTGAGAATTTCAATCTTTTCTCCATTTAACATGATGTTGCTTATTGGTCCCATTGTAAGGATTTTTGTTTGCTTTATGTTGAGGTAATCCATACTGACAGCTGAAGTCTTTGATCTTCATCAGTAAGTGCAGGTCTTCTTCACTTTGAGCAAACAAGGTTGTGTTGTTCGCATGTCACAGGTTGTTAACGAGTCTTCCTCCAATCCTGATGCCATGTTCTTCTTCATATAGTCTGGCTTCTTGGATTATTTGCTTAGCATACAGATTGAAAAAGTATGGTGAAACGATACAGCCCTGAAGTACACCTTTCCTAGTTTTAAACCATGCAGTATCTCCTTGTTCTGTTCTAGATGTCATGTATTCTCTCCAGAAGATAGCTGAGAATCATTTGTTCAGTAGATATTTTATTGAGCACCTACAATGTCAGAGTCCCTGGGTGGTGCAAATTGTTATCATGGTCAGCTCCTAACCAAAAGGTTGGAGGCTAGAGAATACCCAAAGGCAATCAGAAGAAAGTCCTGGTGATCTACTTCCAAAATATCTGCCATTGGAAACCATATGTAGCACAGTTCTACTCTGACACACATGAAGTCATCATATGTCAGGTTGCCTTAATAGCAACTGGTACTGGTATGCTAAACCTGTTGTCTTCAAGTCAGTTCTCACTTATGGTGACTCCATGTGTTACAGAATAGAACTTCTCTTCATAATTCCCCTGCGACAGGAACAGTCAGTCCTTCCCTCCCAAGGAGAGGGAGGGAGAAATCCCTGCATAAAACTGAGCTTAAACACAAACACACTGAGAAATCACTGAATTTGACTGAGTTGACCTGGCAGTGACTAGATTAAGCTTCCCACATCCATTACTACGGTGAATGGAGATGGAAATTCAGTAGAGTAAAAGGAAAATAAAGTCATGTTTCTGCCCATAAGAAACATGAACCCAACTATTTGGGCTATAGTAGTAAGTAGTTTGAGTGATTGTTGAGGGATTTTGGAGTAAGCAGTGGAAGCAGAGAGGGAGAGAAGGGGTTGCTTTAACCATCCTGAAGTACAAATATATTTCAGAGGCAGTGTCGATGGAGAGAACTGACGGACTGGAATTCATAAAAGATGAAGAAGTCACATTTTTATCCATTTATTACACATTTCCTAAGTAGGTAGTAGACACTACATAAAGTGCTCTGTAAGGTATAAAGCTTGATATTGCCTATAACAATTGTCTTAATCCCAGAGGACACAATCTCCTAAATGCTCCTTCAGTCACTGGAGGCTACTGGTAGGAATAACTCGCTTGCTTGTTAAGGCTTCTTCTGGAGACCTGAGTCCTTCCCAACCTACTGGAGGCAGAAGCCTCCCTGTCACATAAACACACTATGCCTCACAGTCCAGTAGTCTCGGTCCCTGTCCAAAGCATAAGTCCCTCTGATTATCTGTCTTCTCTGTTGACTTTATGCCTCATTTTTCCTGACCCAATATCTTCTCACAACACCAACTCCCAAGCTTTCCCAGAACACCCACTCCTTGTAAAACAATCTCCCCCAATCCTCATCCTTTTCCTTAAATACTTGCTATGCCTCCTTGTTTTAATTGAAACCTAGCTCTGCCCCAGGACATCCCTTTCCATTTCAAATGGATTCTATCCTTTCACCCACACGTCAATATCTCAGGGTGTGAGGGATATGCAAAGGAAATACAATTTCTCTTGATGGAAAACCAGGCCTCACTCTCAGCTCCTTCCCCTGGCTGTCTTCTGGAAGCCAATGAATGACTCATCATATTCTTTGAAGGAGTCTGGGCCCTGGTCCTCTCTTCATAGCTGCTTTTGTAGCCTAGAAAATATTAACCTAATCTCTAGGGGTGGAGATAGCTTGTTCTGACACATCTTCTTTGCCTATTGTTTAGTCCAGGACCTTAGCTCATAAATGTTCAAGTATCTATCTCTCAAGACATTATCATCATCTTGATATTCAAGATCTTATTTTGATACTCAAAAGCAGAACCCAGGGAGCTTCTTTTCCTTTGCATTCCTAGTATAATGTCCTAATCAGATGCAACAGATGTCTCTGACAAACATTTCACAAAAAATATCTCCACAGAAAGAATGTGTTCACTATTTCTCTGCTCCAGCTCCCTGCTGCTACACAATAGGGGTGAGAGCTGAGGGAAAGTGGTAAAGGAGACAAACGAAGATATTCAAAGCTTTACTAGAAAAATAAAATGGAGAAGAATAAAATTTGGAATTATTCACCAACCAGTCTAGCTGCCACTGAGTCGACTCCAAACCATGGCGACCCTGTGTGTGTCAGAGAACTGAGCTCCATAACGTTTTCAACAGCTCTCCAAGCCTTTCTTCTGAGGCCCCTCTGGGTGAACTTGAACCTCCAACCTTTCAGTTAGCTGTCAAGCATGTTAACCATTGTTGTTGTTGTTATGTACTGTCGAGTTGGACCCGACTCATAGCGACCGCTCCTTGGGTTTCCGAGGTGGTATCACTATGGAAGTAAATCGCCCAACCTTCCTTCTGAGGAGTGGCCAGTGGGTTTCTGGTTAGCAGTCAAGTGCCTTAGGCACTATGCTACCAGAGCTCCTTGTTAACCATTAGCCAAAATTTTTTCTCATTTCATCCCTTCCATAACTTTTCTTCTTCCTCACTCCTACATTCAAAGGGCCAACAGCACTCACTCATTCATTGCTCTGAGCAACTCATATTTGTACTTCCTGCAATGAAGACAGAAGATAGAATTCAACTGAGTTTCTAAGTAGATTTTTTTTTTTTTAAATTCAGGGTGGAGTTAATGGTCTTGGTACCCAAGGCACTTTTGATTTTTAAGAACTTGGCTTTGTGAGTGAGAAAAAATGACTGAAGTCCAACAGCGACTATTCATCTCAGGAAACCCAACAGGTACAGAGATGTTGATGCCCATGGAGAAGACTCTAGTTCTCCAGTCCCATGAGAGTGTGTAAATAAACTCTATAACTTAGGCTATCCTTGGGGAAGAGGAGAGGAGGATGGAGGGAGGAAGTCCTGAATGATAGAGAAAACACTGAAATGACTGTGTTTATCTTAAATTCTCTCAAATATAAACAATCTAGACTCTAAACGAAGTTCCTGCTACCCAGAAGAAAGAGGACTTGAAAGCCAAGTTATTATACAGAAAAAATTTACATTTATGAACACACTTGAAATTTGACACAAACCCAGGATATCTTCTAACCACAACCACCAATTGTCAATGCATAGACTCCAACTCATGGTAACTGCATTGTATCAGAACTGTGCTCCAAAGGGTTTTCAACATCTGTTTTTGTTTGTTTGTTTGTTTTTCAGAAAGAGATCACCAAGCCTTTCTTCAGAGGCACGTCTTAGTGGACACGAACCTCCAACCTTTTGGTTATCAACTGAGTGCATTACCATTTGCACCAATCAGGAACTCCCATATGGCCTAACAGGCTCCCCAGTTCCATGCTTATCCCCTTCAACACACTCTACACAGAATATTCCCTACACTATGTCCTTCCCCTGTCATTTAATTTAAAATAAAATGCCATTTGTTATGGTCTCTATCTTCCTGCATAGTATGGTCTTGACCTTCTTCTCCCACTGTACATGGTGCCCCTCTCCCTATAGCTCATCTCTTCAACTATACTAGCCTTCTTCCAATTCTCAAATTTGCCAACACTGTCTCATGATTGCTGAGACAAGGCATAAGCCTTCTCCTCCTTTGGATATGGCTGAAAAGTCAGCTCTCCAAAGAAGCTTTCCTTGACTGTGAAGTTACATATCCATCCTCACCCTCACAGACTCTCTATTACAGCACTAAGAGTATTTTCTTCATAGACTCCCCCATCTGTAATTATCTCATCTGTTGTTGTTATCTAACACCCCCTTTAGGTGGTAAACTGCATGAAGACAAAGACCATGTCATCTTGTTTAATCCTTTATTTTCAGGTACTGGCCCAGTGCCTGATTCTTAATAAATATTTGTTCAATGAGTAATGAGTGAACCCCACCTTTTTGCCAAGGTAAGTCATTTGATGAAGTAAGAAAGAGCAAAGTTTTCACTGTTGATGTAGGTAATGCTCCACAACATCTGTTTATAGGACTCTGGGGGAGCATTTTACTTTAACAAGCCCAAGAATTTACATCTCCAAGAAACACTTGTGGTTACCAGCGACATTAAACTAGTGGTAAGCAACCTTTTCTGCTTGACAGCCAATTAAGGAAAAATACAAATGTTTATGATCAGCATTTTAAAATTTAATATGACAGTAATATTATTGAATCTGTGAAAAAGAGAGGGGCCCTGGTGGCATGATGGTTAAAGCACTCAGCTGGTAACCAAAAAAGGTTGGCAGTTCAAACCTACCAGCTGCTTTGTGGGAGAAAGATGTGGCAATCTTCTTCTGTAAAGATTTATAGGCTTGGAAACCCTATCAGGCAGTTCTACTCTATTCTGTAGGGTCACTATGAGTCAGAATCAAGTCAATGGCTGTGGATTTCATTTTTGGTTTAGTATGGAAGAGGAAAGAGTGTGTATTCTTACCATTGAGATGATATACTTACCTGATAAGACAAATATCAATGAGAAGATGGGCATTACTTTTTAGCCACTGAAATGCTAATATGAATACCAATACCAATTATATGTATATCAGACTTTAAGTTGTGATCTTCAAGGTAAGATAAACACACCTCAGGGGTACACAAGATTATTCATTGGGTTATAGGAAGAATATCTTCTGTTTATTTTTACCTCACCCTTCTAAAATACCTATTTCCATAAATATACAACATGTATATGATTTTTTAAAAATAAATTTATATATATTGGGATACATATTTAAAACTTACTACTGATAGGAGACTGATACTGAGACAGACTAGGAAGAAGGAAGAGGCCATCCACTTCTCAAAGAATTGGCCAGGGAAAACCTTATGAATAGCAAAGAAACAGTGTC
>NW_006921829.1:60208-60716 GCF_000298275.1 Orycteropus afer afer | reverse complement strand
GTCCCCCAGTGCTATGGTCCTGAGATGGTAGATCTACTGGATCTCTCTCCCATAGTGTCTGGGTGTCTGTGAGTGATTACTGTGTGTCTGTCTTCTATTGTTTCTGTAAACATTGCAGGTGTTTTGTATCACTGGTGTCTGTCATACCACATATTTTTATGAAGCACCCATTATGTGCCAGTTACTGTGCTGGAAATACAGTAATGAGACAGCTGACTCTGCTTCCACAGAAGTTACAATTTACATGGATACAAACAGATGAGATCTATGACAGGATATATTGAATGCTGAGGGGGTCTGGAGGTGATCAGAGGGGTTTTTGTGCTTCTTCTATGAAGATAAGTCATACTCAAATATTAATGGAAAGAATCCAGAGAAGGCAGAGGTGGAATATACCGAGGGGTAACTAACAGATTAAGTGAAGGCTTGGAGAAGAGTTAACTAATGGATTAAGGACCTATGTTATTGTTGTTGTTGTTGTTACATGCTGTCAAGTTGGACCTGACTC
>NW_006921829.1:39045-59763 GCF_000298275.1 Orycteropus afer afer | reverse complement strand
TTCAACCCTGGGTTTGTTTGGTTCCCTCCCCACAAGGACTTCAGATGGACAGTATTTGGCTTATCAAAGTACTTGGTTCATGACATACTCTAATTACTAGCCCACCATATTGTAAAGATTCATTCATATTGATGCATGTCACTATAGGTGATCTATTTTAAACTGCTGTATAATATTTCATCATGTGAACGCATATATGGATTGCTGATATATATTAGGGTTGGAAAGACATATAAGTGGAAAGAAGAGACACTGTTAACTAACTAGAGCTGGAAAATAAAATAATTGTCCATATAATGAGATGAAAGGAATCTTTAAATGATCCTATATGTAAAATTCAACTCCAGATGGTCTTACTTGTCAAAAAAAAATTAAAATTTTTAGAAGAAAATTCTGATGAGTATATTTTAAACCTAACTGAGAAAACTAACTAATTGCCATCGAGTCAAAATCAACTCATAGTGAACCCTCCTTTGTGTCTGAGGTGGTATCTCTACAGAAGTAGATTGCCCAGTCTTTCTTCTGAGGAGTAGCTGGTGGGTTTGAACTGCCAGCCTTCTGGTCATCAGTCAAATGTCTTAGGCACTACACCACCAGATCTCCTATTTTAAACGTAGGTGAAGGTAAAGATTGCTTAAAGAAGACATATACAGCCCTGTTTATAAACAAAAAGATGGTTAAGTTTGAATATATTAAAATTAAGAACTTTTTCATCAAAAGCTTCAATTTCCTCATTTATAAAACAGAGATAATAATTTCCACCTTATAGAATTCTGATCAGATAAAATGAAATTATATATATATGACACCACAGGTACTAGTAGATAGAAAACATTAAATGGTAACTATTGTTACTATTCTCAAATGGCAAAGTTACTATTTATTCAACAAGGTATATTTAAACCAAGGAAGCCTGATGTTATCTTTAGTTGTTGTCAAGTGATTCCAACTCATGGCGATCCTGTGATGCAGAGCAGAACTGTTCCGTAGGCTTTTCAAGGCTGTGAGATGGGAATCAAATATTTAATAACATGGGGATGGTTTCAAGAGAGAAATGACAAAGTATACTACACTTATTCAGGGCCTGCAGCCAGGCAGTCAACAAAATTTATTGAGCATCCATGCTAGGCACTGTGCCAAGTTCTGGTTAATTATATCCGTTACCATGTTTTGTTTTGCCACAACTTAATACATACACCCACTACCATCTCTCAGTTTGTCATACCGTGGTGACTTGTATGTTCCAATGACACTTGGAGCTAAGCCACTGGTATTTCAAATACTAGTAAGGTCACTCATGGTGGACAGGTTTCAGCAGAGCTTCCAGAATGAGACAGAGGAGGAAGAAAGGCCTGGTAACTTACTTTCAAAAATTAGCCAATGCAAATTTTATGGATGACCTGACGTAGTGCTAGAAGATGAGCCCCTAGGTTGGAAGACACTCAACATACACAGGGGCCACAACAATGGACTTGAGCATACCAATGACTTTGAAGATGATGTAGGACCAGGCAGTGTTTCATTTCATTGTAGATAGGGTCACTATGAGCTGGAGCCAACTTGATGGCAACTAACAACAATAATTCTACCCTCTCCCACCTGTCACTTTTTTTCTACTCTCTCCTTATTGCTTCAGGCTCAGCTTGCTTCACACTTTTATATCACTAGCCTGGCCCTTTGAATCTGCAAAGGCTGCTATAAATCTTGTTAAAATAAGGGTATTTTATTTTCCTGCATTATTGATGCCCATTTCAGGTTAGAAGTTCTTAAGCATCAAGAAACTATTAAACTTATTTTCTTCTAGCAGAATGATATGGGCAAATTAGTAATTAATAATTACTGTTGTTGTTGTTTTATGTACCGTCAAATCAAACCCGACTCATAGCGACCCCTCTTTGGGTTTCTGAGGCAGTATCACTACGGAAGTAGGATTGCCCAACTTTCTTTCTGAGGAGTGGCTGGTGGGTTTGAACCGCCAGCCGTCTGGTTAGCAGGCAAGTGTCTTAGCCACTATGCTACCAGAGCTCCCTAATAATTACTAGTTGATGGTATTCAAGTATTGTAACATATCCACCACTATCTATGAGTTTCTTGTGCTGTGATGAGTTGTGTGTTGCTGTGATGCTGGGAGCTATCCACCAGTATTTCAAATATCAGCACGGTCACCCATGATGAACAGGTTTCAACAGAACTCCCAGACTAAGATAGACTATAGGAAAGATCTGGCAGTCTACTTCTGAAAATTAACCAGTGAAAACCTGATAGATGACAACAGAATATTATCTGAAATAGTGCTGGAAGATGAGCCCCCTAAGTTGGAAGGCGCTCAAAACACACAGTGGCTACCACAATACCAATGATGGTGAAGATAGAGCAGGACTGGGCTGTGTTTCATTTTGTTGTACATGGGGTTGCCATGAGACGGACCAACTCAATGGCAAATAACAATACAGATACACTACTTTCAAAGATTTATCAGAAATGCCAGAGCAGAAAATGGACTTTTACATATATGGCTATAATCTATATGTGACACTACGGAGAACTGTCAGGAACAGAGATCTCAGAACCATCCAACTCTCAATTATTTATGCTAATGGAAGAGCAAAGTAAAAATGGTAAATAAGTGTTTACTCATTTTTGTTGGTTTGTTTTAAATAATCAAAACATCAAATCAACCTGGACCAATAGGAAGGAAGTGAGTCTAGATACAGGGCAGCCTTTAGAGGCTGTTTGATCAATAACGTCATAAAAGCCCTTGTGAAATTCTCCATTTCTCTGCTCTGTGGCTCTGGATGCTGGAATCCACATACACTTCAACATGGCCAATTGCTGTTCTGGAATGTACAATGCCTTGAATAAAACAAAGTGAAGCTTCACTGTGAAAATCTGCTTTTGGTGGTAGATTACTTTCCTAGGACTACCATAACAAAATAACATAAATTGGGTAGCTTATACGAATAGAAATGTGTTGCCTCTCAGTTCTGGGTGTAAGAAGTCTGGTTTCAGGGTGTTGGCAGGGCTGTGTCCTATCAGAATGCTCTAGGGGAAGATCCTTTCTTGTCTCCCAGCTTCCGGTACCCCTAGGTGTTCCTTGGCTAGCCTTTAACCTCAGCCTCCATCCTCACATGGTCATGTCCCCTCTGTCTCTCTGTGACTCTTCTCCTTTTTTATGACACCACTCAAATTAGATTAGGGCTCACCCTACTTTCAGACTACTTCAGGTTATCTCTAACATCTTCAAAGACTCTATTCCTAAATAGGGTCACATTCACCCGTACCAGGGATTAGATCTTCACCATATCTTTTTGAGGAGGACACGATTCAAACCTTAGCAGGAAGGACTGAAAAGCAATTCAACGTCTGTTCTGCCTCTATGTTTTCTAGGATTACACCACTATCTTCCAGGCTTTGTATATCCTTCTTTCACATCTTCCTGGTTAGGTTTTCTCCAGGAAAAATAAACATAAACTTTAAAAAATAGTTCATTGTGTCAAAACAGACTTTATCATATAATTTACCTAACTATGAGCATTCAGTAAACACTAATTGAGTTCTGGGTTGTCAATAATTATTCAGCTCTAAAAAATTGTTGTTGTTACTGTTGTTATTTGCCGTCGAGTCGGCCCCGACTCATAGCGACCCCTCCTTGGGTTTCCGAGGCAGTATCACTACGGAAGTAGATTGCCCAAACTTCCTTCCGAGGAATGGCTGGTGAGTTGGAACCTCCAGCCTTCTGGTTAGCAGTCAAATGCCTTGGGCACTACACCCTCAGAGCTCCTCCTTTATAAAGCAAAGATTCATGTCTAACTATTCTAAATGCCCTTTGTAGTACAATGATCATGAAAGTCATCCCTATCTGATTATTGAGAGGACATGAATTTGGGCACTGGACTTTGAGAAAAAAGATAAAGAGGAAGTTATTGCCTACCACAACATATTCTTCTTTCCAAGAGCTGGTGAGTTTCCTTCATATATGGAGTCAATCCTACAATTTTCAAAATATTCTTATTTTCTCTTTCTGGGAATTGCTTAGGGTGGAAGTGATACACCCAGTGATGCACCATAGACCACTGAGTATACAGTACAGTCAGAAGGAAACTGGACCAGAAGTCAATGTCCCAGTTTCTACTTCTAGTTCTATCACTTTCTACCTGTGAGATTCTGGAAGATTCACTTCATAGCTCTGAGTTTCTGTATTGTCATTCATTCTTCAGATCAGATCATCACCTGCCTCCCTATTTCATAAAGTGTTGAAAAGATTAAGGATAATATTTTCAAAAGCACTTTAAAGTATATAAAAACAAACAAACCAACAAAACCATTTGCTGTAGAGTTGAATCCAACTCACAGTGACTCTACTTGCATCCAAGTAGTACTGTGCTGCATAGGGTTTTCAATGACTGTGACCTTTTAGAGGTAACTCACCAGGACTTTCCTCTCAGGCACCTCTGGCTGAACTCAAACTGCCAGCCTTGCAGTTGGAAGACAAACAGTTGACTTCTTGCACCACCCAGGGATGTCTTACAGGCACAACATTATATTTATTTACCACTAGATCATGAATTCCTTGATGGTAAGAACCAAGACTTAGTTATATTTGAATTCTCCCCCATTCCTAACCCAAACCTGTTACTAAATGCTCAATAAATTTTGATCCTAAGTATCATGAGATAAGAGAAAAATAAAAGCCAACACCAAAGGGTCAAGGTGCCTGTTGGTTGGCATCACCATCTAAAGAAGGAGAGTGGCAGAAGGAAAAATGGCAAAAGAAATCTGCTCTATGAAAATACGTGAGCAACAATGCATTGGAAATCACAGACTCTCTTTTTGGCCACTGTTTTACATGTAGATATAAAATCTAGTCCAGCTAGATTGAGAACAAAGAATGACAGCCTAACAAATTTCAGCAAGCTTAGGATCCGAGAGGAAGGCTCTTCCTGGCTTCTCTCCACCAGTACTCATTCTTGCTCCTAGGAGTTTTTTTTCCCAGATGTGCACCATGATTGGTAGATTACAGAAAAATAATTCACTGCTCATTTCAGCTCCTCCCTTCTATCTTCTGTGAGTCATTTTCCCAAAGCAATTTGAAAGTGAGGGATAAAGAGATTGTGGAGGAAAAAAAAGCAATGTGAGGAAGGACAAAGATGTGAGAATGAGAAAGTTCCAACAACAGCAATCTGTAATACTGAATTTTTTTCTGATTTTTTAAAAGTTGCCTATTTGTGATAGGGCAACATAACCAGCACTGGAATCATGATTCTTCAATAAAATATTACATACATTATGGCTTGTGTGAGTGGATCCCCTGGACAGTGGAGGAAGAGGGGCTATGCCTATGTGGGGAGATGATGTGAAGGAGAGGACAGTATACAGTAGAAAAGACAGGGACCACAAATGATGAAAGAATTAGCCAAAAGCAGGAACTTGGAGCTAGAGAAAAAACATAGGGTTGTCCATAATCCCTGCAGGTATTGGGGGACAATTTGGTTTCCCAATAAGGAGATGGGGGCTCTAGTCATTCTATAGGGTGGCCCCAAAAGCTGATGAATATGGAAGCATTCAAGTAGCTGATATCTAGGTTATTGTCTATAGTCTTTTACTCTAGCTTAAGTGTATGGATGAGGGAGAGGGAGGCAGGAACAGATGAAAGTCTCCCCACATACCTTTTTCTGTAGTTTGAGTGAAGATTTACAGAGCATGTTAGTTTTCCATTCAACTATTTATATACATTTTGTTTCATAACATTGGTTGCAATCCCTTCTATGTAACAATACTCTTACTCCTTTCACCAGGAGTTCCCTGCTTCCATATTTCCTTCTTTCCTGACCCTTCCTGCCTTCTGAGCTTTGTTTTTGGCAAATGTTGCCCTTCTGGTCTCATATGGTTGATTGTATTGGGGAATACCCTCCTCCTTGGTATTGTTATTCACTTTAGAGGACTGTCTATTTGGCTGAAAGTTGATCCAGGAAAGTTCAGTTCCAGGTTTGAAGGGTGTCTAAGGGCCAGAGTCTTAGGGATCTACTAGTCTCTTTCAGACCAATAAGACTGGTCTTTTTTATGCTTTGGAATTTTGTTCTACATTTTTTTTTAATCCCTCTCAGTCCAAGACTTTCTATTGTGATCCTGATCAAAGTGGTTGGTAGTGGTAGGCAAGTACCATTTAGTTCTTCTGGTCTCCAGGTAGTGGAGGCCGTGGTCCATTAGTCCTTTGGACTGTTTTCCTGAGTCTTTGATTTTCTTCACTCTTCCTTTCTCAGGATGAGGAGAGACCAAAAGTTGGATTTTAGGTTTTGCAAGATTTTAAGACCCCAGTCACTACTCACCAAAGTGGGATGTACAACATTGTCTTTATAGACTATGTTATGTCAATTGACCTAGTTGTCTGCCAAGACTGTTATCTTAAGTCCCCAAACCCAGTGAGTCATTCTCTTGAGATATTTGGTTATAGCTAAGAAGTTTTCAGAACTTTAACCCTGTATGTGCTACAATATCCTTAGATATATTTACTGCACCTCCAAATATATGTTTAGAAATATCCTCTATCAAAGGTGTATACACTCCCATTTACCTTCCCACATCTGTTCAGCTTGTCTACCTATGTATCTACTCACAGATGTTGTTTTTTATTACTATTATTGCAGGACTGTGTGTACAATAGTATTTACCTTCGTTATCTTTTACTCTTGTGTCCTTTCCAGTGATTTCCTTTGCCATTGGTTGTGTGGTGCTGCCCCCCCTCCTTACTGTATATTGCCTTTCCTTGCACTTCTTTTACTACATGTCTACTCTCTAGTTAGCAATTTATACCCCTTCCTCACTCATCCCTGGAAACCATCAAAGAATGTTTCCTTGACTTGTAATGATAGTGGTCTCACAACATTTGTCACTCTGTGATTGACTTATCTCATGTAGTACAATTGTTCTCCAGGTTCATCCATGTTATGAGGTACTTTGCAGATTCTTCATTCTTCTTCTTCTTCTTTTTTTTTTTTTTTTTTGACTTTCATTGTTGTGAAAACACACAGCAAGACATTGGCCAACATAACAACTTTCACATTTACAGCTCAGGGACATTGATGACATTTTTCATGTTGTGCCACCATTATTGCTATCCTCTTCCAAAATATTCTACCACCATTAGCATAAACTCAATGCCTCACACACAAGAGCTTCCCCTTTCTCCCTCCTTCTTATGTCTGGTAACCACTAATAATCTTTGATTTCTTCTCCCCCCGCAACCTATCTAGGAATTTAGTCTTCCTTCCCCTTCTATCCCTGGTAACCAACAAAGAGTTTCCTTCTATGTATAAACCTTTCCTTGACTTTTTACAACAGTGGACTAATACATTATTTGTCCTTCTGTGATTGACCTGTTTCACTCAGCATAATGTCCTCCAAGTTCATCCATGTTATGTGGTGTTTTGCAGAGTCTACATTATTCTTAAGTGTTGTACAGTATTCCATTGTGTGTACGTATCGTAGTTTGTTTATCCATTCCTCGGTTGATGGCCACTTAGGTTGTTTCCATCTCTTTCCTATTGTGAATACTGCTGCAATGAACATGGGTGTGCATATGTCTGTGTCCTGCCTCTCACTTCTTCAGGATACATACCTAATAATGGGATTGCTGGATCAAATGGTATTTCTATTCCCAACTTCTTAAGGAATCAGCATACTGATTTCCACATGATTGTATCATTTTACAGTCCCACCAGCAGTGTAGGAGAGTCCCAATCTCGCCACATCCTTACCCACATTTTTTATTTTCTGTCTTGTTGAGCTTTGCTATTAATGCTGGGATGAGATGGTATCTCACTGTTGTTTTGATTTGCATCTCTCTAATGACTAATGATCACAAACATTTCTTCATGTGTTTGTTGGCTGCCTGAATATCTTCTTTGGTGAAATATCTGTTCACATCTTCTGCCCATTTTTAATTAGATTGTTTGTCTTTTTGATGTTGAGGTGTTGGAATTTTATGGAAATTTTAGAGATAAGACCTTTGTCCAGTATGTCATTGTTGTTGTTGTTATGTGCCGTTGAGTCGGACCTGACTCATAGCGACCTCTCCTTGTGTTTCCAAGGTGGTATCACTATGGAAGTAGATTGCCCCATCTTTCTTCCGAGGAGTGGCTGGTGGGTTTGAACCGGCAGCCTTCTGGTTAGTAGTCAAGTGCCTCAGGCACTACTTGCCAAATCTTTTTTCCCATTCTGTAGGTTCTCTTTTTACTCTTTTGGAGAAGTCTTCTGATGCACATAAAAATTTGATTTTTAGAAGGTCCCAATAATCTAGTTTATCTTCTGCTGTTTGTGCACCTTGGATTATACTTGATAGTCTATCGATGCCATAAATTAGGTCCCCAAAGTTTGCCCCTAGTTTTTCCTTGATGAACTTTATAGTTTTAAATTTCACATTTAAGTCTTTGATCCATCTGGACTTCATTTCTATGTATGGTGTGAGGTATGGATCTTGTTTCATTTCTCTGCAAATGGATATCCAGTTTTGCTGGCACGATCTGTGAAAGAGACTATCCCTTCTCATTTAATGGATTTCAGTCCTTTGTCAGAGACCAGCTGACCATAGGCCAATAGATCTATTTCTGGGTTCTCAATTCTGCTCCACTAGTCTGTGTTTGTCATTGTACCCACACCAGGCTGTTTTGACAACTGTGGCTGTGCAGTAGGTTTTGAGATCTGGCAGTGTGAGATCTCCTACTTTGTTCTTCTTTAGTAGTGCTTTGCTTATCTGAGGTCTCTTTCCTTTCCATGTAAAATTAGTGATTGATTTTTCCATGTCTTTAAAGAATATTGATGAAATCTGATTCATTAGTTTTTTAATGTTGTGTAGTATTTCATCATGTATTTGTACCATAGTTTGTTTAGCCATTCATCCATTGATGGGCATTGTTTTTGTTCTGTAGTGCTGCTCTAATAGAAACACCACAGGGGGGTAACTTGAACAAACAGGGATTTATTATCTTACAGTTTAGGAGGCTAGAAGTTTGAGTTCAAAGTGCCAGCTCTATGGGCTGGGTGAAAGCTACTCAACCTTGGGCTTCAACTCTGCCTCTTGTTCCCAGCCCACTGAAACTGAACGCTTCTCTTAACTCAGACAGTTGCTGGCCACTGAGGCTAACAAACCAAGGTCAACAAGTAAAATGGCACAGTTCCAAAATTATCAAGCACAGAGCAGGCCACTAATTCAAGTCCATTAACAATCCCAAAATCAGCAGACAACTTGGCAGACCATTGAGATGAAGACTCAACCAAATGCAGGATCCAAGCATCCCAAAAGCTAGAGACTTTCCTCAAAGCTCCTTATATACTGGAAACAGACCACATCCCTAAAACAACTACTCTGCTGCTCACAGTAGATTCCACCATGGAGTTGATTATTAGTCTCATAATGGGTAATAACTGCATCCAGCTGCCCAGCCACTCAAGACCAAGCCTAGCCAAGTTGACACACAACCTTGACTACCACAGGCACATTGATTGTTTCTATCATTTTGCTATTGTGAATAATGCTGCAATAAGCATGGGTGTGCATATATCATTTGTGTCACAACTCTTATTTCTCAAGGATATTGTGGTGGTTATGTTTGTGTGTCAACTTGGCTGGGCCAGGTTGAGTGATGGGCAGCTGAATGTAGTTATTCCCCATGGTAAGATTGGTAATTAACTCCATGGTGGAATCTATTGGAGCAGCTCATTAGCTGCTTTGGGTATGTGGTCTGCTTCCTGTAAATAAGAAACAGCTTTGGGAATGGTCTCTAGCTTATGGTATACTTGAACCCTGCATATAGCTAAGTCATTGTGCTGTAGCCTGCCATGCTCTGCTGATCCTAGGACTTTTAATAGACTTGAATTAATGGCCTGCCATGTGATTTGGTAATATCAAGACTGTGCCTTGTTACTCGTTGACCTTGGGTTTGTCAGCCTCAGCAGCCAGTAGCTGCCTGAGTGAAGAAAAGCCTCCAGCTTCAGTGGGCTGGGAACAGGAGGCAGAGCTGAAGCCCAAGGTTGAGGGGCTTTCGCCCAGCCCCTAGAGCCTGGCACTTTGGACTCAAACTTAAAGCCTCCAAATTGTAAGAAATTCCTGGTAAAGCCATCCCACTGGAGGTATATTCTTCTCAGAGCGGTACTAGGTAACTAGAACAGATATATACCTAGTAATAAGATTGCTGGGTCATATGTTATTTCTATTTCCAACTTTTTAAGGAAGCAAAGAGGCCCTTTCTTATTTCCTCTTCTTTCAGATGTCAGGTAAGGCCAGAGAACTGGCTGTTTCTACCAGGCAGGATGGCATAGTCCATCTCTGATTCAGAAACCAATAGCCAAACTGTTCTTCCTTCCCTCGCAGTGAAGCAGAGAATGAAGCACTTTCCCAGAGATTTGGATATTTAAAAAAATCACTTGGCCTAAATTATACCATAATTGCCCATCTGTTGGTTTCATCTGTGGATTCATGGTGGACTCAGGAATGGCTCCCTGAGTCCAGTTCTAAGCTCTTTACCTTACTTGAATTAGGGACTGTTTGGTATTAACAGCATGTTTTATTTTTGTTTAAAAATACCTCAGTTGGCTTGAAACCCATAATATATTAAAGAGAAATGTAGCAGGCACTATTTAGCACAATCCCATGATGCTTGTTTGATAGCAGATATATGCCAGGGGCACACTGCCAGGTGTAAGAGAGAAAAGCTGAGTGTGGCAGCTCTGCCCTCAGAGTGTTTACAGTCCACTGGAGGATATCTTCAGGGAGCAAATCCTTCCAGCATACAACCAAGTGCAGAGGAATTCAGAAGAGGGCGTGAAGCTCCCATCCCCACGCCCATGTCTCCAATTGGACCCTTCCTCTCTGACCAGTTGAGTAGACAACCTGTAACACTGCAAGTCTTCTCCCTTCTCAATGAAGAGAGGTGAAAAAACACAGGCTGCTTCTCTTACATAGGTTCCCTAGCTTCTTTTTTTTAGCCCATCTCATCTTCTCCTGGTTTTGTTCAATTTTCTGCAAGCTTTTCTATCTGGCTCGCTTATCTCCCTCTATCCCTCAGAACCATCTCCAGTAATTCCATTGACTGGCAGGGATATTTTTCCCTCAGAGAGCAAAGGTGAGCAACTGTAGCACCATGTGCCCCCTCACAATCCTTCTGAACCCTGTGGACCCACTTCCTGGCTTTTTAGGTCAGTGGGAGCTTTGGATAGAGTATCTCCTTTTTTTTTTTTTTCCCCAAGCTTTTAACTTTTGGCTTCCAGGCTTTCTTTTCTTTTTGTTTTTAACATTTTCTTGTGGTTTGGGTGAAAGTTTACAGAGTCAATTTGTTTCCCATTCAACAATTTGTACACATTTCGTTTTGTGACATTAGCTGTGATCCCCTTGAGGTAATAGTACTCTTCCCACTTCCTCCCTGGGTTCCATGTTTCCATTTGTCCTCCTTTCCTGCCCCTTCCTGCCTTCTGAACTTTGTTTTGGGGCAAGTGCTGCCTTTTGGTCTCATGTGGTTGATTGTTCTGAGGAGTACATTCCTTGTGAGTGCTATTGTTCACTTCATAGGCCTATTTTTCGGCTGAAAGGTGATCCCCACAGGTGGGTTCAGTTCTAGGTGTGAAGGATTTCTAAGGGCATAGTCTCCAGGGATCCATGTGTCTCTACCAGACCAATAAGTCTTTTTTTATTATTTTGAATTTTGTTCTATATTTTTCTCCCACTCTGTCCACGATCTTAGGTTTTCTTCTCTTAATTGTGTCTGGAACTACATTTCACACAACAAAAGCCAACCCAGTTTTAAAGGGTAGATGAGTTAGGATTATGTAGGGGAATCTCATCATTTCAATTCCATCAACAATGTCAAGCTACGTTTACTAGTTGCCATGGAGTCACTTCCAACTCATGGTGATCCCATGTGTGTCAGAGTAGAACTGTGCTCCATGGGGTTTTCCATGGTGGAATTTTCAGAAGTACATCACCTTCCTTCAGAGGCAGCTCTGAGTGAGCTCTAACCTCCAACCTTTCAGTTTGCAGCTCAGCATCTTAGATCATTTTCACCACTTAGAGACTCCAAAAACCAGTTATCCAGTTATTTCCAACTCGTGGTGATCCACGTGTTCACAGTAGATCTGCTCCACAGGGATCAATGGCTGATATTTTTGAAAATAGATTGCTAGACCCTTCTTACAAGGTCCCTCTGGGTTACTTGAACCTCCAACATTTCGTTAGAACTCAAGCACATTAACCATTATACAACCCATGGACTCTGAGCTAAGTTTAACCCACTGAAAATGTAGAGAATGAAAAGAACTGAATGCAATGCCATGGAAAAGACACAGAACTAGGCACTGGGGTCAAAGTATGGGTGCTAGTCTCACAATTGACTCTGCCACATGATCTTAGGCAAGTCACTCAACCTTTCTGACTCTAACAGATTATGCCTTTCAGCCTATGCTGACATAGTTAGCAGAATCAAGTGCATTCATTTTTATAAACATGACTTATAAACTGTAAAGCACTATTCAGTCAAAGGCTATTACCAAAGACTGTGTCAAACCTAGAGACACAGCCAAGGTGTACTCTTCCCAACAAACAAAGCAAGGACTGGATGGGGTCTTGCTCACCAGTTGTTCTCAGTGCTTGGCATGTTAAATGAGTGAATGAATGAAAAAATGAACAAATAAAATTATACATCCAGAAGGTATGAAATGTCAAGTCCTTCCATGTATTTGTGAACCAGTGATGGGAACAATGAGGAACTCTGGTGGTGCAGTGGTTAAGAGCTTGGCTGCTAACTCAAAGGTTGGTCAAGATGTAGCTGTCTGCTTCTGTTAAGATTACAGCCTTTGAAACCCTATAGGGCAATTCTACTCTGTCATATAGGGTCACTGTGAGTTAGGATTGATTTGACAGCATTGGGTTTGGTTTTGGTTTGTCTTGGAGAGAGTAAAAAAAGCAGAAAACCACCTATGTCTCTCTTGAATTTGCATCTATGAATTGAGCCCCATTTGTTTGAAGAGTGGAAAAGCTGAACTAGAACGGGATGTTTCTGCTTAGAGATGAACACTAAAAATTCTGATCTCCTGTGTACTCAGGGAAACTATATATTTAGAAAAGCTAAGATGTCACTTTGAGGACGAAGGTATGCCCGAGCTACACCATAGTATTTTCAGTTGCCTCATATGGAAGGAAGGTTGGGCAATCCTACTTCCGTAGTGATACTGCCTCGGAAACCCAAGGAGGGGTCGCTATGAGTCAGGTCTGACTCGACGGCACATAGCAACAACAACAACAACAACATATGCATGCAAAAGCTGACAGTGAATGAGACTGAAGAAGGGTTGATGGCTTTGAATTATGATGTTGGCAAAGAATACTAAATTTACCATGGACTGCTAGAATGAACAAATTTGTCTTGGAAGGAATATAGCCAGAATGCTTCTTTGATGCAAGGATGGGGAGACCCTGTCTCACATACTTTGGACATGTTATGAGGAGGGACGAGTCCCTGGAGAAGGACTTTATGCTTGTCAAGTAGAGAGTCAGCGAAAAAGAGGAAGACCATTCATGAGTGGCTGGTTGCCACTGTTTGAACAAGGGGTTCAAACATAGCAATGATACTGAGGATGGGCACAGGACTGGGCAGTGTTTTTACTATTGTACAGAGCATTGCTATGAGTTGGAACTGACTCGATGTCACCCAACAACAAATATCTCAATAGCAAAATCTTGCAACGTCATAGTGATTTATAGTTTATCACCACCACCATTTTGTCAGTTTGTTACAATGTGGTGGCTTGTGTGTTGCTATGATGCTGGAAGGTATGCCACAGGTATTTCAACTACCAGCGGGGTCACCCATGGTGGACAAGTTTCAGCAGAGCTGCCAGACTAAGATCAGGATTTCAAAGGGCCTAGCAATCTATTTCTGAAAATCAGTTGGTGAAAGCCCTATGGAGCATCACAGAATATTTTTCAATATTGTCTCCAAAGATGCACTCCCTGGGAAATATGTAGGAGCTGCAACAGTTGATTCAAGCACACCAACGATCATGAAGGTGGTGCAGGACCAGGCAACGTTTTGCTCTGTGGCATGTGGAGTCACCATGAAGCAACTAACTTGATGGCAACTAACAACAACATAGTTTATCAAGTGTTTTCAAGTACCAGACCTCATTCTGTTCTTCAAAATACCAAGTTGGGCAAGTTATTCCCATTTCCCCAATGAGGAAACAGGGGTTCAGAGGAGTTCATAAACTTGTACCAAATTACAGCACCAGCAAAGCTGGGATTTGGGAACTGTTTTCTTGACTCCTGGAATGTTTCGATAATGCTATTGAAGACAGTAATGAGAGTATTTCCATTATTAAGCTGATGCCCTGTAGCAGCCAAAACCATTGTGATGTTCTCTTTATGTTTTTGCTAGAATTACTTTAATCCTGAAGCCCTGGAGAGTAGGTCATGTCCTGATAAAATATGGACAAAAAAATCCTTTGCAAGTAAGAGTTTCAATAGAGAAATAAACTGATTTTTTAATATTTGACTTCATTAATAATCAAATAATTGCAGACAATAATGATATGTCATTTCCCCCCTGTCCAATTAGGAATAATAAAATTAATGTTGATAAGAATGCAATAACACTGGCGTTTATGTTCAACATTGGTGGCCTTGTATACTGCTATTACCCTTTTAGACGCTGTTTGGCCATACTCATCAAGAACCATGAAATTGTTCACACTCTCTGATCAGCTAATCTTACTTCTGGGGATCTAAACTAAGGAAATAATGTGAAACAGAGAGAACAGGGAAAAAAAAGTACCTTCCTGAAGCCTGATTGTTAAATTCTCCTTGGAATAGTCACAAGGTATCATGGTATCTTTTTAATAAATTTCCTCTTTGCTTAATTTGAGTTGGTTTCTGTTACCAGGAACTGGAATTTTCATTATTACAAATACACTGACACATAAAGATAGCTACTCTAAATATTAATATCCTCCCCTACCTTTCTTTGTAATCAACCCCAATTGATTTTTCTAGCCCCACTGCCTGAAGTACCTCGCCCCCACCTCCCATCTATCTCAAAGCTCTGGTCAAATTAGACTTCTCACAGTTTACCAGAGGGCCCATGGACTCACACATGGTGTAGTTTTTTTCTTTTTTGATGCCAGGGTTCTTAAATGTTAGTGACCCCTGAGACCATGGCCTTAAAACACCCTTCTGACCTAGAACCAAGGCATTTCCAGAGACCACCTTTCAGCCATACAATAGGCCCATAAAATAAACAGAACACCCAAAGGAAACTACTACTTAGAATAATCAACCATACAACAACAAAAGGATAACATGTGCCCAAAAGCAAAGATGAGAAGGCAGAAAGGGGTAGAAAATCCAGACTAGGAAACAGGAAACCCAGGACAGAAATAGGGAGAGTACTAACACTTTTTCCAGAACACAGCTAATATCATGGAACACGCTATGCACAAACTATCAAATGGGAAACTAATTTGCTCTGTAAAGTTTCACCTAAAACAGAACAAAAAATTAAAAAAAAAAAAAAACTTTAGTGAGCATCAGAATCTCATGGAAAGGTGATTAAAACACATATTGCTGGACACACACACACACACCTCTTCCTTTCTGTTTCAATAGGACCTGTGGGAGGTCTTCCTGCATGGTGCAAACAGCTAAGTTCTCCACTACTGTCTGAAAGGTTGGCAGTGCAAACCCACTCAGAGGCACCTGGGAAGATAAGTCTGACAATCTGCTTCCGAAATGTGACAGTCTTGAAAACTCTATGGAACAAACACAGTTCTGTTCTGCACACACGGGTCACCATGACTCAGCATCCACTTACCGGAAATGAACAGCAACCAACCTAAAGGTTAGTGGTGTCACAGCAGAGAGGCCTGGTAATTTATTTCCCTAAAAATTATGGCCAAGAACACCATAAGGAGCAGTTCTACCCTATAACACATAGGGTCGCCATGAGTCATAATCAACTTGATGGCAATGAGTTTTGTTCTGGGCTATCGTTTGACCCATTGCTGAGAATTCGCATTTCCACCTAAGATATCCTGAATCAGAATTTGGATTTTAGCAAGATCCCTTGTGGTTCTTATAGATCTTGTTAAAATATAGATTTTTACTCAGTATCTCTGGGATGGAAGTACAAATTTTTAGCAGGAGGTTGGACCAGAACGAACCTGTTTAAAGCCCTGTTTTATCTGAGGGAAAATGAGGCATGATTAGGGAAGTCTTCAAAACACATGCTTTTTTTTTTTTTTTTTTTTTGAGACAGGTGGGATCTCTGTTACTTCTTGTGTAGGGAGGAGACATTAAAAAGTGGTATTTTAGAGGAAGAGCCTGATGATGATGTAGAGAGTGGTCTGTAATGCAGTAGTGAGTGAGGGGAGATCATGGTGCCCACATGTATTATCAAGGGAATTTGCTCTGATTTTTGATGAAAGCAAGCTGTAGTCCCCAAGTTATGAACATCCAACTTAGAGACAATTCGTATTTGCCCTTTAATGTTATGTAAATTGCCCTGACTTTGAAATAATTGAACCAACCCCTACTTGCAACAAATTCTTCATCACAATCACCTTCACTTGCTGCACACGCAGGTTCTAAATCATATTTTGCAGCCATCTCCACTCCCACCAGGCTTAACTAATTGTCCCCTGTGCTTCTTTGGGGTGAGAATAGCACCTATTACACTGTATAATGACAGTTAGTTGTATAATCAATTCCAGCTCCCCAGCTAATTGTGAGTTCCTGAAGGGCTGGCCTGTGGCCTCGGCATCTCTGTACCCCCAAAATGAGCACCATGCTTGATATGGAGTAGGCATACACATATGGAAGACTGAATTATTCCTTTCTGCCTCTTTTTACAGGAAGTTATGGTGTTATCCTCTTCCCACAGGATCCATTAGCATATTGAACGGCTATTTTAAAAATAACAACGATTAGCCATGATAGCAAAAGAAGAAACATGAGCAGAGTTTATTAGTTTGCCAGACTAGTAAATATCATCTTGCTTTTCTCTCTAAACTCTCTAATGAAGATAGCAGCTCTCAGGCAAATAAATAAAACATCAGGTTGATAACACACAGCACATCACAAGTGCAGTCCACTAATTTGCTCATTGCTGAAGGACATTAGCAGCCTTTGGGGCAATCATCATAAACACACTGCCCAGTTGTCCCTTCTCCTAGATAAATTGTACCAAACTAAGGTTTTAACATTTTTCAACGTCTTATGTGTATTTTACTTCAAAAACGTTTTTTTTAATAGCAAGATACCCATTTTAATCAAATGAAAGCTACTTTTCAGTAATTGTCCTAAAAGCTAATTCCTTCCCTTAAAAAAAAAAAAAAATCCTTTTGAATCACAAGTGGCTGGGCTAAACAGTGCTCTCTGAATATTAATGTGAACTTAAGCTATTAAAATGTCATGGTTAACCTTTTTAAAACTTAATTAAATTAAAATAATAATATGTGGAACAGTTTTCCTGGAAGGAAAGGCTCTTTTTCAAAGAACCTGTTCCAAGTCTCAGAGCTAACACCTTGAAGTCATGGTGGGAAGGTGGTTTTTGCATGCAGACAAAGAGCGCCAGGCTTTGCACGTGCTGTGATTAACTTTTAGTGTTAGTATTGGAGTTAATTATTGTAGCATACTGGAGGGCAGGGACAATTTACTTGCCTGATCACACCTAATAAGATGTATTTGCAGATGCCAGCATCTCCTGGACTTAATCAACAAACTATCAAGACAATCAATCTTGTTAGGTCCCCATGTCCTTGTGATTTTTTTTCCAAATCAAAAAGATAAAAATCCAAGGGCAGAGTGGTAAGGATATAGGCAAGCTGCTTAGAAGGCCTGTTAACTAGCATCAGGCTTATCTACCTCCTTGGCTAGAGCCAGTGTGCAGGAGGCAGGGGCTGAGTGTCCGATAAGCAAGGTAAGCACGGGTGGTTCTTACTTACTAATCTGTGAAGCTGTTCCTTACAGATTTGTAAGTAAGCACCACCTGTGCTTACCCTTCCTGCTGGACACTCCATCTCTGTCAGGGTTTATAAATTTGAAAAGAGGCATTGATTCCATAGAAAGATGCCATGGAGTTGAGAGAGAGAGACAGATGCCAGCCATACCTAGAAGTAGAATCTTTGATGTGGAAAAATGTGAAACTGTTCACTACAGATTAGTAAGTAAGCACAAGTAAGTCAGTGCTTACCTTGCTTAGAGGGTAATTCAACAGTGCCTGGAGGGTTGGTTCACCCTAAAGCCTGATTCCATTGAGAACTATATTCAATCCAGCCTACACCAGGTGCAGGGAAATTAACATCAGAGCACTCCAACTCTTCTCGGTAACAGGCCTTGGAAGGTTTTAAAAAGGGCCCTGCCTAGTTGATACCGTGTACAAAAAGGTTGTTACCCACCTACCCATGACATAATACTCACTCACCACTTTCTACACAAGGAATAAGTTTCTGTTACTTTATTTTATAATATAAATGAGTCCAGTGAATAAATTTGTAAAAGAAACTGGCTGTGATGTGGAACAGGTGAGAAACTTACATAAAGTAGTATGCCTTAGTTTCAACTATTTCTTTACAGGTCCCCAAAGGACCACAAGATGGTAAGGTTGGAATCACTTATGGGCACATAAAATAGGCAGAGTGCTGGCATGACCAATCTGGAGGGGTATTATACATGACCAATTTGGAAGGGTAGCATACAGTAAATGGGCAAATGCAGGTGGCAGCAGGAGCCAGTCTCATGGCTACTGAAAACTGATCTAAGAATATTGTGGGATCATAAGTCCTAAACAATGAAAAATGAACACTGTTTAGCATGAACACCTAGATTTCTATGTAGTTCATCGTTTCATCCCCTCATTCACTCAACACATCAACACAAATTTGCTGAGCACCTAATATGTGCTCTACCTGTACACGATTGTGCTGTACATGTTCCTGCTTTCACTAAAACTGAGCTGTCTATGATAGTTTGCACAAAGCTTCTCTTGGTCAAAACTGCTTGTATGCCAACACTGGGGATCTTTGTTGACCTTCTGGCTTACCAAAATATATCATTCCAGAAGTAACTAACATACTTTGCATTTTCATTCCATTGGTAAGGACTAGTCATATGACCACACATATCTGCAAGGGAGACTGGGAAGTGTGGTCTCCAGTCTATGCCCAGATAAAATTCAGTTTCTAGTACCATGTGGAGGTCCCTGGGTAGTGAAAACAGTTTACGCTTGTCTACTAACTTAAAGGTTGGCAGTTCAAATGCACCCATTTCAAATGTACCCAGCACTACTACAAATGAAAGGCCTTGCAGTTTGCTTCCATGAAGATTACAGCCAAGGAAACTCCATGTAGTAGTTCTACTGTGTAACACATGGTGATATGGCCATCAGTTGAAATCAACTCAATAGCCATAGGTTTGGGTTTGGTATTACCATGTGAAAGAAGAGGAAAACCTGCTGTCATATTTGCTTTCATAACACATACAGTGGTGATTTAATTGAACTGATAAAGCAAGAATTTGGGGCACCTCCACAGACCAGAGAGAGGGAGAGATGTTCAGAATCTAACAGCCATTCTCAACAACTGAGAGTTCTTAACAGAACCAACAGAGCTCTCCACTGGGATCAAACCCCACTTCAAAGCCATGGGCTCAGGGGTAGGTGCAGGTTTTAGAGTCCTACAGGACTGACAGGTGAATCACATCCTCACCAGTCATGCAAACTTAAAAAAAAGCAATACCTGATCTTATTTAGGCATATTTGGACCTTTTTAAAGTTTGAAGATAAAAGTATGCTCTGAAGGGATGGCTGGCAAGATGGCGGACTAGGCAGAAAGACTGCACAGACCCTCTTCAACAAAGAAAAAGGAAACCAATTAACACAGACACAGAAGATAATCTTGTACCCCTGATCCTTGAAGGAAAGGATATAGAAGTGGACTAAACCCCAACTAGCAGAAGAATTTGCGTGAAAATACCAAAAAAAGAGACAGATGGAGCTGCGGTCTGGCAGTGATCCTGAACAATCCCTATGGCACAGACAGCTTGGAGATTCACGAGTGGTGGTAGGACCTAAGAATTAACCTAAAAATCACCCTGCTAGCCAGGGACTGCACAGGGGACTGTGCATGGTGGCTGGGGAACAAACAGAGAAGGTGAAGAGAAAGGTGGGCTGAGCTGTGAATTTTTGCCATTTTGAAAGTTTAAAAAGTGGCTTGACTATTTTGGATATTTAAAGAGACAGCGCTCTCACAGATTCCTGGGGTTTAAGAACACATTCTGCTTTCCAGCAACCCCAAGGACACTTGGGACCTGCAACACTGACAAGGTACGACATTTCTCTTGTTACTCTTATAACTCACACCCACTTGGTGAATGGGGGTGCGGCCATCCCCCACTCCCAACTACCTTCTGGACCCACAGGAACTCCATCACAGTCTGTGTGCTCAGACGGAGCCTGGGTGCCTTGCCCTGTCCTCCACCGATTATTTTTCTCCTTTTTTATTTTTATTTTTCGCTTTCTTTTTTCTGGTGATTAATTTGCTTGTATTTGTCTGTTTTAAAACAACTACTAATATTAATACTTTTGTCCTTTTTATTATTATTATTAATCTTCCTCTCCCAGGTCCTAGTTCTCAGCATTTTTTCTTTTCCCTGTTCCTGGTTGAAATTTTTTTTTTTTTTTT
>NW_006921829.1:3339-13529 GCF_000298275.1 Orycteropus afer afer | reverse complement strand
ATTCAAGGTCATATTTTGGCTCTTGTGGACTTGTTTTAATTGTCTTCAACTTCAACTTGAACTTGCATATGAGAAGTTGATGGTCTGTTCCACAATCAGCTCCTGGTCTTGTTTTGGCTGGAGATATATTGAGCTTCTCCATTGCCTCTTGCCACAAATGTAGTCAATCTGATTCCTATGTACTCCATCTGGTGAAGTCCATGTGCATAGCCACCATTTGTGTTGTTGAAAAAAGGTATTTGCAAGAATAAGTTGTTGGTCTTACAAAATTCTATAATGCGATCTCCAGCGCTATTTCTATCACCAAGAACAAATTTTCCAACTACCACTGATTCTTCTTTGTTTCCAACTTTTGCATTCCAACCATCAGTGATAATCAGCACATCTTGATTGCATGTTTGGTCAATTTCAGACTACAGAAGTTGGTAAAAATCTTCAATTTCCTCATCTTTGGTTTTTGTGCTTGGTGCATAAATTTGAATAATGGTGGTGTTAACTGGTCTTCCTCGTAGGTGTATGGATATTATCCTATCACTGACAGCATTGTACTTCAGGACAGATCTTGAAACATTATTTGTGATGATGAATGCCATCCCATTCCTCTTCAATATGTCATTCCCAGCATAATAGATCATAGGGTTGTCTGATTCAAAATGGCCAAAACCAATCCACTTCAGCTCACTAATGCCTAGGATATCAATCTTTATGGATTCCATTTCATTTTTGACAACTTCCAATTTTCCTAGATTCATACTTTGTACATTGCATGTTCCAGTTATTAATGGATGTTTGTAGATGTTTCTTCTCAATTTTAGTCATGCCATGTCAGCTAATGTAGGTCCTGAAGGCTTTGCTTTATCTGTATCATTAGGATTGGTTCTACTCTGATGAGGCAGCTCTTTCCCAGTAGTATTTTGAGTGCCTTCCAGCCAAAGGGGCTCATCTTCCAGCACTGTATTTGACAATATTTCAGGACTATTCATAAAGTTGTCCAGTAATGTATCAGACAGTGTTTCTCTGCTGTTCATAAGGTTTTCCCTGGCCAATTGCTTAAGAAGTGGATGACCTATTCCTTCTTCCAAGTCTGTTTCTGTCTGGAAGCTCCACTGAAACTCTTCCACCATGTGCAACCCTTCTGGTGTTTGAAACACCAGTGGTGAAGTCTCCAGCCTCACAGCAACACACAAGCCACCACAGTGTGACAAACTGACAGATAAGTCCTTCTCCCTTAGCTTTTCCAAACCTCTCTGCACTACCCTTCCTGGATCCAGCTGTCATTTGCCCTGGCCTTCCTGCTTCTTGCCTTGGGTGGGAGCTCTCTCCTTCTCTCTCCCCTTACCTGGATCTAGCCATTGTCGGCCCTGGCCTTCCTGGTTTCTGCCTTGAGTGGGGGCTCCTTGCTGTACATGAAGGAAAATTGAAGTGTTTACTGATGAAAACCAAAGACTACAGCCCAGCCTTCAGTATGTGTTACACCTCAATATAAAGAAAACAAAAATCCTCACAATTGGACCAATAAGCAACATTATAATAAATGGAAAAAAAAAAATTGAAATTGTCAATGATTTCATTTTATTTGGAGTCACAGTCAATGCCCATGGAAGCAGCAATCAAGAAGTAAAATTACATACTGCACTGAGGACATTTCATTATAATAATTGACTTTGTCTTCTCAAGCTGCTCTTTAAAATCCTCTGTTCAGCTCTTTTGTTCTGTCATTTCTTCTGTTTGCTTTAGCTATTCTCCAGTTAAGAGCAAGTTTCAGAGTCTCTTCTGACATCCATTTTGGACTTTTCTTCCTTTCCTTTCTTTTTAATGACCTTTTGCTTTCTTCACATATGATGTTCTTGATGTCATCACACAGCAAGTCTGATTTTTGGTCACTGGTGTTCAGAGGGTCAAGTCTATCCTTTAAGTGGTCTCTAAACTCAGGTGGGGTGTAATCAAAGTCATATTTTGGCTCTCATGGACTTCTTTTGATTGTCTTCAGCTTCAACTTGAACTTGCATGTGAGCAGTTGACGGTCTGTTCCACAGTCAGCTCCTGGCCTTGTTTTGGCTGTATATATAGAGCTTTTCCATCACCTCTTTGCACAGATATAGTTGATCTGATTCCTGTGTATTCCATCTGGTGAATTCCATATGTATAGCCACCATTTGTGTTGTTGAAAAGGTATTTGCAATGAATAAGTCATTGGTCTTGCAATATTCTATCATGCCATCTCCAGCACCATTTCTATCACCAAGGCCATATTTTCTAACTACTAGTGACTCTTCTTTGTTTCTAACTTTTGCATTCCAATCATCAGTAATAATCAACACATCTTGATTGCATGTTTGATCAATTTCAGACTGCAGAAGTTGGTAAAAACTTCAGTTTCCTCACCATTGGCTTTGGTAGTTGGTATGGAAATTTGAATAATAGCAGTATTAACTGGTCTTCCTTGTGGGTATATGGATATTATCCTATCACTGACAGCATTATACTTCAGGATAGATCTTGAAACATTCTTTGTGACAATGAATGCTATGCCATTCTTCTTTGATCTGTCATTCCTAGCTTAGTAGATTATATGGTTCTCTGAGTCAAACCTGGAGTTAGAAAACCAGAAGGAAAGAATACTTTTAACATTTCTCAAGCTGAAATAACTGAAGAAAAAAATACAAGCCTCAAGTTGCAATAGTGAAAGATTCTATGGGCAAAATATTGAATGATGCAGGAAACATCAAAAGATGGAAGGAATACACAGAATCACTGTACCAAGAAGAATTGGTCAATGTTCATCTATTTCAGTAGGTGGCATATGATCAAGAACCAATGATGCTGAAGGAAGAAGTCTAAGCTGCTCTGAAGGAATTGGCAAAAAACAAGGTTCCAGAAGTTGAAGGAACACATTGAGATGTTTCAACAAACAGATGCTGAGCTGGAGATACTTACTCATTTATGGCAAAAACTTTAGAAGACAGCTAACTGACTGGAAGAGATCCATATTTTTACCCATTCCAAAGGAAGGAGATCCCACAGAATGTGGAAATTATCGAACAATATCATTAATATCACACACAAGTAAAATCTTGCTGAAGATTACTTAAAAAATGATTATGACATTATATTGACAGAGAACTTCCAGAAATGCAAGCTTAATTCAGAAGACAACATGGGACAAGGGATATCATTGCTGATGTCAGATGGATCTTGACTGAAAGCAAAGAATGCTAGAAAGATGTTTACTTGTGTTGTGCTAACTGTGCAAAAGCATTCAATTGTGTGGATTATAACAAATTATGGATAACATTGAGAAAAATGAGAATTCCAGCACACTTAATTGTGCTGATGAGGAATGTGTGCACAAAGAGGCTGCCATTCAAACAGAACAAGGGGATACTGTACAGTTTAAAATCAGGAAGGAAATGTATCAGGGCTGTTTCTTTTCACCATACTTATTAAATCTATATGCTGAGCAAATAATCCAAGGTGGACTATATGAAGAAGAACACAGCATTAGGATTGAAGGAAGATTCATTAACAACCTGTAATATGCAGATGATACAACCTTACTTGCTGAAAGTGAAGATGATTTGAATATCTTACTGATGATTATGAAAGACTTCAGTCTGCAGTATGGATTACATCTCAACATAAAGAAAACAAAATACTCACAACTGGACCAATAAGAAGCATCACAATAAATGGAGAAAAGAGTGAAGTTGTCAAAGATTTCACACTACTCGATTCCAAAATCAACACCAATGAAAGCAGCAGTCAAGATATCAGACATCAGCGACTTACAATAAGATGGTGGAATATGCAGACAAGCTACACAGACCCTCTTCAACAGAGAAAACAGAAACTAATTGACAGAGATACAGAAGATAATCCTGGAGCCCTGAGCTTTGAAAGAAAGTATACAGAAGTGGATTAGACACCAACTAGTGAAGAACCTGAATGAAAACAGTGAGTACAGAGATGGACAGAGCTGCGGACTATCAGCTACTCTGACAGCACCGACAGCCTAAATATTTTCAAGTGGTTTTGGAACATGAGAATTGACCTAAATATCATCCCTGGTTGCCAAGGGCTGCAGGGATGACTGTGCTGGTGTCTGATAACTAGGAAGAAAAACAGCAAAGAGGGAAACAACCTAAGCTGTGGACTTCCAACTGTCTGGAGAGTGCAGCCATTTTGATTGTTTACAAGCAGTGACCATTTTGGATATTTAAAGTGGCTGAGCATGCAGACATTTTGAATGTTTGCAAGAGGTAGCCATTTTGGATATTTGAAGTAACAGCATTCTCATTCAGGTTCCAGGGACCTAAGAATAGGCTCTGCTTGCCAAGGATGGCAGGGACATAAAAGTGGCTGACAACAGGAAAGGAGACAGGTGGTGAGTGTATAAGTGCTGCCAACTAGCAAATACAAGGTCACAGTACCCTGCTTACTTAGATAAAATTCAAACCAAACAAAGAAAATGAAAATCATGGGCAAATCATTCTAATATACAATCACCAATTAAATATAAACACAAAAAGTCACAATGTCTCAGAAACAACAGAGCATGACAGTCCATGTAAAGAAGCAAGATAAAGCAGTGGAAACAAGGGACCAGGATACAGACTCACAACACATCCCTGAGCAAGAAGCAACTTTGCAAATCCCTGATAAAGAATTCAAAAGAATTATATTTATGTACCCACAATGAATTGAGAGACACATAAAAGAAAACACTGAAAAAATTGAGGAAAATACAGACAAAACCTTAGAACACTTTCAAAAGACATTACAAGAACAAAATTACAAAATAAATGAAAAATTAGAAATGATACAAAATCTACACACAGAAATCCAGAAGATTAATGCTAAATTTTCAGAAATAGATAACATATTGAAAGGGCAATGGAATAGAATTGAATCAATGGAAGACAGAATTAGTGAGATTGAAGACAAATACTTCAACACTTCTTTGGAAAGGGATCAATCAGAAAAAAAGATCAAAACAAAATGCAGAAAACCTAAGGTTCATGTGGGATATCATCAAAAGGAGTAACCTACATGTAATCAGAATTCAAGAACAGGAAGAGACAAATAAAACCACTGAGAAACTTGTCAAAGAATTGTTGGAAGAGAATTTTCCTGGTATGATGAAAGATGAGAATATATCATTTCAAGAAGATCAATGAACCCCAAACAGGGTAGACCCTAAAAGAAAATCACCAAGATATATCATCATCAAACTCACCAAAACCAAAGAAAAAAAATAAGAATCCTGAAGGCAGCACAGGGAAAATGAAAAATTACTTACAAGGGGCAACCAATAAGAATAAACTCAGATTTCTCAGGAGAAACAATGCAGGAGAAAAGGCAATGGAATGGTATATATAAACCCCTGAAAGAAAAAAAATTTCCAATCAAGAATCATATGCCTAGCAAAGTTGTCCCTCAAATATGATGGTGAAATTAGGACATTTCCAGATAAGCCGAAAGTAAGGGAATTTGTTAAAACCAAACAAACCTTACAAGAGATGCTAAAGGGAGTCCTTTCAATAGAGAACCAATAACAGCAAACCATTAACACACCTGATGACATAACCCAGAAACCAACCCAGTTATGGAAGTATCCAAAGTGAATATTCCTACAAGATTGTAAACAGGGAACTAGAGATATCAATTGACAAATGAGGACAACTACAAATAACACCTTAAATCAAACCAAAGAGGGAAAAAATTGTGTAGTTACAGAACTTCTACATGGTAAGGAAGTCAAGACAACTGCAAGATAGAATGGACTGTTCTAAACTTTGGAAGAAAATTATAAATCACAGGGTAACCTCTAAGAAAATTGATAAACCTTCACATCACAATAAAAAATAGGACAAGCACAAATATTTAGGAAATACTAAAACAATAGCAAGGAAGGAAGTGATAACACTATTCATAAACATAATTAACTCAGCACAAAAAATTATATGGAACAAAGAAAGCAACACCACAAAAAAGCATATAACAAAATGACAGCAACAAATGTGTACTTGTCGAAAAAAAAATTTAAAAAATCATACTTGTTGATAATTACACTGAATGTCAAAGGAATAAATGCACCACTCAAGAGATGGAGAGTTGCAGACTGGATAAGAAAACATAACCCATCAATATGCTGTTTACAAGAAACACACCTTAGGGAGAAAGACAAAAATGATTAAAATCAAAGGTTGGAAAAAGATATATCAAGCGAATGGCAACCATAAAAAAGCAGGAGTGGCAATATTAATTTCTGATCAAATTGACTTTAAGACAAAAATCACCATAAGAGACAAGGAAATACATTGTATAATGATTAAAGGATTGACTGAACAAGAGGACACAACAATAATAAATATCTATGTACCCAATGAAAGAGCCCCAAAATACATAAAGCAGACTCTAACAGAACTGAAAAGACAAATAGATGATTCCACAGTCCTACTAGAAGACTTTAATACACCACTTTCAATCACAGATAGAACAACTGGGAAGAAATTTAACAAAGACACAGAAGAACTAAACAATATAATCCACCAACTTGACCTTATAGACATCTGCACTTCACCCAATAACAGCATAATATATTCTTTTCCAGTGCATATGGAACATTCTCCAGGATAGACTACAGGTTAGGCCACAAAGCAAGTCTCAATAAATTTGAAAACACTGAAATATAGCAAAGCATCTTCTCAGATCACAATGCTGTGATATTAGAAATCAACAATAGGAAGATCAATGGAAAAAGAGCAAACACATAGAAACTGACTTACAACCCCCTTAAAAATGATGAGGTAATAGAAGAAATTTTAAAAAAATGAATTTAAAAAATTCCTTGAATCAAACGAGAATGAAAACACAACATACCAAAATCTTTGGGACACAGCAAAAGCAGTGACCAGAGGTCAATTTATGGCAATACATGCACACATTATAAAAGAAAAAAAGACCCAAAATCAACACCTTAAACCAACCTCTCCAACAATTAGAAAAAGAGTAGCAAATAAAGCTTACAGTCACCAGAAGAAAAGAAATAATCAAGATTAGAGCAGAAACAAATGAAACAGAAAATAAAAAGACAATAGAAAAAATCAACAAGATTAGAAGTTGGTTTTTTGAAAAGATTAATAAAATTGATGCACCACTGGAAAATTTAACAAAGGAAAAGAGGGAGAGAATACAAATAAGAAATGAATTGGGCGACACCACAAGAGAACCAACAGAAATTAAAAGGATAATATCAAGATGCTATGAAGAATTATACTCCAACAAATTTGAAAATCTAGAATTGGACAGATTTCTAGAAACATACTACTTACGTAAATTAACAGAGGCTGAAGTGGAAAATTTAAACAGATCCATAAGAAGAGACTGAACAGGTCATTAAAAAATTACCAACGAAAAGAAGCCATGGCCCAGACAGTTTCACTGGTGAATTCTACCAAATGTTCAGAGAAGAACTGACACTAATCCTACTCAAACTATTCCAAAACATACAAAAGGATGGAATCCTCCCTGTTCTGGTTACCTAGTGCCACTCTGACAAAAATATACCGCAAATGGGATGGCCTTAACAAACAGGAGTTTCTTACAATTTAGAGGCTTTAAGTCCAAGGCTCTAGGGTCTGGGTGAAAGCCCCTCAGCCTTGGGGTCCAGCTCTGCCTCCTGCTCCTGGCCCACTGGAACTAGAGGTATTTCTTCATTCAGACAAATGTTGGCTCCTGAGGCTGAGAAGCCCCAAGGTTGACAAGTAAAAAAGGCACAGTCCCGATGTTACCAAGCCACACTGCAGGCCATTAACTTAAGTCGACTCTAAGTCTCAAGGTCGGGAAAGAATAGCAGGCTGCTGATCAATGATACAGCTACATGCAGGGTCCAAGCGTGCCAAAGGCTAGAGACCATTCTCAAAGCTTCTCCTTAAATACAGGAAGCAGACCATATTCCAAAGGCAGCTACTCAGCCGCTTGTGGTAGATCCCACGATAGAGTTAATTGCCAGTCTCATCATGGGGAATAACTACCACCAGCTGCCCAGCCACTCAACCGGGTTCAGCCAAGTTGACACAAAAAAATAACTACCATGCTCCCTAACTCATTTTATGAGCAAGCATACCTTGATACCAAAAACAGGCAAAAACATTACTAAAAGGAAAACTACAGACCAAAATCCCTCATGAATATAGATGCAAAACTCTTCAACAAAATACTAGCCAATAGACTCCAACAATATGTCAAAAAAATAATACATTATGAGCAAGTGTGGTTCATAACAAGTATGCAAGGATGGTTCAACATTAGAAAAACAATCAACATCATCCATTCCATAAAAACAAGAAGGAAAAGAACCATGTGATCATATCAATCGATGCAGAAAAGGCATTTGATAAACTCCAACGCCCATTCCTGATAAAAACTCTCAGCAAAATAGGAATTGAAAGGATATTCCTCAACATAATAAAGGGCATATATGCAAAATCAACAGCCAACATCATTCTCAATGGAGAGAGACTGAAACTATTCCCCCTTTCAAACAGGAACCAGACAAGGATGCCCTCTATCACCACTTTTATTCAACATTGTGTTGGAAGTCTTACCCAGGCCAACAAGACAAGAAAGGAGAATCAAAGACATCCAAATTCATAAGGAAGAAGTAAAACTATCCCTATTTGCTGATGGTATGATCCCAAACACAGAAAACCCTAGAGAGACTCAGCAAAAAACAACTGGAACTAATTGAGAGATTTAGCATAGTGGCGGGATGCATGATCAACATACAAAAATCAGTTGGATTCCTCTACATCAGCAAAGAGATTGCTAAAAAGGAAATAAGGACATCAATACCATTTACAATAGCTACCCAAAAAATAAAATACTTGGGAATAAATCTCACTAGGGATACAAAAGACCTATACAAAGAAAACTACAAATAACTACTCCAAAAAACCATAAGAGATAAATGGAAGAACATAACCATGCTCGTGGATAGGAAGACTGGACTTTGTGAAAATGTCAATTCTACCCAAAACAATCTATATATTCAATGCAATCCCAATCAAGAACCCATCAACATTCTTTAAAGATGTGGAAAAAACAATCACTAATTTGATATGGAAAGGAAAGAGACCTCAGATAAGCAAAGCACTATTGAAAAGCAACAACAAAGTAGGAAGTCTCACATTCCCGGATCTCAAAACCTACTATAAAGCCATAGTTGTCAAAACAGTTGGATACTGGTACAATGACAGACTCATAGACCAGTAGAACAGAATTGAGGACCCAGAAATAGATCTATTGACCTATGGTCAGCTGATTTTTGACAAAGGGCTGAAATCCATTAAATGGGGAAGAGATGATCTCTTTAACAAATGGTACTGGCAGAACTGGATATCCATATGCAGAAAAATGAAACAAGATCCAAACCTCACACCATACATGAAAACTACTTCCAGATGGATCAAAGACTTAAATGTGAAACCTGAAACTATAAAGTTCCTCAAGGAAAACTAGGGACAAATTTAGGGGTCCTAATATCCACTTCTCAAAGAATTGACCAGGGAAAACCTTATGAATAGCAAAGAAACACTGTCTGATACATTAATGCACAACTTTATGAAAAGACCAGAAACATTGTCCAATACAGAGGAGGAAGATGAGTCACTTAGCTTAGAAAGCTCTCAAAGTAAGACTGGGAAAGAGCTGCATTAGCAGAGTAAAATCAGCCTTACTCATATGGATGAGGTAAAGCTTTTGAGACCTCCATTTGCTGATGTGGCAACACTCAAATTGAGGAGAAACAGAGGCAAACATCTATTAATAATCAGAACATGGAATGAACAAAGTATGAACCTAGGAAAACTGAAAGTTGTCAAAAATAAAATGGAATGCATAAAGATTGATACCCTAGGCATGAGTGAGCTGAAATGGACTGGTTTTGGCCATTTTGAATCAGACAACCATATGATCTATTATGCTGCGAAAGACAGTTTAGAGAGGAATGGCATGGTATTCATCATCACAAAGGATGTTTCAGGATCTGTCCTGAAGTAAAATGCTGTCAGTGATAGGATAATAACCATATGCATACAAGGAAGACCTGTAAATATGACTATTATTCAAATTTATGCACAACCACCAAAGCCAAAGATGAGGAAATTGAAGATTTTTATCAACTTTTG
>NW_006921829.1:0-609 GCF_000298275.1 Orycteropus afer afer | reverse complement strand
ATGACAAATTATGGATAACATTGAGAAGAATGGGAATTCCCAAACACTTGATTGTACTCATGAGAAACCTGTACCTTGACCAGGAGGCTGTCATTCGAACATAACAAGGGGACACGGCATGGTTTAAAATCAAGAAGGGAGTGTGGCAGGACTGTATTCTTTCCCCATACTTATTCAATCTATATGCTGAACAAATTTTCTGAGAAGCTGGACTATATGAAGGATAATGAGGCATCAGGATTTGAGGAAGAATCATTAACAATCTGAGATACACTGATGATACAACTTTACTTGCTGAAAGTGAGGATGACTTGAGGCACTTACTGATGAAGATTGAGGAACACAGTCTGCAGTATGGATTACATCTTAATATAAAGACGACAAGAATCCTCATAACTGGACCAATAAGCATCCCCATGATAAATGGAGAAAAGACTGAGGTTGTCAAAGAATTCACGTTGCTTGGTTCTACAATTGAGGCCAATGGAAGGAGCAGTCAGGACATTAGACAGCATGTAGCACTGGGCAGGTTGGCTGCGAAGGAACTGTTTCAAGTGCTGAGGAGCAAGGATGTCTCCTTGAGGACTAAGGTGCGCCTGACACAGGCCA
>NW_006921828.1:5472744-5475389 GCF_000298275.1 Orycteropus afer afer | reverse complement strand
CTTCTGTGTCTGTGTTAATTGGTTTCCCTTTTCTTTGTTGAAGAGGGTCTGTGCAATCCTTCTGCCTAGTCCGCCATCTTGCCCCGCCTCCTAAGTAATCTGGTCTTGTCTTTTTTACTGAATTGGATGGCATTCTTGCCTTTCTTAGCTCTTGCGTCTTTTCCTCCAGTTCCCTCCATCTTTTTTTTTTTTTTTTTTTAAAGAGATTCTGGGTCTTTCTATGTGCTCAAATTCATATCCTATAGCTGTTTTCCTCTAGTTAACTCTCACTTGCTTGCTATCTCTCTTTATAGTCTCTTTCCTTATATCCAAAGAATTAACTGATCACTGGTATGTCAGCAAGGAGCCCTGGTGGTGCTGTGGTTAAAGCATTGGGCTGCTAACCTAAAGGTTGGTAGTTTGAATCCACCAGCTGCGTAGGAGAAAGATGAGGCAGTCTGCTTCTATAAAGATTTACAGCCGTGGAAGCCCTAAGGAGTAGTTCTGTTCTGTCCTAGAGGGTCACTATGAGTTGGAATCAACTATCTGGCAGAGGGTTGTTGGAGGTGTATCAGTAGAGCATGTTGTTGAATATAGGGAAATCTACTAATTCCTATTTAGCAGCTACTCTGTTGATACACGCTGAATATTTTTTATAACTATTTTTCTCTCAAGAATGGAATAGTATATGCACAATACTGCATTAACACTAACACCAAACACCAGGCTACAGATAAATGCATAGACAAGTGAAAAGACCGGGTGGGGTTCAGTGAGCAGGAATATACTCTAGACGAAGGATAGATTTAACTGAAGATAATCTTATATATGTACTTGTTCTGTGAAACTAGCCACACACATTATAGAAACAAAAGAAGACAGAGTTGGAGTAACCTCTCAGAGACAACCAAACACCTTGAGAGAGAGAATCACTGGGCCTGCTGACTCAGAATCATAATCTCAGGGGACACCAAGCTCAGTTGGCACAACATAATACACAAAAATCTTGTTCCACAACCTACTGTGTTGAGTAGTGACAGGTCTTAAAAGCTTTTGAGCAGTGACCTAAGGTGCAAATATTGGTCTCCTCTCATGTGAACCAAAGAAGAGTGAAGAAAATTAAGGCATCTGGAAACAGTTAGTCCAAGGATATGATGGACCCCAAGACCAGAAGAAAGCAGCGATCTAAGGTGCAACTATTGGTCTCCTCTCATGTGAAGCAAAGAAGAGTGAAGAAAATTAAGGCATCTGGAAACAATTAGTCCAAGAATATGATGGACCCCAAGACCAGAAGAACTAGATGGTGCTCTAGTTACCAATGCTAACTGCTTGGAAAGGGATCAAACCTGGAGATCCTGGATAGAGTGGGAGGAAGAATGTGGAACAAAATCCAAAAACACAAAAATGACCAGAATTACTGGCTGGATAGAGTCTGGTGGAACCCCCAAGACTATGGCCTTGGGTTATACTTCAGAGAATTAGACTCTCTCTTATGGATTGGCTCTCAGCCGAATAGTAGAAAGACCTACATGCAGAGCACTTACCCCAGGGTGATGCACTCGACTACTCTAGGGAAATATACCCCTTAGAGCAATCGGCCATGGGGCATCAGAGGGACAGCAGTCACACACAGGGTAAGCTGGTCAGACAGGTGTGCATAGTTAAAAAGGGCACAGGGAGGGGGCAGTCACAGGGACAGGAGGGGAGGCGAGTTTGTTATGGTTGGGGATGGAAATTGGAGCGTGAAATGAAATGCACATGAACTGTTGAATGTAAATCAAATTTTTCTCTGTATATTTGCACCCAAAGTACAATAAAATTTTTTAAAAAATGGAATAAAGTTGGTAATTGTTGAAACTAGATGATGAGTACATGGAGTTTTATTATATTATTCTCTACATTTGTGTATGTTTGAACATTTTATAATTGAAAGTTAAAATTTATTTTATCTTTAAGCACACACCACAATAAAATGAAAATAAAAGGAGAAGGAAGGAAAAAGAATTCAGTGGATTTTATTTTTTAATTGTGTCAAGGATAACTCGTTTCTTTCATAGTCCTTAATAACTCATCTGCAGAGGTGTTAATGAAAGTGGAAAACTTATTTAAGTTGTAAATGATGACTAGGGTACCCAGTCCTAATGTTCTACTCATTGTGTTCTCAAAAGTTCTCAATTTAATGTTAAACATATTGTCTATATATAATTCTATGTTGATGAGATAATGGAAAGAACCTGGGTTTTTGGTTTTGCTTTTGTTCTTTAACTATCTGAATTTATTTTTTTCTCATTTATTAATAAATGTTCCCAAACTTATGTGTTCATCCAAGGAACTTGGTAGAAATAAAGACGGCCAGGCTCCACTTTGCTCTAGAACTCTTTTCAGGGAGTAAAAGGATGGGAGTGGGAAGGGCTCAGTATGACAGGGTCATATTTACAGGTATAGGTGTGAGTAGTTTAATGAATATTAATAACATAATGTAACTAGACTGTAGTGAAATGAAACTTATTTGGCAAATTTGCCCCACCGAGTGTCTTCCAACCTTTCTAGGAGTTTTCTGAGGTAGAGATTTTTTTAGGACACTAAGATGTGAGCAGAACCAGCTAATATGACTTTTCTATTCTTGCTGCCAAGCTGCTACTTCTTCCTTTTCTGACCCTGTGCCA